>NC_132811.1:15197977-15523810 GCF_048594095.1 Paramormyrops kingsleyae | reverse complement strand
GGCTCCCTTCCTCCTCCTGTTTTCAGATTTCTGGCTCTTTTCTTCAGAGAGACAGGCCACTAGGCAGACAGAAATATGCCTACTTTGTTATATAATGATTAATATGAAGATGAAGAGATCGGCATTTCAGTGGCTTTGCTGGCTAATGAATACCACTGGCCTTTTAATGACATGCCACACGACTTCTAAGCACTGATTTGGAATGCGCTACTGATGTTGCGAGGCAGCATTTTAATAGTAAGAAAAGGCGATATGCAGTTGACTGGATACCCCCCCCCCACACACACACACACACACCCTCATTTTTTTTTTAAGCAGCTGAATAGTGCTGGAGATGTTTTTGGGAAAACGCTGCTTAAATTTGTCAGCCCCACTTGCAGAGCTGGCCTTGGATGTGTAAACAGCGTCTTGGATGGAAATCACACACAAATAAGCAGACCAAGTAAGCCATTGAAAAAGCTACTGTTTGTAACGTTTCTGTCACGTTACATAATTCCTTTAAAGTATAGTAAGCTGTGCCTACCATTTCAGAACTTACTGAACTACTTTACAGTGGCATTTTTCCAAAATTGGTTCTTATGCCAAGTTAAGATTGGAAATGTACTTAGAAATAAGGGTTAATAGATATTTCCAAGCATGACAATTTATTAAACTATGCTGTTATCATGGGCAGAATAATTGTAATATGAGTTCGTAAATATTACAATAAATGTCATATTATTATTACACTGTATATATTTATAATATTTAACCCCTATTACAGTGATGCAAAACTGTCAATGTCATACTCCCTGCATGAGTCACAACACAGCTGTGTAGCCAAAGGTGCGTGTATTTTAGGTAAGTAGATACATACATGCACACTGTATGTACACATTATATATACATACAGTGTGTGCATATGCAATACATATCAGTGGAGTCTTGCATGAGAACCACTGAATAATATGAAATGTTGGATGAGCAGGAAAGATGACAGATTCAAGGAACTTACCACATCACTTGGCAGGTTCTGCAGGTCATCCGTGGGGCTTTCCAGCATGTTTGTATCGACGTTTAAGATGACCACATCTTCCAGGGATCTACTCTTAACTCTCTGTAACAAGAATATAAGAATACTAAGCTGGTTTCTGTTCCTGTGCAAACACAATGTTACATTTTCTTTTCTATTTCATAGACCCAAGACTACCTCTGACTACAACAAATATTCTCTCTCTCTCTCCATAAAATTATAACTTATATTTCAGGTTAAAAGCAAAATTATTAAACCACTACCATCTGATACCACAGCTTATATCAATCTATTATGCCAATTTAAGTGATGAAAGCTAAAAAGATAAATATTGAGAACGATATAGAACAAATGCAACCACAAAGCTGAAGAGTGATTTCTATTGTCATTCATTCAAAGCAAAAATATTTCAATGCACCCAAGAAGAAGAAAAAAAAATCATTATGTATTTATTCCTATAGCTACTAATCCAACAATTATTTTTTATACTGCAGGTGGAAGAAAGCAGAGTGCAAATTCCTGGCTTGACACGTTCTGACAGTCACTGCTATGGAGACGTGCATGCAGATCTCATTTAATTATATGCACTCAGATAGGAGGACTGTCACTAATGGCACGTGGGATAAACACAGCCATCGCCAGCACTGTCAGGTGTATCAAATTCACATAAAGAACAGGGCCATAAATCAACTGCCAACCAAGGCAGTGTCTCAAAATAATGAAACAATAGCATTTTTTGGAGGGGGGCAGCTTTGGTTCAATTCTAAACACGTTTTATGGCCATGGAAACCTCATCGTTCATTTTAAATATGTTTATAATTTCTTATGCATACAGTAATTTAAAATTTTCACATTCAAGAATGGTTTTGGGGTTACAACTAAAGAAATGAAAATTAGGTTTCGCTAAACACTGCAATGAATACCGTTCAACAGGCATGGCGGAGAACATGCGAGGGCGGAGAACATGCGAGGGGCGGAGAACATGCGAGGGGCGGAGAACATGCGAGGGCGGAGAACATGCGAGGGCAGTGCCAAGCAGGGCAGGAAAATTTACTGATAAGAAGAAATTGTTAAAAATTCAATGTTGTAAAATAGCTACATACCTCCAATAAACTGAGATGAACTCCAATGAGATACGGCATGGGGGCACTGCGGGTAATTTAAAGAAAATAATAAAAAATTAAGCTCTATAAATACACTAATGACTTAAAACCACTACTGATAAAAGAAACATTATAGCACATTTCACTTGACTACATATTTTCTGTTATTCACAAATTTTACTAGTGTACAAAATATTTAAACGCATGTGTTTCCTGCCATCTTAATGGGAAGACTGGGTTTTGTTACAGTAAAAAGCACTAGTGTATTTCAGGCCTATTTTTGATGGTGGAGGAGGATTGGAAATGAGTAAATAAAACTACAACAACTGAGAAAGAGCATATCCATTGACAGTAGCTGAACAAACAATCCATGTGTATTCTGGGGGCAAAATGAATCATAAGCAAGGCAGCCTGCAAAATGAAATTTTGTTAGCCCAATGCAGTATTCCTAAAATCGTTATTTTACGCTCTAAATGCAATTAATTATAGAGCATTACTTCTCATGTTTGTGCGCAGAGGCTGCTGGACTCGGTAATTAGATGTGCCTTGTGTAGCCCAGTTGGTGTGGTAGCTGTTGCTGTGGTTGTGCAATCGGGTTTCACTGTAAATAAGATGCGTACAAGTCCCCGGTAGCATCTGCGCAGCTGTGTACACAAAGGACCGTATTCAACAGCCTCCTTTGCCTTACCCTGCCATGAAATTTCTGAAATATCGGCAGTAATTCAGTTGTAAGGATATAGAAATTTAAATACTATTTGCTTATTCTATTTAATAATTTAATATTTTATTGTGAATTACTTTTATATAAACTGGTCATGCTTGTTGAGCAGATTTATGCAATTATAATTGAATTCAAACACTTAGTGGTAATATAAAAATGTATAAATATTTCACTTTGATACATAGCCATAGTGCACTGAGAAAGAGGAGCTTAAAAATCAAGTATTTAAATTGGCGAAAGAACCAGCCCCTTGTCATATCCACAAGCAGTCTCAGTAGCTGTATCTGACATTACGTAGCTGTAGACGTCAACACTAATTGCAGTGAAGGACGGTGCACGTGGCGTGCATGTGTTTTCTAAGTGCACATCTCATCAAGGTACTGTATGTTCCAAAACCAGCCTTCTAGAGACATGACTGATTAAAAAAAATAAAAAAAATAAAAAGCTTGAACGTCATGCTTAACAAGTGCAAAAAATCCAAGAAATACACTGACTTACATAACCAAAGTCTGTCCTTAAATGCACGGCAAGCTAGAGCAGGTATTAAGCACGTGGTTTAACAGTAACAGCATGTGCGAAACACATGAATTAAGATGAATATTTATAACAGGCCATGAGATCTCTCCTGCGCGTTGCACAGTCATTGACTACGGGGCTCTGTTCGAGCGGCAGAGCGCGGCACGTGAAAGCCGCTGAGGAGGCAGCAGTGACCTTACCAGCAGTAATCCAGGAGATGTGGCGGAAGCACAGGGATGTAAATGTGTTGCCAGTACATTGGATACAGCATGGCAGCGGACCCGTGAACGCATGCAGTTAACTGAAGGATGGAAGCAAAAGGACAACAAAAAAAACGCTTGGAGAAGCAGCAACTTCTGGGTCAAAAAAGGAATGCACTACAACATGAAACAGACTGCTTTAAGGGAAACTGGGTGTACGGAAAACAGCAGCAACAACAACAACACAATATACAGAACAAAATATAAACCCCTGTGCGAGCAGGTACCAGGGAATGGGCCAGAACTTCATTCATAAAACAAAATTAAAATACCACACTTGCTTTCAAAATATGAATATATCTGTAAATGAGTTTAATGTTGATATATACAAATAAACCCAGAGTTGTAAACCATGTCAGTGTGATCGATGATGCCTGTGCCTCGTACTTGGAGGGAGCTTCCCCCTCGCCCTGTGGATCCTAATGACCGGCGCACTTCTGTTTGCTCATCTCCCAGATTAAAATAACATGATTAAATATGGAAAAAGAACAGAGGTCTGAAGGCTCCTCAGGGATATCATTAGGGCAAATTGCCAAAGAATGAAACATGAGCTCTCCGAGAGAGACTGCAAACTGGAATGATACCAGGGGACCAGTATGTTCGACAGTTGGAGCGCCGGTAATGTGCGAACTACAGCTCGGGCTATCAGGAGACCCGACTCTCTGACACGCACAATGTCACGATTGTCCGGCACGCTGGCCGAGCTAAATGCTGTGCTGCAGTAAGCAAAATACACCCTCAGCACCTGCCTGCCCATTGGTGCGCCGACTGAATATTTATGTATGTTTTTGGGGGGGGGGGGGGGGAAATCACTCACTTTTGCTGCCATTTTCCAGGAAAGAACAGCTCCAGCCTCATAATTGCTAAACATTTATGACGACTGATGTCTTTTTTCATATGCACACTTTTGTTACCTATGACATATTCTTTTGGGGCAATTTTCAAGCAAAGATCATGTTCTGTTTTTTTGTCACGTTAGTAATACAGACCTATATTAAATTCTAAACACAATTATATAAAAACAACGTACGTGACATATCTGAACAAAAAAATATTAAGAATAAATAAAATAAATATTTTATTTTTAATCCCGTGAAGAACTCTGATCTTAAGAACACTGCAATTTAACGAGAGAATAAAAACAAAGAAGGGAAAAGCTTCACACGTTCATCTTGCCAATGACAGTGTAAACACTTTGCCTCTCATCTCTCAGAGGAAATAATTCAATGGTTGGTACCATGAAGTAACGGCCCGCAACACTTGCTTACTAACGCCAATTCCTTCACCACGGCACCGAGGCTAGGCCAACTGGCTTGATTTATTCAGAGGTTTAAAGGGATTCTGGACTTCAGATAACAGGGTGGGGGTGTAACCAAGATACAGTTAAAAGCACATCATGCATTTGATTCCTAGACCCCCCCCCACCCACTCCAAAACCCATTGCTTGAGGGTAAGGCTTTGGTTTGCAGCACAAATAATTTCAATGAAGGTAACCAAATTCAACTGTGGCATTTTATTTAATTAGTAAAGCCTGAATCAAAAGACAAAAAGATAAGACAATCTGGTAACTTTCTGGCCCCCCGAACACATTTTCTAAAATCCAGTAGCACAAGTATCTTGATAAAGGATTTGCCAGACAAATAATGAATGTTGGAAGTCAAATAGTTTGTATGTTCCACACAGAGAGATTCCTTTCAGTAAAGAATTATATAAACAATTCACTGGAACAACTGGCTAGATTTCACCTGCTGAGATGAGTTACACATTAACGAGATATCTGCACAAGCGGATTACTCTTCCGCCAAAACGGTATACAACTTACACTGAAAAAATGATGAAAAATGAGTTATTAGGCTATCAAAAGCTAATGGTCAATCCTACACCACATCAACTACTTAAATACAAATACTGTTCTCTCATAAGCCTTGTATGATTATACACATTGATTTACAAATCTATATACCTACCATACTGAACACAAGAACAGATGCACAACATGAATGATATTACCTCATAAATGTTAACGTGAAAATCAGAGGTTTTTTTTTTTTTGGGAAATATTAAGTATTAAAATAGTTCCAAAGGAGCAAATCTTAATTATAATGGAGAAAGTATTACACTGACAACTAATAGATGTTTTTCTGACATCTTTCTGTAATCAAATAAATACAACCTGTTTTGCGAAAGAGCAGAACGGGGAGATTTGCTACGAAATAAAGAAACAGTTAACCCATTGAATAAGAAGTGGAAATACACAACATATTGATTTACAAAATGGCATTCTTGGGTTTAGAAATGAGTAAAAAGGGAAAAAGAAAAATTCTTTGGAAGAAAATGTAAAAAAAAAAAAAAAAAAGGTAAATAGGAAGAATTCCTACCAATAGCTTGACAATATCGCAATCAAACACGACTTCAAGAGAGGAGAGACATTTCCGCTTAGTCTTTTCTGAGGCTCCAATTACCACTGTTCTTTCTCCGCTGACGAATGCCTGCGCCCAGCCAGGTACCGACACAGGTGGGCCCAGTAACAAGTAGGTGGCATTAAAGCGACCAGAAGGAGGTGCAAGCCTGGGAACTCTGGGTTAGACGAGGCCACACACACACGAGAAAAGGGAGGAACCGCGAGCGAGGTGGCATGGATCGGAAAATAACCCAGATTCACAGGAGACCTTAGGGAAGAGAACGCCGCCCTGTAGACAGCACTCCACAGGGAAGAGGGGAGAATGAAAAGGGGGGTTTAAAGGGAAAAAAAACAAAAAAGTGAGAAGTCTGAAGCAGAGCAACCTCTACGGCTACCACTACAGGCCATGGAGGATCAGTTCTCGTTAGCATAACACTGACAGCATGATGAGAAGGCTGCTGTCAGACCCGGGCCCAGCCGGGCCCCCACCAAGAAAACGTGTGGCGGGCCCCAGTCGGCTAGTTAGGGGAAATCTCATGCAGTACAATTATACTGGCACACGAGAAGCCGGCACGCTTGGCTGCCTCTGCAGCCAACGACACATCTTTAAAAGGTGTGTGTGCGTGTGTGTGTGCGTGTGTGTATAAACAGAGTGGTAACTCCTCACCTCTGGTCACAGACCAGCAATAAGTCAACTGATGCATTGTTGTAAAATCATGATTTATGCCTCCGCTTTGAATGGGCGCAGCCGTGCAGTGATGTTCTGCTACACTGGCACAGCAGGTTCACCAGGGGCCTCGACTTTGAGGTCCGGCCCACAGCATGCATAATAAATGCACTTTCTGCTATTTATTTTTTAAATTTCTCTCTTTTTTTCCACATCCAGGCAACTCACTGGAACGACGGTGGCCTGTCCAGCTGGACAATACAGCAGCCAGGACTGAATCCTCTTATATATCATTCACTTGGGAAACCAAGCCAAGGAGGGGGGAGTATTCACAGTATTGCTTATTACTTTACCTCACTGCGTACTTTATTGCCTAAGCAAAGTGCATGTTTATGTATAGGTACAGATTACACCGATCTAGATACACACATCCCAAGGTTTCACACACACACACCTTATTCAAACCAATACAAAGTAAAGGTGGCTTTTTCCTACAATCCATCTGTACATTAGCTTAATATAACCATTTTAATGTACCTGCATTAAAAAAAATAACAGGAGGAGTATTTAAATAGCATACACCTTATACTCTATGCTCCAGTGTCATGGAATGTGAAGTATGGGTGTAGCAAATGTGAGAGGGGTGAATTTCATAAACCCCCCCAGCACGGCATCGCCTTCGGGGAGTCCTCAGATCCTGCTGGACCACAGCCTCTGCTCTGAGATAGTGAACTGGAACGGTATGAGATAGCGTGCGGATGACATCACTCGCTCGGTCCCCCCCGCCGCCGCGAACTGTCATAAACATTTGGACTGAAGCCAGCATAGGAGATAAGCGACGACTCCCTATGCAGGCAAAGCTGACCTGCCGCAAATCATAACTCCTCATTTATGGGCTGCCAGATATAAAACAGCGCAGGTAAGAGACAAATAACCTCATTCAACCTTTGAGTAATGTGTATTTTTTATTAACCCTTCATACCAAAAAAAAATAAGATCCCTCCCTTGTTCTGCTTTCGATCAATACATTGGCTTTTCCTCTTCAACGAGTCTAAACTTAAATGAGCAAAAAAGATGCAATGGAAAAACTCATGTTTTAAAGTTTCTGCATACTGCACATTTGAAAGCCAGCTGACACTCCTGAAGCACGTTAAAGGAGACAAAAGGTGCCACTCAACACGCTTTTATTACCAAGGAAACAAATTTAAATACATAATTAAATAAGAGGCTGTTAAGAGAGGAGGTACTCACAGTGCTAAGCTTGCTTGAGGTAATAATTATTCGTCGTTCATGCAGCATACTGGCATAGAGTTGCAACATATTATTCACATCCACAGCAACAAAGTATTCAGTCAGGTTTCTCTGTAAAAGAAATGGAATAATATTTTCCATGGATTGCTCAGGACACCACAGCACATGGGAGGAGAGACTGACACCATGGTAGAAGAATAATAAACAAACAACTATATAAAAATAGGTAAATGAATAAATGAATGTATGAATGAAAAACAAACAAACCGACAAACAAATAATGACATGCATTTCCTGGCTAATTATAAAAAATGTGGGAAGTTTTCCGAACAGTTAAAGTTTTAAAAAGCAGCCAGACACCAATTACTCTGCTACCCCAAATGGGTTGTTAAAAACCACCAATAAGTTAAAAGACAATGATTCTGGTAATTCATAATGTATCACTGAAACCCTTATGAACAAACAAACAAATGAACTAAAATAAAAAAAATAAATGTATTAAAATGGTATTTTATTACCAGAGTGATTTCGTTGATTTATGAGGTTCTCTAATGGCAAAACTACTTACACTTTCAGGAATGGTAGGAAGTCCATTAATATCAGGAGCTATGAAGTACGAATGCTGGGGGAGGGGGGGGTTGGGAGAGAAAAATAAGAATGGAATAAATCGGCAGAAAAGGACATGGCTACATTCCATACGTCTCATTCTCCCCTGTCTCAAGGACCATATAACTTTATCATGCCTACACCTTTCATAAACTGACAAGAGGCCACACAAGCACAGTCTTCTTTGCAGGTTAAGGTGCAGCATACAAACAGGGCAACAGCTCCTGACAACAACATATGTTTAAGTGCTTGGATCACCGCAGCGTAAGGCAGGACAGTCATGGTCCAAGTTGCAGGGGCACCTTTTGTAGTGCGCACACATGCCCACCAGTCCCCGCACGTTGTCAAAGTCCGCTGCGTTAACCATGTGTTCCTTTCTGTCTCTCTCCACAACCTTCCCCATTACACCAACCCGAATGTCTATAACAAGCACAACAAGTTACCTGAAAACAAGGGAGCAACCAACCTCTGATCATGACCCACACACACACACACCCACCTCTTTTCTTCTGCACAACCAGAGTTGCATTAAAGGGGCAACAAAACTGGTCTTTCGCAAACAAGAAACAGCAATAACAATAACAACAACAGAGACGGCTTGTCATGCAGTTAGTGGTTGTGCCATAGCATGTGAATGCCCACCGCCTGGAAAGCAAGTGAAAGCGCACCAATGAAACGATTGTCCCGTGACTGTCAATTATCAGAGAGGAGCAGGAGCTGCCCACAGCTGGTTTCAAGAGCAGCACAGCACACCTACACTTAATAATCAACCAGCTCTCTGGGGGCACAAAAAGCCTTTTTATAGAAACCTTAAACCTGGACTTATTTTATTTTTTATATACGTTTTCTTTTCGTTTTTTTTTACATCATTTCCTGTTGGACTCCTGGAGAAATTACGTGAAGTCAAGGGCAACAATGCATTACAGGAATATTAATCTATATAAACTCACTTTAAATTAAACACAAGGCATACTCTGATCATTCCTAAATACCGCTGCACTTCAATAACAGTGTTGCCCGTTTTCCCTCGCCCATAAGACATTATTTCAGAACCCGCCTTATACGATGCGACGTTAAATACGAGTCAAGCATCAAGGAGACTTGATAACTAAGACCGATCTCTCTCCCCTCCCCATTTACTGGCAAAGTAAAGAAGCCTAGCATATTCAAAAAGAGACTGCAGCAGTCAGAACACCATCAATCATTAACGAAGCATGATTGTCTTCTAAAAAACAAAAAAAAAAAAGAGGAGAGACAGACACTGAGACCCAGGACAGTTAGTTTTGTTATATTTAACAGACAGAGGCTGATTTGGGCAGCGCTGGATGGGCCCTCAGCTTACGATTGAACAGAGCAGCACTTTTTGGATTTCAAAGACACTGCGCACCCCCGTACACCTCACTCACCGGCTTCTGGCTTCGGGGGTCTTTTGCAACCTGCCCAGTGGCAATGTGCAACTGCTCGTTCTTTCACATTGAGGAAGAGAGCAAAACAAGGTTCATACTTGAAAGGGCAGAAATCTATTTCTAGTTGGCGTCATGAAATAGAAATCAGCTTCACAATATTCTAGTCTATCTATTATAAATCAAGCCCCTCCCCATAGTATACATTTAAATGTAGTACCAGCTTTTTTCCCTCCTATAGTAACCTTTCTGTGGAGAAACCATCTGCAATTTCTTCAAACACACACAACAGCTTGCATTTGGACTCTGAATCAACTTTAATCCCCCCCGCCACCCCCCAGTTTTAAAAACCAGATAAAACACTCCCAGGGGACACAGACACTACATTTAGGTTGTTAAGAGCCACGAAGTGGTCTCCACAAAAACTGGCTCAGTCCCTAAGGGGCTGTTACAATGTTACGATACCACAAAAGCCTTCAAACATGCTTAACTCCGAAATTAAGCAAGAGCACAGAGCTCAATGATTTTAAAAGCTCATAGCATGTATGCAATGCCAAAACTGTAAAGATTTTTATATAATATAAAGGTCTTGTCTTTGCTAAGACACTACATTTAAAATATACATTTTCATATCAATTACCGGCTTCTTTTATTACAGGACACGTAACCAATATGGGACTAGGTGTCTCTTCTCGTTACTACTAAAGGGAGGCTTTATTAAGAACTAAAAATTCAGCTCCACTTTAACTGTATCCTTACATGCCAGAAATACACATTAAATGGCAGAATCTACAAAACGAAGAAGCCCAGGGCAATTAACATTTCCCAGGGGTCAGAATCACTGCTGGCACAAAACATCAAACAAAGTAAAGAGACTGTAGTGAGGGGACACAAAGCAGAATCGGAGAAGTGGCCCTTCAGCACATGCTATCCTGCCAATTCTTAAAAACCATTTTGTTTGGACACAAAATGACTGCTTTCATTTGCCCTAATAATGGCAATGATAATAATACTTACCACACTTAGACTGACGGGACTGTTTGGCTTTGGCACTGGGAGGCAGTACAAAGATTTTAACATGTCATTCAAGTCATTTTCCTGTGGAAAGGAACAAAGACAATATATCATTTCATGACCACTGCTCTGTTACAAAGTCTACAGTATGCATATACACACGCGGAAAATAACTCAGAAATGTTTAACATGAAATTCTAAGGTCAAAAATTGCACATTTGCCCTACTGTCATCCACAACCCTGGCACTGCTAAATGAAATTCTTTGTACACGATTAACCAAACAAACATACTAAAAAAAATTGTGTCAATAGATGTAATTTTGTTGGACCACAAAAGAAACAGACTGAAAATGTAACATTTTTTTGGGTTACAGGTTATAATTCCTTCCCTCAGTGTTTTAATGTTCTTAAAAGTTTTCCCAATACAGATTTATACTCTCATTTATCAAAATTTGCATCTAAACAGTGGAACACATTCCAAAAAGAACCCCTTTGTACGTACTTAATCGCTTGTAAAAATGTGCACTGGAATTCCTGAGGATTTAAAAATATTTGTACTAATCTATGACTGACTTCAGCTTATTTCAATTGACTGAGGGTGGAGAACTTTTCCTCAAACACACCGGGCATTTTTTGGGCTGCTGGCTTTGTCTAAGAGCACTAACACAGCACAGCCCCCATACTGCGACTCCCCAGCTATGGGCTCCCGACGCTCACACGCTTGGTCAATAACACAGCCTGAGGAAACACTTAATTAACCCTGGCCTTAAACCGCGCTGGCTCACGTCTTCCCTCATCTGTCAACATCACTTTCCTGTTATAAAAAAAAACAGAAAGAAGAGGGGAAAATCTTCTAGTGCAACACTTGTCATAGACTATGGATTTAAGTCAGAATGAATCCTTTCATTTTTATGTGGCTCTAAATCAGCGTTTCTCAACCTGGTCCTTGGGGACCCCCAAATAGTCCATATTTTTGCTCCCTCCCAGCTACCAGGAGCTGAAAGGGAGAAAAAAATGTGAACTGTCTGGCAGGGAGCTGGGAGGGAGCAAAAATGTGGACTGTCTGGCAGGGAGCTGGGAGGGAGCAAAAATGTGGACTGTCTGGCAGGGAGCTGGGAGGGAGCAAAAATGTGGACTGTCTGGCAGGGAGCTGGGAGGGAGCAAAAATGTGGACTGTCTGGCAGGGAGCTGGGAGGGAGCAAAAATGTGGACTGTCTGGCAGGGAGCTGGGAGCTAAAAGCACTCCAAAGACTAACTAACTGGCATTTTGCAGCTGAAACATAAAAATGTTGGAAGAATTGTGACACTTTTAAAGCTACACGAGCTAACAGAGGATTCACTATACTCTAATAGCAGCAGGTATAAAGTGGGCAATGTTCTCGCCCAAGCTGACAAATCACCAAATGCCATTTGTTTATTAAAAAAATCCTTCTGTTGCATCAGTTTGCCCATATACAAGCAAAAAGAAATTGTAAAGAGAACTAATATGGACATTTGACATAACACATTTTTCATAAGCAGCACAGACAGCAAAAAACAGACCTCTGCATATTGGTAACATACTCTTTGTATCTTGCGGCTGTATGTAAAAGAATTTCCCTCTGGGATCAATAAAGTATAGATTACCTTTTTCACATCACAAGCTACTGATACAACTGTGAACTTACAAAACACTTAAGTCAAAAAGCACTTAAAAAGTTACACACTTTTGAGTAAACCATATTCTTCATTGTGAACATCACCCGAAAAAGAAGGCGTGGCCATACAAGAAGCATAATTAATACATCAAGCAAGAAAAGGGGGTTACACCCTCAATGATTTTGGCAACAAGCAGAACGTGGAACATGGACTATTTCATTTACATTGTGATCCTAACTGAAATCAGCAGAAAGACTTTTGTTTTAAAAATGAAAGCATGGTAGTACCCTACTATGTCATTCTCCAAAACACAAAATGTTACAGTGCTTGAATTTTGTGCAGAGCAAATTACATACCCAATAGGTTAAAGTAATTAAAATCACATGCAATTTTAAGATCAAATAACACAAAACTAGATAAAGTGCCCTTAAATCTTTCAACTTTATTGCACGTAACCAATTAGTATAATGACATGTACATTCATTTCTTCAATTGTTTTGTATTGTTAATTGTTTTACTCCACAACCGATTAAGCACAACAATAATATAATATGAGTCATTAATTGTTAGTGACTGTCACTAAATACCCACACCATCTACCCCATTAAGCATACTATGGTTACCAATTAGGTGAGTGTCCTAGTCAGGTAATTCCACGGGGACCTGTCTTAATGTATGTAGTGTAGGCTATGTATGAACTGTATGTAAGTGTACAAAAATACAGGATGAAATGGAATTCAAAACAGTGCTTGGTGATCCACCTGGAAACATGCGATGTATCGGTCAGCAGAAGTATGTCAAGACGAAGGTGTCTCTGTTCCACTCTCGCAGGACTGCAACTACATGCACTGCAGCTAATTACTGCAAGGACACACTACTTTTGAACCTGTTTTTTTAACTCATTTTAACTGAAAGAATTATGTTTTTAATTGACCAGTCTTAGCCTAGTTGATTCACCTACTAGGCGTGTTGACAAGGCAAATGTCACTTGAATCATGCCTAATGGTAATATAGTTTACATATACTTCTATATTTCTATATATGCTGTTGCATTATAATGTTCTTATGCAATTATGTAAATTATTCATATACATTTTGAATTGTATCATGCATTTAGAAACAAATGCTACATGTTAGAAAGTTTTGTTTTGTTACATGTTCGACTTTCTGAAAACTGCAATATTGTGTTTCGCCAAGTAGAGGCGCGTGACTTAATACCGCTCTCCAGAGTATATAGTAAAAAATACACCTAAGTGCACTTAAGTCAGCGGCAGAATGTGCTTAAGGGTCATTAACGAGCCACACGCCCATATTTTGGCGTTTCTCTGCCCAAAGTGTGTATCTACCACTTATGTACACTGAAACAAGTGCAGTTAAGCACTTGTTTCACTTAAGTGCATGGGAGAATCGACCCGTTAGTCTACAAATGGATTTTAGAAAAGGAAATGAAGCTCTTACTACACCCCAACACCTTTTATTATCAGGACATTTCATATATGCAGCTACATGACACACTACTCACATGGAATCAGATTATTCCAGTTATACATTTCTTGTTATATGAAGAATAACAGTGCTGAACACAACCCCCCCCCCAATACTCTCTTTCCCAATAAACCCCAAATTTAATTCTTTTATTGACTGTGGCCTGTGAAAAGTCAACACCACTGGTGACCTCAAACGTGTATTTAGGCCCCACTCAAATAGTAATTATCTGCACTTTTTACTTTTTCTCCCCTCCAAGGTGTCATATGAATAATCGTAATCAGTCTTGCCATGTTAAGCCACATAATTTAGCAAAAAACAACTTTAAATGGCAGCAGGCTTAGCTAAATCTAAACGGCATTCTGGAATATGATATATGTAAATAAATGTTTTAATTAAATTATATGTGTTTGCCATGGGGTGGGGATGGGCTGCAGTGGCAACACAGAGCTACTGTTACAAGGGAAGTTTACCTGCTGAATGGATAAACTGTACAGAGGCCAATTAAACCCATTTGTGTATCAAAATAACCTCAAAGTGCTCACCTGGTGTTTACATAAGTAGTCTGCCAGTGTGTTTAGCAGCTTATAGTAAATCTCAAACCATGGGAGATAACTGAGGAGAGAGAGAACACATTGCATTCAGTTAAACACACACACATTTAGCAGTTTCTGTCTTTAAAACAAACAAGAAATTTTTTGACCTTTCCATTCCAGTTTGCTGGATATCAGTTTTGTTCTCTCCATAATCACCTTAACAGCACCCTTGTGATTGCAATGGTATAGGATGAACAAAACAAAAACAGGAACAAACATATAATTATAAAAAATAATACTGTGTGAGAGCATCAACCCAGTCCATAAATGTTCAACTCAAAACACCATCTTTCATTTGATATCTTGATGGTATCACAGGCTTAGCTCGTATCTGTGCTATTCTCCCATTTGGCCTGGCATCGGATCATTCCAGAGGAGTTACGCTATACTGCTCCCTATTAATGTACAGTTAAATCAGTGGTATTTTTTTAGAATTCCTGTCATCTCTGTACATTTAAAGGAGGAGCAGTTTGTCCTTGCAACAACACATCAGTAGGCCACTGTGCTCTGCAGTAAATGAGAACAGATTCTACTGTTTACAAGCATGTTGCTCCCAGATGTAACGACACAAGCAGCACACTTGTGCATGACACACTGCTGAAAAAGGCTGGATTTCAATTTTAAAACACATTAAAGCACTTCCCGCTTTACATTAAATTAGTTTTTGAAATGGCCACAATGGAACCCAAAATATATGAACCCAGACTGCAAAAGCATATCTTATATTTTGTGCTGGGGAGGGTATTTTTGTCAACAGCATAATGATGATTTTACTTGCTGCTGTTGCTATATTAACAAGGAGGTAAGAGGTGCTGTTTTACTGCTGATATTATAATGAGATTAATTTGCGGTTTAATTTGAAGCAAAGTTTATACCCACAATCAAGAAAATACAACTGATCTTTTATTCAGCTATAGCATTTTATTTCAGATTTGTGTGGTGCATGTCTGTTAAGAAAGTCTGAATAAAATGTTAAAATAATGAAAATAAAATTTGGTAGACAGCTTGGTACACACACAAACATACACATACATGACATGTTATATTAAATTATTTCTAGGGAAAATCACCCAATCAGGAAAAATTTAAACCACAAAAAATATAGAAACTTTTGACATACATATTATAATTACTCTATCAGTCTCATACAGGCTTATAGTAAAATTAATTTTGTTAAAAATCTGTGGCGGTAAAGTACCAGCATAAATGTAAAGATGCAGAGGTATCCAGATTCTAAGGGTTTAGAAATGGAGCCAAATCATTATCTTGTCCCCGCCCCGTCCTCCATTTTAAATGCAAGGCTCTTGAATCTTGAATTTAAATCCTTCATTTTTCATTTTGAGGGGGTCTTTAAGCAAGTCTTCCCCCCAAAATAAGCTCACCAAGCCTCAAAGCCTTGACTCATTATACTCCTAAATGAAGGGGTAGTAAATCTTTTGTTTTAAAGCCGAAACAAATGATAAATTACTGGAATATGAGCAGCGAACCTTAACTTAGCAAGATATCTACAGTAAAATATGCTGTGCAGCTCTGTTCAAATGTAACATATTTCTTCTTTAAGGCTTAAAAGTTCCAACACTCCTACTATTCACTTGTATCTACAAATCATGAACGTTTATCATCTTGAAGTATGTTTGGTGCCACAGTCCCGCCTGCACTTTCAAATACACATTGTTTCAGAACTACATAAAAAAAACACACACACACACACACACACACACACACACACACACACACACACACACACGCACGCATGCACACAAACTTCTATCCATATCTTTTTGGGAACCATTCATTGATTTCTGTAGGAAAAACCCTAATCCCAACCATGACAACCTTAGTCCCTATCCAGCCCCAACCTTAACCATAATTAACCAAACAAAATACAAGATTTTGACATTTTTAGTTTTTTGATTGCAGTAACCAATTTTTATAATATTGAGTTTCCCCTTGTGAGGACCCTATTGTGGTCCCCACAATGTCAATATAAGATTTTTATCAAATTATGGGGACATAAGGTCCCCTCAATGTGATATATACATGACCCACATGCGCACACAAACAGCTATCAGCCAATCAAAAACAAGCTCACCCTATACCTCTCTGGGGCCCTGTCAGCCACCTGATGACACCATAAATTCTAAGTCACCCATTTGAAGTGGTGCTCAGAAAACTTTATGCATTTTAGCTTAAAAATGACCGAGCTGTTTTAATTTGGCATCTGATTCTCTGTGAAGTTTCATAAGGCCTGGCATTATATATATATCTGCCAATTAGAAAAACAGCATTTATTTTAACCCAACAGAAGAGACTATATTTTTTCACTTGAATTATGCATGTACAATAATGCAAGCAAAAGCCTGCTAAATACTTAAAATACCTCAGTGTCAGTTTCATAGTATTGCGACTTTTACATATTCTATTATTTTTAGCATCACACATTATAAATATTAAAGATGTGACTTCTCCCCCTCCTTGAAACAAAGTATTCAAAGTCTTTAACACAATATTATCTTTTACATCTTTCTTTTTTTTTCTTTAAAGAGGTTTTAAATCACTTGTTATAAAGGGACATTTTCTGGTAGTCTGCTTGCACCTTGTTACCAATTCCGTCTCAGATCCGATTACACATTTTTTCCTCCCGGGTCAAAATGTTAAGCAAAGAAACTGAGGTGTTTTATGTGAAGCTGCTACGGGACCACTTACAAAAAGATGATCTGTAACAGTTTTCCAAATCTTAGCAATCAAATAAAAATTGTTGGGGGGGGGCTTTTTCATCCACAAACTTAAAAATGTCTGGGGGCCTTTTCTTTCAGTGCAAAAGAATGACAGAAAAAATACATATAAAGTGCAAAATGGAAACATTTGCCTTTTAAAGCGGTTTTGCCTAAAGGGACCCCAGCCTTTCAGCCTGCGGTCGAGGCGAACCACCACAAAGGCCCGCCCATGTAAAAACTGTCCCTCTCGTTAGGGCATTTCCTGGTGGAAGCACAGGTGACAAGTTCATAGTCCCCAGTGCTTCAACAATCAAACACGGAAGAACACTTTAATGGCTCACATTTACATTACGCCGGATAAAAGTCTGTCTTTTTCATTTTGTTGGCAAAAGATTTTTTTGAGATTAAAATATACATTATCTGAATCCAAAGAAAAGAGGAATCGCACAGGATTTTTTTTTTGCTGGGCCTCCCATCTCAGAGACGTTGGGTTATTTACAGGGCAATTAAATGGCATTTAAGGACTGGTACAAAACTGGCACAATTTACGGTAACTCACAAATCATAATAAAAATTTGTGCAATTTTAGATTTCTTACATTATAAATACATATTTTATTGTTCGCTACTTTTATCCCTGTTCATATTTTTTTGTGATTTCCCTTTTAGTAATCAGCTACGTCTAAAAAATAACAATTGATATTGTCAGGATATCCTTTTAAATTAATAAAATTAAAGACACACAACAAAAATAAGGAATCGGGGGGGGGGGGGGGATAAAATTCAATGCCTTTTTCAAAAAGCATTTTATAACTTCCTGCATATTTTGTATTATTAATCTGGTAATCCTAGCAAGCTACTCAAAATGCATAATGCATTTTATACATCATATGTCAAATGAATTACCATGTAAAAAATCAGCGAGGGGGACCTTCTGCTAATTGGCAGCGAGACGCGCGCATAATTATCCTCGAACTGTCTCTACCACACTTGTGCCAGTAACCACATAACGAGGGAAAAATAAAAGGCTGTCTTGGCTGGACTTGGAGAAGGAATCTGGACAACAGTTCATCAAGAGAATGGGGGGGCATCTGTCTACCAGTAGCACGCAATAATTTTATATGTTACATCTAGGCAAAACACTAAACCTTTTAACAATCTTTTAAAAATAAATTAACAAAATAAATGATGGAACAGACAGAAATGTCTATTTCTCTAGATAAATTTTACACACTTGAAACAATTTTGCCACCAGCTTGCTATTTAATGTCAAGCAGCTGTCTTTGAGCTAGATATTGTATAACGGTCAGTCACACAGCATGTGTGTAACTAGGGCTTTACAGAGAATTCTTGAATAATTTCCAGAAATGACAGTAGCACTTTCACAATTACATGCAAATTTACATTTCTCTGAATTGAAGTTTGACTAATTAAAGTGACTCATTCATTTGCATACCTGAGAAGGCAAATGCAGACCTTGCAACCCGAAGTCAGACGGCAGAATCCAAACCTTTGCTTGCTTTCAATGTCTGTCAGCACAAAGGTAAAGTTCTGGCCGACCTGATTTTGGGAAACCCTGGAAATGCAGAAGAGATTAACAGGAGAGGGGGAGGAAAGGAAAAAAGGTACCTTGAAATGAGGTCCATCATTTTCAAAAATCATACCAAAATATTAACCTACTAACTCTCTTGATGGTCATACCAAAGCATTAAACATAAATGCATATAGTGCAGTGTTAATTTTCCATCCATAATCTAATTCTCTTCATAGCCCACATATAATAAATAAACTAGCAAAACTTCCCTATATTAACAAATATCCTAACATTATCATTTTCATAACTTTTTCAAAAACCTATTACTGGAAATACTTAAGATAAAGCAAGACATCTTAGGGGTTGCGTGAATTTTCCTGCGCCCACTAGATGGCAGCAGTAAAGCTCTAGCAGAAAGCAATTCCCCGCCCCCCACAGAACGGCTAGTGGTACTAAAACGACTATTTACTATGTGACAAATGTACTCGGCAAAGCCTGTTTAGTACGCCAATAGAAGTAGTGTTTATGTTCGTAGACGTGCAGCCCCCCATGGCGGAACTACACGTGTTAAAAAAAAAAGACTTTCCATTTTACTATACTAATTTATTGCAACTTATGTTGCCATATCTTAATGTCAAGTTCAGTTTTATTTGCAAAATCTCATTTAAACATAATTAAGTCTTGCATGGAACACTATTCAATAAAAAATGGGGGGAAATGCAGCGAGCATTCACTGACCACAATGCAATGACATTGCGGTTTTTGGTGAGATCTACATACACGAGGCATTTCACTTTACACGGCTAGCTAAACATGACCGGGGGCGGAGACTTACCGTTCAACGTCAAAAGGGAAGCAAAACTTGGGCACAGTCTGCAGCACTTCCTGCGAGGGGTGGGGGGTAGAAAAAAAATTAAACTAATTTCACAACCACGTGCGCAGTACAAATACTCATAATAATAATAAAAGACTGATGGGAGTAGAGTGTATTGGTGCGAGGGGATCACATAGTGCTACTACTAAAAGACGACAAAAAGAGCAAGGTGCCGTTTCCGTGGTATGAGTTTCTAAATAATTAGCCGTGATTACGTATGTGTGTCAGAGATGACTGTCAAAGCAGAAGAAGACGGTGGCGATGCCAGATTGCGGTGACAATGCCTCGGCAGCGCCGGGAGTAAGAGGCCTAGCCTAAAGGGTATTACTTCTTAACACCTCCCTAGCGAGACTCCCTTCACCAGCAGCATATGGATTTTACAAGGAGCGCCTCACCATATGGGTTAGCTACGTCTGCCGATACTCGCACCGTAGCCTAGCCACGGGGAATTTCGCCTGATCCCTGCTGGAGAAATAAATAAATTGAGCCACCAGAGTGAGAGAATCGGGGTGAAAAATAGGAAAATAGGGATGAGTAAGGCAAATGAAACCGAGAGAGGCAGTACTCAGCGGTACATCAGCGTCTTGTATGGCACGCTGGATTACTGGGCGGCTATTAAGCTGTCATACACACGCATGTTATTAAAAACTATTACGCATGTGCTCCAAGATGTTCGCCGGCGCTCTGCTCCTCGTGATACATAAGGCCCAAGATCGGCTTCTGTGGGAAAATAAAAAAAAAACTACACTCTGCCAGGATGAAAATCACAGTTTCTCTTTCACCATCAAAGCCATCCATTTGTTAACACTAAGCGCCGCCCTGGAGACGCCGAGCGTACCGCGAGCGCGAAGGGATGCGGCCAGTCGCGCGGCGGAGCTGCAAGGGTGCGGAGTGTCCGCGTGCACAATTCAGCCGATTAGTGCTCCCTATGGCCGTCTTGCATTATTAGAGAAATGAGATGTACAGTTTACAAAACTTTAACATGGTGATAGGACTGTGAGGAAATTAGACAAAGAAAACACATGATTGTAAAACGCGTGAATATTTAAAAGTATGAGTACTGCACTATTTTCATTGGTCAAAAAAGTTAAGAAATCGGTAACTCCAGGCTTTAAAGGTACGCCAGTCTTTCATTGGTTTGCGGCCCAGCTCGGTTATTAACTGCATTATCAACGAATTAATTTTAGCACTGCGTCACCTCAGCTGATGTTTCGAGTGTGAATCAGGCACTAATTAAGACGCCTTCCTCAAACCGGCAGCTCCCGGTGACTAGCCGCCGGCATTAAGGGGTAGGTGATCAAGCTGCCAATTCCGAGACGGGCAAACAGTACAATCGATAATCTTCCATTCCCGTGACCGCTGCAATTGCGCCCGTTTGTTTTTCCCTATCAATTTCCTTGAGAGGGGAAAAAGGATATCAGACGCTGAATACATTTACAGCTCACCAGAGGCTGAGGGCTAAGTATGAGGATTAATTATTTACTGTAGAGACAAGGGTATCACTCAGCAAGACAGCCGGCTCGTTCTGCGGAGCCCCCCACAGCAGAGGTCTGCAATCACAACCCCCTCCTGCCTTATTTATGTATTTAGACAAGGGACTTCCTCTGGAGATGCAGCAGCTCATATACCAGAGCTGTCTGGAGACTGTCCCCAGCACTGCAGTTAATCATCTTGAAATTGGGAAACGTTACACGCCACATGGAGAGGTCCCACACGAAGAACACCACCAGCTCTGAGCTATACGGCCAGTAACTGAATATGCTATATAACAGGTTCCCCAAAACAAGCCGCAGTTGCGTTTTGAGTGTACACCTAGGGTAAGTGATAGTCAGTTCATCATTCTGTCAAACGTGCTTGGGGGAGGTCGGCCTCCCTTCTCACCCCTCTCCCTACTGGCAAAAACCCTCCCCTGGGACTCCTGTCTTTAAACCTCTACTCTTTAAAATGCAAGCAGCCAGCAGGCCTATAGACTGCTGTATAATAGGTGTGGAGAGAAGAAGTAGAAAGGAAATGCTCTCTGTCTGTCTGTCTCTCTCACACACACACACACATTTTCTGGGTCAGTATCAGTGTGAAGCTGAAGCTAATGCTAAAAGCTCCCCTGATAGGACCTGTTAGGTCCAAACAGACCGGCACCAGGATCTCTCTCCATCTCCAATTAGACAACATGCCTCCCCCCATCCCAAAAATTTCCTACCGATGCCAAGCACACTCTACAGACAATGACAATGAACCTAGTTTACATGACATTTTGAAAGGCTGCATGTTTAGACACAAAATGGAGGAAGCCACTCGACAAACATACACAGTTCTACCTAAAGAATAAAACAAGGATAAACATGGTCAATGCAGCAATATTAATAACCATGTAAAACGTGGTGAATTTAGAACAATAATTTGTTACTGTAGGGTGCAGGGAAACACGTGGCCTTTGGTTAAAAAAAGGCTTTCAACTGGAGGTACTGCAAATAGCTGACATGGCCATCAAAATAACATCTAGAAAGACGGAAAGTGTTAAGCTAGTCGCCAGAGCATCAGTTTGAAACTGCGCCATATTTCTCACTTCCCTCCTGCTGCAGAAATATGTAGTCCGCATTGCTGCACAGCTAAATGAATAAACAAAAGCACATTTCCATGTACAGCACTATCTTAACCTTTATTCTAGACGATAGTGTCGACAATGCACTGTCAGATAAGGAAAAATCAAGTCCATTTTCAGGATGAATATGGAATCCAAGCACCAGAAAAATCACCTTGCTCATAGAGGAACAACACATTGGTAAGCAGGAAGTTTGACCTTGTGATATAACCATACTGGGAAAGGCAGCCCTCAGATAGACTTACTGCTTTATCCTAACACCACATTTACTATTGTTATCAGAATATTCACGACAGCTAGCTAAATAGTGTATTTTCCTTGAATACGCTCCTTTTTGTATTTATACAAATTCCTTTTTTATTAACAGAAGTTCTAACTAAACACTACCTCTGTACCTACAGACCACAAATACCCTTCAAAGAGGAAAACACTTTACAGATCTCAGTGGAATATGGTTGTTTGGAATACAGCTGGTATTTTTCTATGCTGAGTAAAGATACAGTTTCAACATCAAACCAGAAACTAACAGCCAAACGTAAATAAATAAACACAAAAACAGAATGGTGACATGGCTGCTGGGGTTTTATCCATTTGGCATTAGGTGGGGTTCATTCACGGCAAGTGCATAGCCTTGTGTTGGGGTACCTCATCACAATTTTGAGTTCCACATTGGTGCCACGATTACACATGAGTTTCCTACTCATTTGCTTCTTTCCTCCATACCACACAATATTGTCATGCATTCTCTAGAGTGTGACTAACATCACGTCACTAAATATAACCAGAATGTTACAAAGAAATAAACAAGGATTCCCAAATGGAACCAATTGTGAGAAATTTTGTTTTTCCAAAACAATCTCGTCTTCAAGATGAACCAAATAAAAACCTTTCACATGCTTTCTAAGTGCAAACATTCCCTGCACACATACTACCACTGATCACCCATGATCACCTTCCATGAACAACAAGGCATCTCCACCAAGCATGAAGCTCAGTACACCTGTGTGAGCCACACAGCGGGGTCACACTCCAAAATGACCCGAATGCTTATACAAAACGTGTAATTACACACATACATCCAAACATGGCTGTCAGTATGCACTGACACAACAGATCTCCTACTTTAACATCACAATGTTTATTTTACATGGGTCAGCCCACACTGCCACAATGAAAAGGATCATCACTGGCAGTCCTGTTGTGTCCAAATCATTCTCCTTTTCATCCCAACAGTGACCTGAAGTTTGCTGCACCATGAAGAGGAACCAATCAAGCGGAGTCCAACATGGGACCGAACTATGAAGCAGTGCCCCATACATCACACTATTGACCACTCTCTCCAATATTATATAACCAAAACTGATCTGTACAAGTAATGTAAAGGACAGAAGCAAATTATGTGATATGGGAAATACAATGAGAATTAACTTCCTGTTTAGTGCAAATGCAAAAAGGAACTTCCTAGTACACAGGCCAAAACCAATTTTGCTTTAAGGGTAATACATGATGATAAAATATGTTATAGTATTGGGAAACCTTATAGTGTGAGATGGCCTTCATGGGGGTGGAAAATACACCCGCGCGCACAGACACACACACACACACATGCACTTTTCACCACAGATGCATGAAGAACTGTGTAGTCCACCATAATCCACATAACGTGCAAAAACAATCTGCACTGGTCAACGTTCAGTCTTTCAACATGAGAAAGAGTGAAGATCCCATGGAGGGTTAAGAAATACTGTAGAGAGCAGCTTGAACATGGAGCAGGAAGGACTGGGGTGCCAGCAGCACTTTCACACCAAACACAACAAAAATATCTTTGTATTTCTGTACAATAAAAAATTAAATATATGCACCACAGTCCAGGAGAAGCAATTGTGGGATGTATGAACAATCAAAAGCAATAAAAAAAGAAAGAAAATTAATTTATCAACAACAGACCACACACTGACCATTTTATTAATGTCAAATTTGAAAAGATAAGATATATGAAGGCACGGCTATCCCAGACAGTATGTGTGGTGTGTGTGTGTGATTTTTTCATATATATATATATATATATTATATATATATATATATATATATATATATATATATATATATATATTATATATATATATATATTATATATATATATATATATATATATATATGAAAAAATCACACACACACACCACACATACTGTCTGGGATAGCCGTGCCTTCATATATCTTATCTTTTCAAATTTGACATTAATAAAATGGTCAGTGTGTGGTCTGTTGTTGATAAATTAATTTTCTTTCTTTTTTTATTGCTTTTGATTGTTCATACATCCCACAATTGCTTCTCCTGGACTGTGGTGCATATATTTAATTTTTTATTGTACAGAAATACAAAGATATTTTTGTTGTGTTTGGTGTGAAAGTGCTGCTGGCACCCCAGTCCTTCCTGCTCCATGTTCAAGCTGCTC
Source organism: Paramormyrops kingsleyae (assembly GCF_048594095.1). Classification (NCBI taxonomy): domain Eukaryota; kingdom Metazoa; phylum Chordata; class Actinopteri; order Osteoglossiformes; family Mormyridae; genus Paramormyrops; species Paramormyrops kingsleyae. The sequence continues at coordinate 15,498,957 of NC_132811.1, read as the reverse complement.
TCTACAGTATTTCTTAACCCTCCATGGGATCTTCACTCTTTCTCATGTTGAAAGACTGAACGTTGACCAGTGCAGATTGTTTTTGCACGTTATGTGGATTATGGTGGACTACAAAAAAACACAGTAGGGATTTGACCCTACTGTCAGTCGGCACGCACAACGTTATTCAGGGATTTTCTGATGTTCAGGAAGGGATCTTAAAGGGAAGGGATGGATTTCCATCTGTCTGCTTCATTTGCAAGTTGCCCTGTCACAATTGAAACGTCTGCCTGCGCTTCTCCCGCACGGCAGCTGGGAGCGGCCAGGCCGCCGCAGCCCTTCGCCGCTCCTCCTTATTTCACATCCCGTCACCCCAACATTCCAGTCCCCAGTCTGTTCTCCTTTGAGCCCCATCTCAACGGAGTAGGGAGTGCTGCTTACGTAAAAAAAAAAAAAAAAAAATCAATTCATATTTCCATAATCCACACTTCTGTCTCCCTCTCTCCACTCCCCAGGGTAAGCTAACCCCTCCACCCCGATCTACGGCCTACAACTGTCATTACATTCAGCAACAATAACAAGACAAACAAAAGAGGGCTGCAGAGCCCAGGTCTGCTGCTGCCATATGCTGGCTAACTTAGGGAGAAAAGAGCTCTGCAGCTACAGAGGAGGCAGAGCCATAAGAAAAGGAGAAAAGGAAAAAGCGAGAAGCGGCATAATCCCGATAATGAGCCGAGCGGAGGGAGCCTTTATGTTCACACGCAAAAGGCCGATCCGTCCGTACAAAGCCATGCAAATGGCCACCTCGTCCCAAAACGATCTTGTCAAAAGTACGCCGGCTGCCCCGCTTTTGGCCAGCCACAGCGTGCGGCCGTGGGGGCTTTTCACGAAGGGGAGTATCTAGGTGGGACATAAATGCAAGACCACGGAAATAAATATAAATAAAACAAGGCTACTTAACAAACCACCAGGCTAACAAACTATTAGTTATATGTGAAGGGCATTAAAAAATAAAACTTTAATACTGGTCAGCTAAGCCTTCTCATTCTATACTTTATTCCTATAAAAAGTTATTCTATATGCAGATCTTTCGAGTGCTTAAAAATAACAGGATGCAATAAACTACTGTGACATTTAGCAATGAAATACTTCACATAGCTAATGTAATAATAACTACACTAAGATAAAAGTATTGGGAAATTGAGTAGAACTGGGGTTCCAATGGTTTTATAATCATAATGTGTCTCTCTGATCACTATTTAATCATTGCATGCAAATTAAACCTCACCCTCACAATAACAGATAGGAAGGTGTTTTTGTTTTCATCCACAAAGTGAGTCAAAAGTGAACATGGTGCACAAATGCATCCTACGCTTCACCACCACCACCTCCAAAGTAGACAACATGACTCATACAAAGAATTTTATTTTAATTAACAACCATCAACTTGCAAAACCAGGCATGATATCTATATTTAGAGAGAAACTGGTAGACCAGCCAATGCAACGCAGACACCGTCCCATGTCCGACCATGGGGTGGAGAGTGGAAAGAGTGGGTGCCCAGACTTACAAACGCATGAACCACATTGCAGTGGGAGCACTGTAACTGCAAGAGGGTACATGTTCCTGCCACGGCTGCGTGATAATTATCCGTACGTCAGTTACTGAAGACCCTCTTGATGCTTTTCATTAATGTCTGCCTTAGCATGGCTGGCTCAGAGGTGGGGGGAGGAGGGGAGTTTATTTTAACATAAAAAGAAAGTTCATTTTACGTTGCCAACCTGGTCTTCGAAGTCCTGGGGGAACTTCCACAACACCACTGGATCTGTAAATAATTGACAGACAGCATTAATCAGCAGAACAACGCAACACAATGAAGACATGAATATTAATGCTGAGGGTGGGGGCAGGGGCGGATGCTTACGAGTCAATAAACCATAGCATAAACAGAAAAGGAGATGGGCTGCTCTCAAAATGCGCCTGATTATGCAGGTTGACTTTAATTACACATATAGGTAAGATTATATTTATACTCAGACAAAGCACTTGCACTTTCAAAAGTATAAGGGTTTTTAGCAGTAGGATCCTTCATTATTTTGCTTAAAAAAAAATAAATAACAGAACGCCTGAAAGGTCAAAGCTTAAATGAAAGTTTCACAGAACTGCAACTGTCTGATGCACTGTATACATAATTTCTCCCTGGAATTTACTCAGGAAAAGCTTTCTATTACAGTTTTGAGAATTATTGTAGTGAAATGCCTTACAGCAACTCATGACCCCCCCAGGTGCGTACAGAGAGAAGTCCTTATGAACACTAGCCACTCTCCCACGGCCCACTGCAGTCGCCTGTTAAATGTGAAGTGGGGGAGGGGGCCACACCAATGCTAAATGCTAGCAACACTCACCACTAGCTGCTGCAGTAAAGTTCATGCTCAGTCAGGTATTGAACTGTACCCAAGAAAAAGAAAAATGTCCTGCCATCCATCGTCATTATCGCAAGATGACATTGGGGCCTGCAGCCTATCCCAATCAGACTGGGCCTCAGGGAAGGTGCAAAAACTTGGTTAAGATGCCAGTCCCTCACACTGAAACTTATGGGGCGTCCAGATTCAAATACTTGTTTCCTATATAGTAGATGAAATATAACATGTAAAGTGAGCAGTTTGTCCAAATCCTCAGTATGGATCAGAAAGCAGGCAAATGGTATCCAGATATCTGTGTATCTGCTCAATTCCAAATTGTGCAACCAATGGACACTACACTGTCCCACTAGATCACTGAAGCTGCAACCAGAGATGAAGAAGTCGTTCGTGCAGAAATTTGTGTCAAGATGGCAGGAGACTTTGTACAAATGTCAGCAGAAAACAATACCTATGTACATAAGTGCTTTCACAGGGGTCAAACTACATCACTGGTAAACATTAGGGTCAGGTAACCTACAAGACGGCAACCACAGTATATCCCAAAGCATTTGTATTGGTCTCATTCATACATGTAGTACAGGCTACATTAATAGTTTATTAGTAGGCTTCTAATGTACATACAGTGCTATTATGTGTTTTTGGATGCAACTTTAGACACACCAAATTATCTGACTGAAGTGAGAAAACCAGAGCAACCACAGGTAACCCATGCAAACAAAGGAAGAATGTGCCAACTCCAGTAACAGAGTAGAAATAGGATTAAAACCCCTAATCCTGCAGGTATATGGTTACAGTGCCACCCACTGAGCCACTGTGTTGCCCTTGTCCACATCTATGCATAATAATAAATTATACCTGTATCTGCTTGCAGTATGATTCATCATTTATGGAGCCAAAAGCATTAATTCATTATTGTTTCTTCACCTCTGCTTAACAATATGAAAGTGACATTTTTAAAACTTCCTCAAACATTTTAGAGACAGCCAATTCAAATTCATAGGTCTTTCTGCTACTCTAATTCATGCAACATCCAGACAAATTCCAAGAATAATAAATTTCTCCTCAAACATCAGAGAGTTTAATCAGGACCGGTGAAGGTTGTGGCAATCCAGCTGTGTGTACATGGCCACATTAGCTGACTTTTGGCCTGCAACACTGCAGCAAATCCTCAGCCCACACATTACAAAAACACTGAACAACCCTTGCAAGAAGGGATCGTGTCAGACTCAAAGAACTGATATCACCACTGTTGTCAACTACAAGAAGCAAAAGTATGTTGATTCTTAAGGAACACAAGGCAAAGCTCAGCTGTGTGATAATGCTTAAGATTTAGACATGAACTATCCTATATTTCAGTCAGTATGGGTCATTCCATTATGCTCCATCCAGATGGGCTGTGTCACCTGGCTTTAACAGCAGGCCAATATCGCCACACTCTCACATAACTATTTGTTTATACTCCACATTTGTACCCATTTATCTCTAAGGTAACGGTAACAGCAGTCTGACAATTTAAGAAGTTCACTTTCTAAAGGGGGCAAAGCAACCCTGAAATCATAGAGTTTAAAATGAGTTAAAAATGTATGCACTATTTTACACTACAATATGCTGCAAATATTTAGTTCATTGATGTATTGTAATCAGACCCAGAACGACTTCCCTTTTGGTCAGCTCTGCAAGCAAGCAAGCAAAATTAAAAAGGGAAACATAACCAGACATGAAAATGAGCTTTGTTTTCGGGGGCTATAAGGCGTCAAGGCCACAACAGGGAGTGGATGGAGAAGTACAGAGTTAGGTAGCAGGTCGGCCTTAAGTAGCTTGTATATCGTATTTCTGTAGTTTATACCCCCCAAGAATAAATAAATAAATAAAAATACTTAAATCACTTGTTTTTGCCAAAACAGAAATGAAGTGCAATTTTTGTTGCATGTGGGAGGGGGCATTACATAATGTGATTCCACGATTTCACACACTTCCATCTTAAAAGAATTACGAAGACTAAGTTCTCTTGGGGATTACTTCCTGGATATCCCCCCTCCATGTGATCCTCCAGAGTTAGGTCAATTTTATGCCGATTTTATGGGTGAGGGGATGGGAATCACAGCAGACACCTACAGCACTCCGATCCATAGCCAGCCCCTTCTGAAGGCTGGGAATTAAGGCTTGTCCATTCAGACATACCACAGGACACATGCGCATTCATACGGAGGAGGGGCACTCAAAGAACAACAGCCCCCGCGGGACGTCTCTTTTGTGACGGCTCACGCGGGGAGCACAAATTTAGGTGAACCCCGGACTATGACCCGTATTACATAGGCTCGAATAGAAGTGTTTTGGTGCGCGAGCTGGGGCCAGGGCTTTGGAAAAATCACCCACCCATCCCACTCTCTAGATGCTCGACACCCCACACCTCCTGAGGCCAGTGCTGGACACAAAGGCGCGGCACTTTTTTCACGTACATGGGGGCCCGTGCGCCTGTTGAGTCCAACTGCAGAAGTTGCAAGAGCTGTGCAGTCAGAATGTCTGGGCACTAAAACTCCCTTGCTGTGTTCTAATAAGCTACAGAACACAGGAAATCAACTCCTGTACCATACGGCGCCTTGTGCAGAACAGTCGTTTTGTACTGCCAGGCCAGCATATTTACACAGCACGCATCTGCCAGGCAACGCACATGTTCCTCTGTTCTTCGAAGGTGTCACACTCCCCTCGGAGGCTGCTGTAACTGGCCATTAGCTCACCGAGGGTTCACTCCAGTTCCCAAGAAAAAGACCAAAAAAACCAAAGAACTGCTTGGCCAGCATGAAATTCCCAGAGGCATTTCTGCAAGTTTTTCTGAAGTTAATTATGTTTACTTTTTCTAAAATTTTATGAATAACTATAAAAATCCAGATAAATATTACACCAAATTTTATACATATAAAAAACCATGTATATTGTAAATTGACTGACTCCTATGGTTACACTTTGACTGTGCAAATCCAAGAAAGCAGTCTGCAGACACAAAAGGGATTAACAGGTTATGGCTGGAAGTTGAAGGTTACGAAGGTAAATCCAGGCCTGCTGTTCAGCCACGAGGCGGACGCCACCATGACAGACCGGCTATGGCTAATCCCCCACCTCGCGACACTTGCTTGGACAGACCCCCACTGAAGATCTACCTACCAAGCTCCATCCTGCTCCCAGCAGGTCCTATAAAGCCCAGAGATGTCTGCTTGAGAGCTATTGCCACACAAGTACGCATACGCAAGCACACATACAGGCACACAATCACTTTGTTTTCATATCTTTGTAGGGACTCTCCATTCATTTCTATGAGCAAAATTCTAATCCCAACTATGACTACCTTAACTCCTACCCAGCCCTAACCTTAACCATAAGTAACCAAATACAGGCTAGATCCTTTCTCTAAGTCTGTCTTTGAGCTGAATTTGTAGGCAAGTTGGAAAACTAATACCGTCCACAATAATAAAACAAACAGTAATAATAAAAGTAACTACACATGGCACTGTATTGTACCTCAAGTCAACGAATCACTGAAGCCATGCATATTTTCACGAATGTCACAAAGTAGTGTGTGCATTCATAACTTAAACCAAATTTCAGACTTTATGGCAGTCCGTTCGTAAGTACGAGTTGTCTGTAAGTCGGACATTCTTAACCCAGGGACTGTCTGCATGAGACACTGGGCGGCGTTTTTTTTTTTTTTTGCATTCAGTGATTTTTACAAAACTGAGTGGGGACCAGAAAAATGTACCCACAATGTGATATAAAAAAACCTGTTATTTTTATCCCCACAATGTAATACATACATAGGCACGCACACACACAAAGATGACACTTGTTTTAATTGTTTTTTTAATTCTCATGACACTTTACCAGGGTTTACGAGAGACAAAGCCTGGTGGTTCATATATACAGTGATGCATAAAATTCAGTATGTTGACCATTTCATAAAAAAATTATTAGAAGATGACGTGAAAATCACACACCCACACCAGAGCATTTGATCTCTCCAGAAAAACAACACAGTAAATATTCATACACACCCCAAATGTTCCTTATTATCTCACTGTGCTCCAAAACAACATGCACTCCGTGACCATCAAACTCCATGTTTAAAGCTAACGGAAACAGCCCAGCTTGCTAAATTCTGTACTCCACAACAATATTTCCCCAAGTTTTACTTCAATGGCAAAACATTTAAGACCAGATACTGGGCAAAAAAGCCAGCCTCCAATTACAACAGATATGTACGATTGGGTCCCATGACAAAACACGTTTTGATGGTTCATTTTTGATTATACGGTTTCATTATTACTGAAAACTAGACTGCCTATAACCCTCACCATTTACCAGGCTTAATAAACTAATGCCCCTTCTCACACAGAGAATGTAATTCATCTAAAACACGGCAAAGACAAAGAGAAAAGGAATGAATACAATTATAATTTTAATTATAGTTAAAAATACCTAAAAAGGCTTAAGGAGATAAGTTTTATAGACATCTGCTTATGGGGAGGTACACATTCACACACATACACACACAAAAAAAATAAAATATTCTGTGAGACATAGTAATTTGTAAGTAAAGCAAACAGGGCAAATGGGTGAGAATTGAATTGAAATCACCTCGCAGGAGTAAGTAATTTCTTTTCTTCGCACCCATATGAAGCTGTGAGTGATCACAGCTACAGGGGCCTGAGTGGTGAGGGGCCATCAGCCCCCCGAACCCTATCCACATCCCTGGGGTACGAACAGAGCAGAAACCTTTTAACAAAGACACCGCCGCCTGGCCAGACACCGCCATAGCCAGTGGCGACATGGGGCCTGTTGCAATTCAATGTTGTGATGATCCACAGACGCTTGTTTTTGAAATGTCAACGCCTGAGCTTTGACGCATGAGGGGTAGGGGACCAGGGTTAGCAGGTGAGCAGGAGGTAGCCATATCAGGGTGGCTCTTAAGACTTTCTTTACAAAGTATCAGCAGATGCGAAGGGGATGGAAAAAAAAAATGTGAGAAACAGATAAAACACCAATCAAACTGACGCAACCACTATACAGAAACGTCATGTGGTATCATCAACCCATGACTACGGAGTGCATTGAAGGACAAGCTTCCCCATCAAGAGAGAAGGTCTGTCATTAAGGTCACATACACCTAACAGCACCTTCTGATGATGTCTGGGACTCGTTACCTCGTCTCATTTCAGATCATCAACAAAAATAGGAACATTTCAAAAATATCTAATGGTGTCTGATGTTTCTGTGACAGATAAGCAGCACTTCATAAAAAGATATAAGCTGCAAAAAAGAAATATGGCTGGGCATCACAGCCATGATCTCTCTGTCATATGTAGGCACAACACACACACTTTATCTATAAAAGCATGATGTTTAAACCGGAAGGGGAGAGGGGGGCCAGGCAATACCCACAAAAACCAGATCAAAACCTCTATGACCATGTTTGCTCAGGTACGTAAAAATAATGTCTGCAAGTGGAAGATCAGGACAATGCACCGTCTTCCTGCACCCTTCAGGTAAGCTGGAGCTGCATGAGAAGGTCGATTTCCCCGATCGCACACCTCTCACGTGCCATTGGAGCTCCTTGGACCATTCACACCACTCGTTATATTAAGATCCCCAGGATGAAGGACCTTGTCAGACTTGCCACTCCTTGTGTTTCTCTTTTTTTCTCCATCCTTTCCTTTGCCTCCCTCCTTCGTTTCTCCCTGCATTGGTCAGAGGTTAAACTGCTGAACTCTAACCTCCTTGGCAATGATTTCTCTTCTTATCTATGGAAGATTTATTTCACAGTATGTAGTGGTCTGGATTAGCCCCTCTTTCCCAGCACAAAGCCATTATCCTAGCACCAGCGGTTCGTGTAAAAAGCTGCCTCTAAGAGGAAGCTGCTTGTACTTAATGTTCACAATGACGGTATTGTCTGACTTTGGTAACGGGGCCTGTTTTTAAGGTGTCTAGACTTTGAGCTAGCTGGTCAAGAAATGGGGGAAAATCCTATCAAGCAGCCAAGTGAAAGTTAACTAAGGTAACCCGCTGTGAACCTGATGAAGATGTCAACCGAACATATGGCAGAAATTTCTATTGTTGAGCAAGATGCCCAGCCCCCCCAACTGAAGAACGGGTGGGGGGGATTTACGAAGCCAAAAGCATGGAATAACTGCAGTCATCACTTTACTTCTGGATCAGTAAGTTTATTCTAGCTGCAAGGAGTTCCACCCCTGAAAAACTCACAATTAAAGGGGTAAGCAGATTAACGGGCATCTTTCAAGATCTGTTGAAAGAAAAAAGAAGCAAAAAAAAAAAACTAAGAAAAAAAAAATCTAAGAATCGTTTGAAAATGTTTTTTCCCTCCCGGCTGCAAGCCACAAATGGCATTACATTTCATGCTAATTTAGTAAGAAGGGGCTGATAAAGAATATAGTTCTTTCCACTGATATACCATTTAAAGTGTATCATTCCAATCATCGTCTATTTGTGTGACTCTTAAAAGTAAACCGAAGGGATCCATGTGATCATTTGTGAGCAGCCACCCGAAACACGCATTTAATTATTGCTCTCATTTTTTTATTCTACGGCACACCATCTTCAAACCAGTACAACAAAATGCCAAATTAAAAATCTAATTCAATAAATGTATTTTAAAAGACAAAACCTGAGCGCGAAATTTGGTCTTTCAAAGCTTTTAAAATTAGTTTTAGTGGGTTATTATTATACAAATCATTAATAACATTAAACGTAATTTACATCACTTCATCAACCTGTATTTTATGTCACTTTTCTACATTAACTATTAACTCTGACAGTATTTTATGGAAATAGAACCAATGCAAATGCAATGCAAAGCAAATTTTTGTCTTCACTAATTGCACCATAAGTTACAGATTCCTGCAAGATTTAGCATAGTGCACCACGATTCCTGTCAACTACACAAGGAACTGCCTTCAAAGAGTCCTCGACAAGATCATTTCTGGAAAAACCCCATAAATTAATTTGAATCAAGGATACAGACACACACAAACTGTGCCTCATTTTTTTATGACAAATGCTTGCCTTTTAGTCAGATCCACAGGGGAGTAACTTTGCTGCACTATTTTTAGAATCATGTACCAGACAATGGCCACTGAAAATCACAATGATAATTTCCAAAACGCTGATATACAATGCTGACAATCACATCTATGCCATCTATAGATGCTACACAAAAATAACAATGATAACCTAATTTTATAACTGAAGATCGGGCAAAGCATCATTAAAACAACATCTCACCTACCGCACTTTATGAGAAACAACCCCAGACATTTAGGTTTAACATTTTATATTACATCTAAAATGCTGCATGAATTTGTGGTATAAACACTAACATTTCATTCATGCATTCATCCTCAATAGCACTTATCCATGACAATGTCATTGTGAACCTAAACCTTACACCATGGAGTACTGGGCACAGGGCTCCTTCTTTTCACTCCTTAATAAATATATAAAATATCAATAACAATATTTAGGATTCCGATTGTATGTCTCATATCTATGTCATTAACATCTTCTATTAGCTTATGCAGTCGAACAGGGTAAGGTAGCGAATTTAATATAGAAATGGATGCTATGATTTTGAATTCAAAGGTCAGAAACATTCAAGTTTGCAACTGGAGAAACAGGAGACAGGAAAAAGTGTTACTTCAGGTACCAAAAAAGCCATATGTTCCTACCATCTGCTTCACACAACACCGGCACACAGGAGTAAAAGTCAATTATCTGTACAAAGACATGAAAATTGCCACCAAAATCCCTTTCTGAAGGGGTGGCACTGGTGAGGCAAGTACCACGCGACCTGGAAAAGATCTACTACACCCCAGGAGGCCAGAAGCAGGTTGGTGCTAAAACTTAAAGAAGAGGCCAGATATTTATCGAGCCTGGAGCTGCTGCCTAATGCAGACCCTGCATGGATGCATGTCTATCAACCATCGGCAAAACTGCGCTTACAGAAGCGGCATGTACAGTAAACGAGCACAACTGCAAAGGAAAACATTAATATTTCAGGTTGGACACCCTAAAGTTATCTATGAATTATGTTACTACGACCAAAAACATTGTTAGCAATGTTAGCAATTCTGTCATCAGAAATGGTCATAGTAAATTAACAATAGCTATGTTGAAACTGGAAGAACCTCTGTATAGGGCTTCCCTTCTGCCAATGAAATATGAAATAATAAATAAATAAAACAGCACACGCGTAATGAGCAAACAGTATGCTAATGCAGAGAGAGACTGCGGGACCAGCTGCATGATGTCCAGAGTCAAACGTCTATTGGGACTGATGTGCTGCAGTGAAAAGGGGCCTGCATACAAACAGAAAAGGTGCACAAAAAAACATGACCGTCATTTTACAGAAAATAATTCCTTAGAATCTGGCTAAATATCATTAACATTTTCATGAATCTCCTTTTGTGTTTCATAGTGAGTTCTTTTTTGTTGTTTGTTGTGGAAAGTAGGCCTACTGAATCTCTGGATACAAATAATCTGTAAAAGTGATACAGAATGCAGCAGTTACTGATTCAACTTCTAATGTGTAGTTAGGAAGATCTGGAGTTTTACTTAATACAAAGAGGGCAGAATGGACCACTTTTTTAATCATTTATATAATTAATTGCATATGTTGAAGCAAATAACCAAACATTCTGGCCAGCTTCATAGAGCAGGTATATAGGTATTTGTATTTGTAGTTGTATATGTGTGTGTGTGTGTGTGTGTGTGTGTGCATGAATCTGTTTATATATATGTATGCATATGTATATGTATAGGTATGTTTATCTCTTAACCTTGTTTTCATGCATTTCCTAACCACGTGTGCCCACACCATGACAAATTCCTTGTATGTGAAGCATAATTGGTGAAATAAAGCGATTCTGATTCTGTATGGAAAATTTACTATTAGACATACAGTCTTAAGAGACTCTTAGGACTTCATCCAGAGTTAACACATTAACAACTGATCAGATATAAAAAGGAAAAAAAATCATCTATGAAAATCTGCAAAGTAGCCTAATATTAAAACAAGCCAATTCCTCAAGCATCTGCCGACACAGATGAATGTAACTACTGTCACTTCCACAATGTACATAAAATATACTCCATAGAGCGTTAAATTATGTATAGAAAACCTTTAATGTGATGTGGTTGTGTGTTCCAGGGTTTAAATTCTTAAACCACTTAGCTAAAAGTGTTAACTAAGAAATTACAAAATTAATTTATGAGGTTTTGTGGATGAACCGCCATGGAGTCATTATATGCAAAATAACGCTTTGCACCACCTCACAGTCGACACTGGAAGGCAAATACCATATGTACCCAGAAGGCTGCTGGGCAGCAGGAGCCAACAACCTCAACCACCATTCATAATTTTGAGGGCAGGCATGCAACCTAATGCACAATGACGGCAGTACGCTCTAGTATGGGGGGGGTGGGGTCCCAACTAGAAAAGACATGCAAACTAGAATGGTTCCAAGCCCTCTGTTCACGCCTCGATTGGTCGCTGGCAGCCCACTGAAAACCCTGAAGGTAGGAGCAGCAGCATGCTCTCTCAACCAGGAACCAAGAAGGCAAGTGGGAAGTTGACCCAAGTTGACACTTGCTGGCTGACTGGCTAGCTAGCTAGCTAGCTAGCTGGAAATCAACTATGGAAGTCAAGAATAACTATCCTTTACAGTAAAGAGATTCATGTTTTGTCCTGTTTATTGGAAGCATTGGTGTATCTATCACTATCTAACAGATGACAGAAAAAACTGGAAAAAAAAATGTTTGTGAGGGAAGGGTGTGGCTTCTGTCATCTTCAGGGCAGAGTGTCAGGTATCGGGGGTTTATATTAGTAACTATTTTCCATACTTCCTCCTTACCTGTTTAAGGTAAAATTGCGGTGTTTTTTTATTTCACCCGAAGGAACTTGAACCCCAACCAAGATGCCAGTCTCAAGGAAATCAGACCCATTCGACTTATTCTATCGTTGACAAGTCTGCTCAAATTTGTTCTCTTCGTCTGTCCACTGACAAAGCTCCTTCATTTTCCATGTCAGAAACTGTATTCAATTAACCCCTTCCAGCCCAGTATTCCTGGGTTGAAAACCCCAATAAGCTGTACTTCTCTTGCCCAATTCTCGTGTCATGCTGTTACTTTTCTGTCTGACCAGACAATGTCTCTGACACTATCAGGAAAGTTTATGACATTCATCAAGTTTACAACATGTGCCTTCAGAAACACACCAGTGTACACGCCTCTCTGGTATACTGCTTCAGACCAGAACGGTGACCTCCCTCAAGTTCGGCATTCCTCGAACCATGCCAGCCTCTGTCCCATGCGCTTATTAGCTGGCACATCCCTTGGCCTGTTGGCCCTGTGCAGTCAATTTCCAAGGGAAGGGGAGAAAACACCTGAGGCTAGGACCCCCCACCCCCCGGCATCCGTGTTCGACCCCATCACTATTCATGAGCTTCAAGGGGGCCTGGAGAGCTTCCAGGTCACCTCATTCATGTGGCGGCCATTTGGCACTGGGCCCCGAGACGGCTACTGGCCAGAAACCAGTCTGGCTAGTACCCCCCCAAAACCCCCTCCATTGTTCCAGGGCTCGTTAGCGTGACGGACATGGGCACAGAATGCCACAGACCTCTCTTGGCACAGGGTTCTTTATAAACAGAAGAGAGCAGCCCATTGCCAGAGAACTGACAGTCTGACTGACACATACAAGAAAAAAATTAATATAATAACAATCCAATACAAAATAACATCATGTTCACTATGCCCTACCACTGTTAAACAAATTAGTGTTAGACATACTCAGATCCTTACAAAATAAAGTCACCTCATCCCAAAAAAGGTAAAATAGAAATGATACTGCTGTGGTTTGCACAAACAGCTAGGTTAGAAAAAACATTTATGCACAGAAATTACAGAGAGAACTTCCTTTGAAATGAGGAAATATGAACTTCCTTCAATGTGTTTGATAAAGAGACAGAAGCTGTGTGAGATACATACACTGTACTAAAACACCAATAACAGGCAGCCAATCTAGTGAAGGGTTTTGGCTCCAAGCTGCATTGTGAAATCACAGATGACCAATCAACAGCATCATAGCACTGCAACAGATATTCCTCAAATTCTATTTGCGCTTCTAATGTTTGTAACAGAAATATGGTCTTATTTCTATAACACTGCTCTCACATGCTACAAGACAAAATACATTTCGTGATGCTGACAGAACCTTTGGCGAGAGCAGTAGAAATACAGCCAAGAGAAGGAACATAACAGCGATTCCTTCCCCAAATCCAGCCAGCCACTGAGTTACCTGTCCGGACTCAGACACAAGCCAAGCGTAACAGAGGTAGGCTGCACGACGTTGTCTCTGCCAAGCTGATCGCTTTCTTTACGCATTACAAGTGGCACAGTACCCTCGCGTGGGAGCAGGGCCAACTGGAAGCCTGACGCATCTCGAGCTGCTAGTGACCACCAACCAGCAGGCATCTGACAGGTCTGGAGAAGGTGCTTAAACCCCATGTGGCAAAAGAAGTGCCAATTATGTTCCTGCATTCAGAAGCTCCTGAGCTCAACGGTCACAAGGACACAGCTCAATCTAAATTACTAAATGACCTAACCACTGCACAAGCACAAACACCTCCAGTGAAAGTAAGTAGTACAATGAGTTTATTTATTCATGCTTTTGAAAAATACCCGTCATTACCTGACTTCATGTGAGCAGTTCTACAATGTTACCTTAGATCCTCAGAGACTCCGGGTATTAATGCTCCTGTCAATGAAGGAAAACTGACCCACTCCACAGATGCAAGTGTCCTCCACGCCAGAAAAACATTCTTCCTAGCAAGTCCGTCTGATCACATCGTAGAATCTCATGCTATATACTTCCCCATCAAGGAAGCACCCCCCAGCATTTCAGAACAGTCCCAGAACAGTATACACTTGCCTCTAATTCCAGCGACTGATGTAGGCAGGATGCAAAACTTCCTATTGACGTTTTCTTCAGTCATTATGTTTTATTTGTAACCAGGACCATCTCCTCTCAGCTAACAGGTAAACTGAAACTTAGAGAAATTATTCCTTTTAAGGCAGTATTATTAGTGAACTTCAATCTACACTTGGAGGCATTTATACACCAGGGGTCTCATTTATCAATGTTGCGTACACACAAAAACACGTCTTCAAACGTCTTTCTGATTAAAAATGTCATTAAACGGTTCTTTGAACCCGTAGCTTAATACCGCCTAAACACGGGCATTTTTACTGTGACTAGAGGTTACAATGCTGTGTGGAGATGTATTCTCTCTCATGGTTTATACCCCAGCGGCATTCCATACATTAGCCCCTCCATTGTGCTTGGGAATTGTTTGGTAGGAACAAAAGTTCCACAGAACACAAGAGTGTGAACTCTCTTTAGCGGAGCATCTCTACCTTCCGATTGGTTGCCGCCGAACCTTTACTGTACTTTATGCTGAAAGAAGAAAAAAGCAAAACACTGCAGGGTGCAACGTATGTAAGGCTAGTGCTGATTCCACTGACTCCGTTTAAGCCAAAGACGAGTCATCTGCCTTTGATAATTTAATTTGCAATATCAAAGACTACGTCTTGTCACCTCTTTCCAAATATCTGCGATTGTCACGAGTTACGCTACAGGTGAATAAGGTGTCAGACATTTGCATGCATGGATCAACTTATAAAAGGCGTTCTTGCTAATGCATATGTAAACAGAAAGATTAAAAGCTTTAATGGACCATAAAGATTATTTTTAATATTTTGATTACCATTTGCACTATGTATAATGTCTTTGCACTTAGTCGGTTTTACATTAAATGTATTGTAGCGCCGGCAGGGCGTGAATGTCCCAGCATGCCCCGCGTGTTATTGTAAATAGGCCTCATTGTAATGTTGCATTGTTAAAGTTAATAATTTGTGGCTTTGTACATTTCTGGCTTTGTACATTTACCCGTGTCTTGTGTGAACTCTGTTCCATCCTCGCCTGTCTCTAGTTATTGTGTAAATTACCCACCGTGTGTGTGTTTGAGCGGGTTTACCTATCCTTATGGGGACGTAATGTCCCCATAACGTGATAAATATCTGTTTTTTTTCCCGGTTTCCTGGTCCCCATAAGGGAAAACTGTATTTTATAAAAATCGGTGACTGCTATGAAAAAACTAAAAATGCAAACCTAAAATATTTTGTTAGGTTACTTATGATTATGGTTAGGGCAGGGTAGGGGTTAAAATTGTCATAGTTAGCGTTAGCATTTTTCCCATTGAAATGAACGAGCGGTCCCCATAAGGATATGTTTCCCCTACATGTGTGTGTGTATGTGCGTGTGCATCTTCCAGTGTCTATCTTCCCCGATTTTGTACTCTGTTCGGTTCTAGTAGTTGCCAGCAACAGTCCTGTTGAGGATTACAATAAAGAGTTACAATAAAAATGTTCTGCCTCGGCAATCAAGTTTCCTCGTTCTTCGTTGCTCTCGCAATGCCTCGGTCCACCCAGCGCTACAGTATGTTTCCCTATGCTGTAGTTGAACAGAAAAACGTAAAAACTACATTTGCGGCGATGTCCAATTTTCCATGTATAATCGGGTTAATCACCTGCACTGGCACTGCGATACAGGCACCGCAAATCAAATCAAACTTTATCAAACTCACGACAGTATAGTATACAGAAGTAAATGCAGACAATGAAATTGGTGCTACTTAAGCTAGTTTTGTCAACTGAAAGTCATTTCATTCGATATGCACAAGTTATCTGATGCCAACATGACATTGACATTACGATTCATTCATTCATACGATTCATTATGCACAGATGGATCCAGCTGATGAAGAGCACAAGATGGCAACAAAAGGGACAGCCTGTAGGCTAGCATTCAGTTTCTCTGCAGCAGCCGTGTAAAATACTGATTGTGCAATGGTCTTCTCTTGTAGATTAATAGCAACACAACTCCTTTTAAAAGTATTTATGTGGCAGTGATGTTAGTCAGGCATTACTAACCAGAAAACTCTTGTGCAGAAAACTTAAGGTCCGAATGTTGCCTTTAATTTCATCATTCTGAGGTACCTTAACACTTACTATGACCAACACATCCTCTGAACATGCTTATTTTCACAACAGAAAACTACATGCTACAAATTCTCCTGTTCCTGATGCTTTGTACAGTCACATATTGTCCGAAGATGGGCATTATGTGACTTGCTCAAAGAAAAATAAAGAAAATCTCATCCATTAAACATTAGAATTCCTTTTTTCACACAGAAAATGGGAAAATGTGTTTGTTTCTGAAATTAGTGTCTCGGTTTTCCTTAATAAACACTTCAGGAGAAAACAGCAGCCCTGTTACTGTTACTATCTGCAAATTGTCAACGTCTGTCAAACACTGCAAAGCGTGGTACTGGAAAGTAAACTTCCTCCAGATACCTTTCACTCAGCACATTGGTTGCTAACGGAGCTTTGATGATTACTCAATTAAACTCAATTATTCAATTATTAAAAAGCATCGATTAAAACTTTCCTTCTCAAATATTTGGCAATTTGGCAGAAGGAAGATGGCAAAGAGTGAAAGCATCAGTTGTGTGGAAGCACTTCACATTAATACTGAATGAAAATGCAGTTGTCTGTCAACATTGCAAAGCATAATTTAAATATCACCACAGCTCAATTGCAATGCCTTAAAAGAAGATACTCAGGTTTGAAGGACAAAATAGACAGGTTAGCCATAGATATGTGCTATTTAGCCTCTCAGAGTAGCATAGTCTTTGTCATGACTTTGACATACCATTTTGTTTAACTTACTTTCTACGTTTCTTGTACATCAGATTAATCACTGCCAAAATTAAGATTAGACCCACTGCTTAGCCTCATCATCTTATATAATATAACATAATAGGCATACAATAGTGGTGTAAAGGTTCTGAAATGGAAACCGAAACAACAATACTAATGTTCATCTCGTGATGTGATTCCCCTCCAAGTTCATTAATTAATAACCCTCTGCCACCACTGCAGGTGCATGCTGTTCATCTCTCGTTACATTTCTAAGTTACAAAACTGATTTTTAATTTCATAATTAACACTGTAAGGCATGTAAATCATAACATTATTATTCTATTTAAAGTTAGGGTAAGCTGTGTTATTTTGTAAATATTACACACTACACCTATTCCATTGTCTTCCAGCTGCATGAGTCGCGGGACTGTTTTAGTGTAATCATGATGGAGTGATCATGCCTACAGTACAAGCTAGGCCAGTCTTATTAGCTCAAAATGGATGATTACCCTTTTTAGTGTAACAAATTGTTGGTGATCAATAAACCCAGAAATTTTTCCCTATTTTTATTCTTTCTTTTTTGTTTCTTCACTCACATCTAAATCATTGACAATTTTCAGAGATTTTCTCAATTTGAAGAACCTCTCTCTTGTTATGTTGTTTTTTTATTAACTCCATCTGCAACATCTCGTTTTGGACAGGTCATTTTAACAAATATATATATATGGGGTTTTTGGTGCTTGACATTATTAGTAACAGCTAATTTTCAACAATAATGATTTGAAATCTAAAACACAAATGATACAAATCAAAGCAACAACAAGGTAAACAAAACAACAGCAATAGCTTTAACATTAAAAAAATACATCTACTAAACAAATACTGGCAACAAAACTCCCATGCACTGAATATATGCTTTTACACATTATCCCCTACACACGACTGGTAAATGTGGTTCATGTATCTTTTTCCATCAATTCCATCCAGCAATTAATTTTTAAAAATCACCATTTGCAAGCTAGACATCTGCACCAAAATGGCAAGGTTTCGGGCAACAAGCAAAGCTTTGCCTGCAGTTATACCAAAGGGGCAGAAATTAATGATGCTACCGTAGCATACGTTTCCAGTTACGCCACTTAGAATTACTCACACACCGCCCCCATGTTCCCCACCACACTGTCAGCCTTTCACCAGCAACAAAAAAAAAAAAAAAAAAACTGCCGTCGCTCACAGGACATCACAAGACAAACAAGGCCGCAGCACTTCAGAAGGTCATTTACATCTGTATATAAAGCGTGGGACAATATCTGCAATGTAAAGTAAAACCAAAACTTGAGAAATATACTTCATTCACTGTTTACTTTGAAATAACAGAAAACTTTTTGTAAAGTTAAGGTTTGGGGCCTTATATGCCTCACAAGCTGAACGTTGTTGCCTTCAGCCAAATCCTGCAAATCACCTTAGAGCATCATTGAGTTTTGGCAAAGTACATCACTACTGTAGGGCCAGCAAACACAGTGTGAAATGCATTTATGCATCTCACTACACTGGCGTGAGACAAGTGAACTGGTTAAAGAGGATATGCTAACCCTGTAATATTGTTACCCTGTTGCTAAGAAATCCTTCAGCAATCTTTGCTATGGATGGGTGGTATGGCATATTTGGCAATGAAAGAAAAAAAAAAATCACAAAATATAGTCCCCTGGAAGAAAATGTGACTATTCGGGTTCGAATAGAATATATGAAAACTGACACACACTTAATTTTATCAGAATCAGAGCAAAACAAACTAAAGCACCTGCAACAGCATCAGATGATACAAATGACAAATGGATTCATTAGCAAAGAACATACTTTGAAAAATGAAATGCTAAACGCGAAACACACTCATGCTTAATTAGAATTTTTAGCATACAGTATACATTTTCAAATTTAAAAAGAGCTAAAAATATCTTGCCTTTAACTTCTAACACCAGCACATTCAGGAAAAGGGCAATCAACTGATCTTCCGTGCTGCAAATATCAAACAGCCAGGAAACATCACAGCAGTTGATTTATATTTACAAGATCAAATAAATATCAGGATGCGGTAGTCAGATACGATAGTTTAATGGTTGCACAATATCCTTTCGAATTGATAGTTACATATGCATGGCCAGCAGCCTTCAGAACAGCAGATAAAAGGCACAACTTGATATGCTGATCATGTCACATACAGGCAAGTCCAACACACATCAGCTTTATGTTCACAGCTGTGGAGAGCCCTTCCAGCACCATTTCAGCTCCAGCTGGAGGACTCTGATCACTTTAAGTCGAACTTTCTCTCAAAAAGTATGTAAGATACAGTTGTGGCATCATTAACACATTGAGATAAAATGTTTTTGCATGAATAATATTAGGTCTCAGAGTGCAAAAGTAACCAATTACCCAACCCCAAAATCCCATATAGAGGAAAGGCCTCAGCCTTTCAATATTCATGGCATGTCTACATCTGCGTACTGTATTCAACAGAGCTAAAAAAGGAAAATGTTGCTGGCCCTAGGGCCAATGCCATTTTACTCTTAATGTCAGAGGCTGCTTGTTATACAGCATATCAAAAATCACAGATCAGAAGCTGGGTTGTCATTTAAATAATAAACTACCACAGAAACTACATATTCAAAAAACTGGGTAGGCTCATTCGAAGGTTAGCACATATTTGTGATACTGGTAAACAGTTTTGCAACACTGCTGCACCCATTATATGAAGTAGCCCTGGAAAAATGTTATATTACCACAATTCCGAAAACCCCAAGTAATCTGGAAAAGGACTACTTGAGGTTTGGACTTGGATGTTGTAATTTACACAAACATACAAGCATTCAGTTCTCCAGAGTCCAGGTTCGAGTGTAATAGGCCCAAATTAAACAAGCCACACTGAAGTAAACGTAAAGTTTAATCAAGACAACTAAATACAATTTGACAAGACGTGTAGAAAGAAACATACAGTTTTACAAGTTCAGTGAGCTCAATTTTTTTTCCTGTCACTAGAGGAAAATGTCAGCATATAAAAGGCCAATTAAAGTTCTTTGATACCTCACCCTGAATAACCTGTTAATCAAGGTGCAAATTCACCTTTTATTACTGATAATTAAGACTGCCGCAATACAGGTATAGTTCTTCCATCCACCCATCATTATTCTCAAATTAAGGGGTGGCAAGATCAGCCTTGACTTCTTCGAATGAAATACACTTTGAAGGGACACATCTGAACCCAAAATCCAAGTGACGACTTATTAACAGGGGAATCTCCAGAAAACAGCCATTCCTGCCATACAAAGAGGAAACCTTTTGGCATATGAGCATCAGACATTAACATATTATGAAAGGCACAAGACTTAGCTGAGTGCATACACAGGTTCTGATGACAATACCTTATGCAAGCAAACCCAGCAGCGGCAGGGTCTGAAAAACTTAGTGTAGATCAAATTCCCTAAATCACGTTGACTCCATTAGCAAATTGCTAAATACAGGTATCCCCCATTTTATGTCACTTTGCTTTTTTTGAGAGAACTACATTAGCACCTGGTAGCCAAAAGAATTTTCCCTTTTACAGAAAAAGGAGAAATTCAAAAATAGGTTTCAGCATTTATCCGTGAGCCAGTTAAAGATACACAGTAAAAATTTACCCAGTTTATATTATGGATTGAGCAACCTACCAATTAATCTGACGATTCATTGACTAATCATGTGTATATAATATAGCATAATATAATATATAATTTAGCATGAGGCAGGAACTAACCAAGTATTGCAAGATGCATGCTCAGTTAAAATATGACCACTTTAGCCATTCAGTTAAGTTTCATGTTTTTGGACAGAGGGTGAAATCCGGTGGACCGCCAAAAAGCCACGCACACACACGGTGAACATGCAAAATCCAGACACACACACCGGCAGTGTGTGGCAACAGCGATACACATTGCAC
The DNA here is from genome assembly GCF_048594095.1 of Paramormyrops kingsleyae. Taxonomy (NCBI): domain Eukaryota; kingdom Metazoa; phylum Chordata; class Actinopteri; order Osteoglossiformes; family Mormyridae; genus Paramormyrops; species Paramormyrops kingsleyae. The sequence goes on along the minus strand of NC_132811.1, from coordinate 15,477,765 downwards.
CAACTGTGTCTCCCTTGGCTTGTGCGAAGAGCTATTTTAATATAGACATGGCATTTCATGCACATGGAACTGTCACATCACAAGAACCGCAATAGTCTGCTGGGTTCAAAACATGAGTAAGTTATGCTAAAACATTTTTACTCAGTTACTGGAAACAGAATTTTGCAAGCTTTGTAATTTTAATGATGGTTTTTCACAATTATCTATCATAAATGTTAAAAAAATTAAATTAAAAGTTTATAGTTTACCATCGTTGCTTTTGCATGATCTCTGCATTATACACTCCAAGTCATTCATTATGATTCTCGTCCTTGCTGGTGGATTCACTCAGACTGTGTGGTACGTTTACGAGAAATGAAACAAAACTGAGTGAAGAGGACAAAAGCAAATAAGAACAGGTCTCGAAAAAACATGCATCTTCTGGTGTATGGAAATCTTTTCTATGCCACAGACACAATATTGAGAAAGAGCATGTAAAGTACTGAATTGTGTCTGTTAGAATAACTCACCATCAACGTATCTGACAGGCTCTATTGATAGATAAGTACCATTTGTCTATATAAACTGCTTATAAAAAAATTAAGGGAACACTTTATTATCACAATATAACACTGTGAAACATTAGGGATATCAATCTGTCCAGTTAGGAAGTATGAGCAATTATGAATCAATTCCACTTGTTTTGGTGCAAATGAAAGCAAGAAAAAAGTGACCGGGAGAGACAACAGCAAGAAAACTCCCCAAAAGGGAATGGTTTGCAGGTGGTGACCACAGATTATTTCTCTCCTTATCCTTCCTCACAGATTTTTCTATAGTTTTGCATTTTACTAGTGCCTTGTCACTACTGGTAGCATGAGGCGGTACCTGCAGCCCATTTAGGTTGCATAGGTAGTGCAGATCCTCCGGGATGGCACATCCATATATGCCATCGCATGAAGGTTTTTTGTGTCTCCCAGCGCATACTGAAGAGCGTGGAGGAGATACCAGGACACAGGCCTTTACATGAGCAGAGCTGGACAGGGCTGTAGAAGGGCAACAACCCAGCAGCAAGACCACTGTCAGCTTCTTTGTGTGAGGAGGAACAGGAGGAGCACTGCCAGAGCCCTACAAAACAGCCCCCTACACTGAGACTCATATTTTAATATTTGGAAAGTGTAAATTAGGACTTTGCCATCTTGTTCATTTAAGCCCCTGGAGGATGGGCTGCCCCTTAGATTCTGGTTCCTCCCAAGGTTTCTTCCTTCTAGGTAGTTTTTCCTTGCCAGTATCACCTCTGGCTTGCTCACTGGGGGATTTTGGGCAGGGATAATGTAAAGCACTTCGAGACAACGTCATGTTGTGAAAATGTGCTATACAAATTAAATTGGAATTGATTTGAATTGAAACCTCCAGCGGGCCACTCGTGTGTACGTTTCTGACCAAACTGTCAGAAACGGACTCCATGAGGATGGTGTGAGGGTGACGTCTCTAGCGGGACCTGTACTCACTGCCCAGCACCGTGCAGCTCGGTTGGCATTCGCCAGAAAACACAACAATTGGCAGGTTCACCTTTGGTGTCCCGTTGTCTTCGTAGATTAGAGCAGGCTCACACTGAGCACATGTGACAGACATGAAAGAGTCTGGAGATGCCGTGGTGAATGTTATGCTGCCTGCAACATCATCCAGCATGATCGGTTTGGCGGGGGGTCAGTAATGGTCTGAGGAGACATATCCTTTGAGGGTCACACAGACCCTCTACTAGCCAACAGTACCCTGACTGCTGTTAGGTACCTAGATGAGATCCTCAGACCCACTGCCACACCTTACACTGGTGCAGTGGCCCCTGGGTTCCTCCCGGTGCAGGACAATGCTCAGCCTCATGTGGTGAGAGTGTGCAAGCGGTTCCTGGATAACGAGGGTCTGTATGCTATTGACTGGCCCCTACGTTCCCTAGACCTGAATCTAACAGAGAACCTCTATAACATTATGTATCAGTGCATCCAAAGCCACCAAGCAGCGCCACAGAATGTCCAGGAGCTCACTGATGCCCTGATCTGGGTCTGGGAGGAGATGCCCCAGGACACCATCCACTGCCTCATCAGGAGCATGCCCAGATGTTGTCAGAAGTGCATTCAGGCATGTGAGGGCCATACACATTACTGAGCCACATTATGAGTGGTTGGATCAGTCTGTGATTTCTGTTTTTTACTTTGATTTTCCGTGTGAATTTGAATCCAGCCCTCAGTGGGTTAATGATTTTGGTTTCTATTGACTGTGCTTATGTCATTTTATTCTCAATGACTATCAATTAAGATTTTCAACTTTATTTTGTTCTTCGAGATTGGATGTGTGATTTAAATGTTACCTTAATTGTTTTGAGCAGTGTAGTTAATTTTCAACTCCTAAATATTGCAATAACTTAAAATATCTCAATGTGAACTTTTCCCAATATCGTTCAGCCCTAAGATGATGTGGCTAAGTGATGGGGGTAACCTTCGTTTTAGCAGCAATTACTATACAGAATCGTAGAAAGTAAATGAATAATTTAAGTCAACGTGATGACAAAGACAGGCCAGGTTACACCGTGAGGCTAAATGGCACATATCTCACATTATTTAGTGAGTCTGTCAAAATCAAATGTCTTCTTTTAAGAAATATTTGCATTGCAGTCCTTCTGTGGTGACACTTAAGTTCTGCTTTGCAATACTGACGGACGACTGCATTTTCATTCACTTTTAATGTGAAGTGCCTCCACAGAAATGATGCTTTTTATTTGGACTTCCTTCCACCATACTGCTGAGTAATCGAGAAGGAAATTTTTAAACTGATGCGTTTTAATAAAACGGTAGTCGTGTTTAATCAGTGTACGTTTATCATTATTTAGGTTATACCATATAGCCTAGGTGTATAGTGGGCTATGCTATCTAGGTCTGTGCAAGTACACTCTATGATGTTCTCACAATGACAAACTCACCTAATGATGCATTTCTCAGAACGTATCCCAGGCATTAAGCAAAGCAACCTGTATTGATTCAGGTAAGTGAAACTACAATGTACATATTATATTTTATAGAAGCTGTGTATTTATCATAAGATTCCTATTTTTTTACTATATGTTTGTGTTATTTGGCATCATGTTGCATGTTATTTTTTAAGTCTGAGGACACCCAAGTTTTTATCTCATATAAATTAATGGTAATTGCTTCTTCACTTTATCCCATTTTGGCTTACGGAAGTTTTCATAGGAACGCTCTACTTTCAGATAGTGTGGTAAACCTGCATTCAGCACCGTATAAATATGTTCAAGGTCAACACAATCAGCACATGCATTAACAACAGTTTTTCTGTAGCTAGTTCCAACAAGTTGAGAAGGTGAAGCCACATTCTCAACACATCACAGGCCTCTCCAAAATTGTGCATTTATCTTTTTAGGCTTTTAAAAGATACTTCAAAACATCAATGTGGAAGATGAGTCAAAAGATGCCTAAATTTTCGGAAGGTTTTACAGACCGGAGAGGTACCGTCCAAGACGACTTCACCTCATTAGCGCAGAACTTATGTGTTAATATGAATAAAGTTCTATGGTTTTCAGTACCTTTTAGCACACCACCTATAAACATAAACAATTGCACACTAGGAAAATACAACATTACCATTTTAGAACCTTGCGATTTAATACTATGTCTTATCAAAAGTGAAAAAGTGATGTCGGAAGGGGGGAGGTTAAGACGATCACAAGGGCCTCTGAGCAAAAAGGGCCCTAAAACGGCCTGGAACATAACTGGATTGGGCTGAGTTGGGGATCCAGTCAGATATGCTTCCATCTCTAGCAGTGCAACTATTTATCAACCCTCTACCACCTTGAGAAGAGAATTTTCATTATATTAACGTCCCACAATTAGCCTTTTTAAAGCATTCTTATTTTGAGATATTTTCAGATGCTTTCTGATCATTTCCAGTTTTCAGGCCATAGCTTTCCAAAAACCCTTGAAACTGTAAAAACTACCCACTGGGAATCAAACAGGAGGTTGCTCAGTATTAGCTGTGGTCTGTACACCAGAAAACAAAAATAAAGTGCTACTTCAGTATTCAGGAAATCCATACATAAATATGCAATCTATTTCTACTACTGTGAATGTGAGGAATAGTACATGAAGATCTTGAATTTTCCAGGTTCCTTACCTACACATACCAAAGATGATCTACCTTAAAATCATTGGGTTAACCAAATCCCCCTTTAAGTTCTTACACTTTACCGTACGGCTGGTTTAAAGGAATGCACTACAGCTTTGAGCAAACAAATATAGAACAACTATCACTCCCAGTACTGCAGTTTTAGTATAGATATCTATCATTTTAACTCCTACAGCTTAATTAATAAATACACGGTACATTTCTTCACATAAGTATAACAAGGAAGCTTACAAAAGTACTGGCAGAACACAAGTAGGTAGCACATTTTCACTATCACAGAATGGGGAACTACAGCAAGTTATTTTTCCCTATATTACAGGTACTAAAAGGCGCTTGCATGAAACTAAGAGCAGTACACAATGCTGAAAGGCACAGAGCTTAATGAATGGCACACCCACAGATTGACAGTGTTGTGAGTGTGGGAATGAGGAAAAACAGTCTCTAGCATCTCCAGGATATTCTTGAGATTTAGAGCACATATTCCAAGATGGAAGCAACCCTAAGCAACCAGTTAAGGCACTTTTATTTAAATACAGAGTTTTTCTTCCTTCCTGCCTCCTCATTCCAACACAAAACACACACTAATACAAAAATAGAATCTCCCAAGTCATTATACATATATTTTACATACACAAGTGACAGCACCAAATGAGAAATTTAGATGCAAATACTCAGAAATATACTTCAATAGCTCATGTTTATTTGCTGATAAAGATCAATAATGAAGCCAGTGAAATCATTAAGAAATGCAAACCCCTAAAACTTTACTCTGTTATGCAAAGGGTCAAGCAACATAGGTGAACTAATATAATCATTCAGTGTTTGCTTTCAGCTAAGCTCACATTTAAATAGTTGCAGACCATTAGCAAAAACAATGCACGTTTTCAAGCATGGATCATATGCTCATGTGGAGCTCAGCAAACGGAACAAAATACAAAATGATCCTAAACTGTGAACTGTGTTAAGAAATACTGTAGAAATAAGGGGTACTGAAATACCTTGGCCCGATACCCCTTTTCATATAAATAGAGATACTGCAGGCAGAAGCAGTCCTTAGGACTTTTAAAATACAGATGATTAACTGACCACAGGCCTGTCATTTTGATGCACAATGACTGAACCGATACTACACAAGAGGACTTCCTGTTCAAAAGAACAAAAAAAAAAAAAAAAACCTGAGGCAAGGCTTTCTTTCTCAGGTTTAAGTGGAAGCTCACGCCCAAGTCAACCATGTTGCCTCGGCAACACCTAAATTAAGGGCATGATCCTATAGTGTTAGCAACTTAAAAGTATAAACAAAAACAGTTAAGTAGTTTATACACTAAGCATGATACATATCGGTTAACGTATCGGTACTTGCCGATATTCGATATTCTTTAAACGTCAAGATACTTGCATTGGTCTGATATGTGAGTCTTGGCAAATATTTACACTTTATCAATATTCAGACTTAGCAGCACCACAGTTAAAAGACATAATTGCTAAAATAATGGAGGAAATTACATTTAATGATTTACGATGCATCTTTACATGCTCAAGACTCTCTAACTTATTTTCCAAATAAAAATCGCAATGAACTATTACTCCTTACATGTGTACTAACTATTATAGATGGTGACTTTTAGCAAATCAAACCATCTGTACCGTACTATATTTCATAGTAATACTGCAGGGAAATACAAATGATCACAGTTAAACGGTATAATCATACTTCGCTAAGCTTTAGTAACATATCGACTCTTGTCTTAATAGCCAAAAGTAGCTTAGCTCAGAAATTCTATTTATAGTTGACATATGATAGCAGCAGTGAAATCATCTCAGGTTAGCAGTGACTATCCAATCAATGTCTGTCACACAACATTACATGAAAGGCCAACCTTTGGCAGCATACATATTACCTAAAGTGCTTAAGGGATATTGAAGCATGAACCAGCTACTATAGTTAACAATCACTGAAAGCAGGTAAAAAAAAATTGAACACACAACTGTCTGGCATTTGTGATCTTTTGGCCAAGTCTCCTACATCAACTAATATGCCCACCTGATACACCCCCAGTTTAGGAAAGTTAAATTACAGAATGTCTGCAAAACAGCACTTCGAAATAAGGCAAACAAACAAGTCACCTATGCATTTTTTTCCAATGTTTTCTGAGCATACGTACTCTACGACACGGTTCCAAGTGTTCACATATTAATACACAAATAGACCCGTCACAACTGATAAAAACTTGTGATTCACAAATGACGACTGACGTGATAAGGTGGGCGTCGTGCTAATTTATTTGAAGTTAAATGTGTAAATTGCAAATCGTGTCCTACCTTCATTTTCTGTAGCCGGACATCGCACCTGTAGAACCAGATCAAACGTCTTCCCTGGATTTTCGCTGTGGAAAAAAGAGAGGGACATTCAAAAGCCATTAAGACGACATCTGTCATTTAAAGGAAAGAAAAAGAAAAACATGCACTGGTACACACATTAAGTGTTTCTGCGTACGGATACACTGCACCGAAAACACATAAGAATCAAGCTAGCTGGTTAAGAGGCTAGCAAAGGCATTGCCTTTACCCGGTACTGACAGCATTTAACAAGTCCATCCTTCGCTGGCTGCAGGTATTTATGGGAACTGTTATGATAATAACGTTACACACAGTCGTAACTCCAGACACTTTGGAGTTTATTTTGTTATTTTAAGGCTTCCGGCCTACGTGTCGTGGTGTTTATCCAGAGCCAGCCCTGCTCAAAGTAAAATTAAAACCGGCTTCAACCTTTCCCAAGTCGCCTCAGGAAGAAAGCACTTGTCAGCGCACGTATGATCACCGACGTGTATCTCGCAGACAGACTCTCTGAGGCTTTTCACGCATTTATTTGTAGCAAATGCTGTCATGCCCAGCTAAAAGACTTACTTTATTCTGCTGTCCATGGTTACAACATCTCGGCAGCTCCCTCAAAACCGGCTCTGACCGCTGTCCGAGATCGGGAGGACAGCCAACACTGGCAAACCGTCCACGGAGGTGAAGCGCGAGTTTTTTTCAATACTTTTCGCTAGTCAGTCGCTTCCTCAATTTCAGTGCGCATTTCAGAGAGAGCCCACATGCCTCCTGCTGTCTGTATAAACGTCTGTCTTTAGATATCTAGGCTTTCTCTCGCTCTCTTTCTCGTCCTACGGATTTCTTCACTGAGCGTGAAACCAGGAAGTCCACGAGACGACAGTGTGACGTCATCGGCGCGCTCACCACTTGCTTGCATGTCCGCGGTCGATGCTCTTCACGAAGGTCGTCTTTCGCCGGCTGATGGTGGGGGTCTGGGGTCGCTCCAGACCACCACGAATGACTGCTACTAACAAGGAGCATCTTCAGAAATAAGTAATCAGTCGCTCAGTCGATGCTTACGTAACCCAGATGTGATGCAGCTGAGTCATGTGAACTGACGTCGTATACTGTAGGTGGGCTCACAATCACAAGGTGAGCCCACAAGGTGGAAGATGAAGGTGAACACTAAGAGTTATTTGTTAGATGGTGAGCTACACATGTTAAGACATTTATTATTCACATACTTGGGTAGCTCTGCTGGGAGACATAGCACTGCATAACTTGGCTAGATTGTTGTTTGCTACTACACATAACTTGAACCATAATAGAACCAGGTGAAAGAACAATGACAGAGAATTTAAGTGGAGAAGCCATCCATCCATTTTAATTTCCAGCCACTCATCCTATACTGGGTTATGAAAAGCTTGGAGCCCGACCCAGGTACCACAGGGCACAAAGCAGAGGAGTACACTGGGCAGAATGTAGAGGATGACCTAAATAAAAATGATACCTAAGAAACATGACTAGTAAATTGAAGTACCAGAGTTTGGATCCATATTTTCTACTGAACTTAATTTTAGGTGTGTCATGTCAAAGTGGGTATGTGGGCAAAGAATCCAAGTATCAGTTAAGCAAATTAAATGAAGTATGCCCTACGACTCACCACTGCAAGACTTCAAAGCTTCTGACTTAAGGCCAGAGTCATCCTGTTTTCCGTGTTGTATTAGCTGGTAATGAATAGATGGCACTGCAAATTTCCTTTTTTATTAAAAAAATAATTTTTAATGTTTGAATTGGATATTATTTCGCGTTGTCCTAAGAAGACAATGCTTCTTCTATAGGAGGTAACAGAAGATGGGATAACAAAGTCAACCATTTTTAATCGTCCATTTGCACTAGTCCCATATGCATTTAGGGAGGCAGTTATCCACAGGTAAATAATAACGTAGTTAGGCAAACTTTCTTTGACTGGCAATATGACTCGCAGATCCAATCCTGGGAAGGGACTCATAGGGGCAATGTGCCAGCCTTTTATGCACAGAGCAATTCTGGAAGTTTGTTGAGATGATGCTGCTTGTTCAAGCCACTAACTTCTCAAGAAAGTCAATTTCAGGAAAAAAAAAAACCCAAGGCATTTTTTCTTCCTGAATATCATGTTTGCACGCTGTCACTTTAATCTGCTGTTATGGTTTAAAATGAAAATATTCCACGAGAAATTGGATGATTGTATATTTGTTTATGAATGTAGCTATTTTTGCAGTTATATAAATGATACCAGCTTCACATTAGACAGTGTGGTGGCTCAGAGGGTGGTCTCACACCTGTGGACATCACCAGCCCTTGCTGTACTTGCGTGGATTTTGCACATTGATCATGTTTGTGTGTTTGTTCCAGCACTCCAAAGCCATGTGGTTTAGGTGAACTGGTGTCTCTCAATAATTCCCATCCATGGTTTTCGATGCCTTATGTCTTGTTTTTAGTGACAGGTTCCAGGCTTACTACAGCCCATACTGGATATATAGTATGGAAAACGGAAGAAAAACAAACAGAACCAAGTCATCTAAATAATTCTTTCTCCTAGGATACAACACTTCAGCCAGCATACAGCAAACAATTCAAATAAATTCAGTGAATAAATATTTATTGAACTGTTTGGTATTTGCAAACGGCCATATGGTGGTTCAGTAGATGTCTCTTTGGTTTCATGCCTTCATGGTTTTGTCTTATACTCCCGGGGGGGAGTTCCACAGTGCAGGATTTCTTGCTTAGTCGGGTAACTTGTTGGATTTAAGGTAGTCTGGTCTACGTTAGTTCACTTACATTTAGGCCAGACTACCTTAAATCCATCAAGTTATCTGGCTAAGCAAGAAATCTTGCTTCATGGAACAATCCCCTGGTCTGGAATTATGGAGTTTGCATGTAGTCCCAGTTAAGACCTACACAAACTCTGATTAGTATCATTTGATCAATCTAGCTGGACGGCAGACAGTTTTAAACAGAAATGTTTGGAGAGCATAGCTAACATTTTTAGTAGTTAATCACTGCATGTGAGCCTAAATTACATATGTGTATATTATGTAAATATATAATGCTGATTTTAAAACTGTCATTATGTTATAGCAGGGATCCTTGCAATTTCATATGGATACCTGCAGCAGGATATTCTTGTTTACAACTTAACACTAGTTAAAACACTTAAGTGTATTTATTATATTTATTTCAACTGAATTATATATTTTCATGTGTTTAATATAAATGCGTACATCATAGACATAAACATAATGCCATAGCACCCAAAGTACTCATACAGTTAATACCTAGGCGCTTAATCCAAAATCATTGAAACAGATAAGCAGACATTATAACACTATTGATGGCAGGTTAAATGTACAAAAGGAAAACAATCAAGATTCATGCAAATAGTCATACAACTTCCATCTTCGCTTTCACATATTTTAACGTCTGCTTATGTAATGTGCAGAAAGTTAAGAAAATGCGATGTCGTTTCAAGCACGGTCAATGATATTGAACTACAAGTACATGTTGTACCAGCTATAACTACATGTGACAAATAAAGAATCTTGAATCTTGAAGCAGAGGAGGAGCAGAATCGCGTGCCGTAATACCGGCCTCGGGCGAATGGAACGCAAAGGCGCGCGCGTGACAGCGAAAACAAGATGGAAATGGTAAGAACGTGAGCCGGTACCTGCCTCTCGCAACAAATAAGTTAATAATCCCGTATATGCGACATATTATTTAGGAATATGTATTCCATTGTTAATATGTAAGTATATCGCTCAAATAACCTGAACAAGGTCGCTCGCGAGTATTAGTTTATTTTTTTTCCTCATGCAGGAATCTGATAAGATAACACACGAGAATCGCTAGAGCATGCTATCTCCGCATTTTCAGTCACTGAGGAATTTCAACAGACTTGACGCATTTTTACTTGGGAATCTGAAACGAAAGGTGATTATGTCGTCTTGCGAAAAATACTGCTACACTGAACAAGTAACAAACGCAGTATCACAAAATAACTCAGAAAATGGTAGAAAGGAAGATACGGATACAAGAGAAATGCAAATGCAAGAAAATGAAAGACAAATTGCATTCCTTCACCAAAAGGCATGTGAGGTAAGACTGTTTGCGGTGTTGCAGTTAAAGGAACCCGTACAGCGCCGTGCCCCTCCCACTTAGGTACCGGTCACGAAAAGCTTGTTACTACCGGACACACAGTGTTTAGGCCTCTTATAAAATGATTTTTAATGAAATAATTGAGATCAACAGTCATTTGTAAAGGCGATTTGCACAAAACTCAGCAAATACAGACCTTATTTTGCTTGTAAGATTAAATTATGTTTTCAGGACTTTACAAATGATTGTTACTTTAATAAAATTAACTATCCCATATAATTTAAATTCTGCTAACCATACAATAAGTGAGAATGTAAAGAGTTGGCATTATATATTAATCTTTGTTTCCAAACCATTGGAAACAAAGATTTGGGACAAATTAGGGTGATTGTCCCTCAAATACCCCTCAAAATGCCTACCGTAATGTGTTGTGAAGCATTCATGTTTTAAAGCTAGTCTTTAGTTCTGGAGAGTTAAAGATTTCCAGTACACAGACTGTGCCAGCTTTGCTATGGAAGAAAGAGATGCCATTTGAAATGACAAGTCATGTCATAAAAGAGCCTCGGGCTCTTCTTGTATAGTAGCTTTCCGAAGCTGAAACAAGTGGTCTTATCTTTTTGAACGAAGACTTGATAAAATAACTTTGTAAGGCCTAACAGGATCACATAGAGATGACAAGTTTATTTGTGAAGGTAGACGTCATGTGGGTACTAGGCGGGGGTGCGGGGTGTGTTCCCTCATATGCAGTACAAGTTGGCATTCTAGTAATGCTGGCCAGGAGAAGACTTTTTAAGGAATTGAAATACAGTTTCCATCTCCACCCCTCTTTTCATTGTTCTGTTGTGGGGTTCATCGCTCCACTGTAACATAGCTATCTGTTTACAATTGGACAGATCTTTGTTGACCTCACATCCTGGAACTCTCCTGCAATCTGAACTTGGTTTAGAGTGTAAGAGTGTGTATATGATTGTGAGCCTCATCCAGTCACACGACCAGGGTGCCTGATAAAGCAACAATCCAGCAGTTTGATGTTTAAAGGTGGGGGCCTTCTTAACTTCTGGCCCTGAGAATAATTACGTCTATAACCTCTAACCATTAGTTCTGCCAGGAAATGGATTTGTTCCATGTCTTAGTTGTCTAACTTGTATATCCATGTTCAAAGTCATATGGTGGTGTGTATATGCAGTACGTTACAGTAAATATTTTAGTTTATATCTCTGTGTTAGATTTTAAGTTGAAACTTATTATTTGTTTCAAGGCTAAGGAGCAAATTTACATAGATCCAGCGACAGGATACAAGGTGTTCACAAAGTTCGCTCATCTTCAGAGGGGAAAATGCTGTGGAAGTGCATGCAGACACGTAAGGCTCAGTGACCCTGCATAAGCCAAAGTGGATATGGAAAATGGATAGATGTACTAAATGTAAACCTTTTGTTTCTTTGCTCTATCAACAGTGTCCTTACGGCCAAGTGAACGTGAAAGACCCAGCTAAGAAGAAAAAATTCAATTCAGTGTTTTATGTGTAGAAGTTAGTGCAATGTACACCTCACTGCATACTGTCCAGTCACTGCAATTCACTTCTTTTATTGTCACATGCAGAGTGGGGATATTTAGTGCACACGATAAACCGTGACAATGTATGATCTTTTTAAATACACGCTGAATCAAAAACAGAATGAGAAATCTCCACTGAAAAAAATTGTCCTTTATTGAATTGTCACCCTTATTGAATTGTCACCCTTACTTTCATTTTTTTCATTGGTCGCATTTTATTAGACAGTGAACAGTATCTGCAGCAATAACACCTATCTATACTGACATGTCAGAGGTTCAGTGCAAGATCCTGCTGGTTTCGTATGAGACAGCTAAGCCACAAAAGGGAGAAGGAGACATCCAGTGCTGCCAGAAGATTATAGTCCAAAGATAGGGGTCAAAAACAGTGAATGTCATGGGTCAGTTTCAGGCTGCTGGCTCTTCAAAAGAAAAGAGAATGCATTGTATTTGTATGACATACAATGGCAGGGCATTGTGGGAGTGCAGACCCCATTTACCTATCCTTTTCCACTGACATTTTCCCATTATTATTGTGGTTTACAGATATTTGTAACACCATTCTCGCTGCTACTTCTATAAAGAAAGAGTACAAAATGGGTCCAGACAGTTTTGCTGTTGTTGTTGTTGTTGTTGTCTTGTCAAGCAGGGGCCTGTTTCGCAAAGCAGCATTTCTTGTTTTTCTGCATGACTTGTTAGATTTAATGTACACTAATTTAAATGGATTTTATCTCTGTTCACTTACATTTAGCCCAAACGACCTTAAATCTGACAAGCGATCCGGCTAAGCATGAATCCTGCTTTGTGAAACAGGCCCCAGGACCTCTAGATACATATAAACTGTATTGCTTTCAATATTAAAATGTTCAGCCCTCCCTCAGCTTCCCTTTGCTCCATAATGCAAGCGGCAGTAGCATAAAGAGCATGTGTTTATTCTACACTGGCGGAGAGCAGTGCATGATAAATCAAGTCAAGAAACGTATAACCCTGTGTGACTTCGTTGCACCATGGAGTTCATGTATCTGGTTATACTGGAGCAAAACGATGATGGTTGGCTGTAAAAATACTCTAATTAGCAATGTGTTTTACATTTTAATCTGTGACTCTTGAATGGTACATAGTGCTCAGTCTTCCTTGGGTGGTAACACATCACTCTCCTTACAAAACTCCCTTTATTTTCCTATAGCATATCCTCGACAGGGTCGCCTGGAGCCTGTTCCAGGTAGCATAGGTAATAAGACAGGGGAACTCCCTGGGCAAGGTGCCAGTCCAGTATGGGGCACATATGCCACAGGCAATTATCCTATATGCATGTATCTGGGTTGTGAGGCGAAACCACCACAACATGGAAAGAGCATGCAATCTCCACACATAGAGAGCAGAGCTGGAAGTCAAACCTCACACCCTGGAAGTATTCCGCACCTGAGCCACCCCTACTTCTAAAAATATATTTCGTGCAATTAGGTAGTTTCATGCATTCATTATATGGGACTTATAGGTGATATTGATGCATTTGATTTACAGGGACAGCACAAAAACATGAATCTGCCTCCATCTGTGCTTCTGTCGTATGAATGTTTATAGGTGCCGTTGCGGAGCTGTTCTACAAACATTTCTCGTAAACCTCGGCAACAGCTATTTTACGGGTCCAGTGGTGCAAATGGAACTTGTGGCGTGTTGTCCCAGCAGCGGGGCTCCACTGCGCTGCTCGCAAACGGACATCGGCACTTCTGGGGACAGCCTGCAGAAGCTCCCGCGGCCAAGCGTCTGCATCCAGGAAGAAACGCTAATATATGCTTTCATGATGACTCACGGCTATTTTCCAGCCGCGACCTCCTAGGGTCGCACGAACATCCAGTTACCTGCGTGCGCAGTTAATGCTAGATTACATGTTATTCTCAGCTGTCTTCTGCGCGCTGCCCCTGCACGTCGGTTTAGCGTTAATAGATTTCCGTGCACACGAAAATGAATGTCAGATGGTTGTTTTAGAATGACAAGAACAACATCGTAATTTCATGTAATAGCTAAAGATGTCATTTAATTACAACATTCTGTCTTTTGGTGTTTCTGCTTGTATTTCTGTGTTTATTTATACTGAACAGTCAAAATGGATGAAACACCTTATACTGAAACAACTTATGCTGTTTGGCCTATTTAAACGATGTTTTGGTCGACTTAGAGCGTTGTTCTGAGTCATGTGTATCTGCTAAATGAAAAAAAAAATCTGTTTCTTTGCAACGACTAAGCAAAAGCATTTAATAATGTCTGAAGAATACAAGCTGAAGGCAAAAATACTGGAAAGAAAATCAACGTGTCGTTAAAAGTATCTACAGCAGAAAAATATCGTCAGCTGCGTTGCCAGATACATAAAGCAACATATAGTTACAAAAAGCCCGTTTTGCTTTTGCGCAATATCGATTAAACAAGGGACTAGATAACTGAATAGTGATAGCTATAAGCAGGGACCTGGGTTCACTTTCGGACAGTGAATAACATTCAGCCTATCCAGAAAAAGAAGTCGTAATTAATACACCATTTCAAAAGCAGTCAGGAACGAAGTATGTAAACCTCTCCTGGTTATATACGGGATGCATAGTATTCTAGTTTATCAAGAAATGGTTTAAGTACTTTAAAAATGTGGAGAAACATGTTTAGATGTACATAAATCCTCAGTGCATGTTATGACAATTTTGATGCAAAATTAATTATATAAAAAAATGATTGCTCACTTCCTTTCTTTGTAGCCACGCCCCTTTTCTGACCTGGGCCCTTGCTGGCTGACAGAACAACTTCTCTCATTCTGAGTCAAACCCCTCCATGTCACGCAAGGCTTCTGATGTTTTGGTGTTTTAACGAGTCCGACGTATAAATCACGTGCGCAATGCACAGCACTGCAGGAGCGCAGAGGAAATGTGTACAAAAACAGTGAGTGATGTGGGTTGCATGACCTTGAAGTGATGTTCCAATGAACAAGTGATGATTAAAAAATGGAATAATTAAACTTTCAAAGTTGCCGTACTGCAAATGTCCCCGGGGTATGTTTCTGAAGTATTTAACAATGCAGTCCTTTTCATTCCTTCAGAGTAAGACCTTTAGATCACATCCTGCCGCCATCAGCACAAAACCGACCAAAAACACGGTCATTATTAACCCATGAGATCATCTGACTCCTAATGATTTTTTGCTGATAGCAGAAAATGTTGTGAAGGTTGTGTCATGTTATTTTTAAGGGGTGGCAGTTCCGTTTCTCAGCACCACTACACACTGAAGATGTGTAAACCTGTGTGTGTAAAATTGTGTTTCACAAATGTGGGTAGGACTATCCCCTCAGGCCATCGCTCAAACCTGCCACACACGTCCCGGTGCATCTGAATGAGCAGGCGGCAGAGACCGGATGCGGGAAGCGCCTCTGAGGGGCCGAGTTCTGTCGCTCTGGCGCCTGTTTGGCTTGGTCGCAATTCGGCACCAGGCGGGTCGCAAGAAAAACTGCTTACTGATCAGGAGCAAAACCCCTGTGAGCATCTACAAGGAGACTCATGATCACAACAGTGCTGAGGAGGACAGGTCCACAGGCGTGTGGTCGGCAGGGATGAAAGGCAAATTTATTGTGGCCCTGCTCTGAAGCAATGCAGCGAAGCGTGCAGGAATAACACTCCACCGGAATGGTCACGGTGTCATGCTCGTCAAGTACCTGGTCGGCTTGTGACGGGTTTGCTGATCTTGCCTGGAGACCTATCTGTCACATTAAGGAGATGGATCGGCGTTTGGGGCCTCCCGTCCCGTAGCTGACCATGAAATAGGCCAACATGTACGTCCATCGCATTCCTGCTTCTTTTTTGACTTAAGTGATGTCGTTTTTTTTTCCCTGGTCAGAAACTCGTGACTGGAACGCAAGCAGCGCACAATACCAGCCATCCTCCTGACAGATTTCAGTGGACCCGATGAAAGGAGAGGACAGCTATTTTTTACACTAATGAGCTTCACCAATGTTACATGTGTTTGGAACTGTAGGTCAATAAGCTGCAAAGCATTTGATATTTAGAAATTCAATGAAATAATCCAAGGAATATTGAACGTTTTCCCTATATGTCAGTTTTATGAGAGCATTTTCAGTGTTTTACACTGTTATTAAACCAACCATCTTGATTATTATTTTGAAATATTTGATGTAAAGTCATTTTTGACTTTTCTCTCTAATGGTTCTCTAAATATAAATATTTCTCATTCTTGTCCAATATATCATGTGACACTCTTGGCATTTTGACATTCTGCTTGATTCTCGGCTTAAAATATTAAAGCGTCTAGAGCTTGTCTGTCACTGTCAAATGAATCGACAGATCCCAAAAAACATATAGTATGGAACAAAAGCTGCAAGCTTTTACAAGCTATCACCTCCTGAGCACTGACCAGCCATGCACCATTTCAATATGTTTACACATTTGTCACCTTCTTCAGTTCTACAGAGATGAAATGATCCATACTTAAAGGTTAAGCAAATGTTTCCAAAATATTGAATGATGTTTATAACAAACTAAGCAAATTTACTTGCCACAAACTGACCTAAAATTACCCCTTATTTAGTGTTTATATTGCTGCTTAATTAGTTAATTGTTTAGTTAACATAGACTTATAGCATCAAATGCCAACGTTTCTTGCAAAAATCAAATTTATGTCGTTAATTTTCAATGTATGTTGCCATTTCTTTTTCTTTAAAATGAAATTGAATCATATTTGAGAATTTAGCAATAAGTCCTAAATCTACCATAGCCAATTCAGCATGACCGGTTCTTCCCACAGATGAGACACTGGGGGGGACACTTGACGGTGTGGAATTCGCAAGCTGACCTTCAGACGGAGCATATGCTATGGAAGATCACTGCTTCTCCACTTCAGAAGCAGCAGGAAAGACATCCGGTTGGAATTGCCGCTCCAGCCCAATCCAAGCCGGGCTGCCCTCTCCAGCTGCCACGAGGAACCGGTGACAGAATGGATGCAGAGCACCACAGCAGATCTCCTGCACCGGGCCAATATCCACCGTTGAGGAGAAGGTGACACGGAAGAGCCTCTCGCAGTAGCCCATCGAGGCAATGGCCCCAACATCTGGAGGGAAATAGGGGGCACATGGCGCTATGGACCGGCACTCGAGCGGCATCGGAGCAGCCGCTGTTTCGGTGTCTGGTCACGCAGTGGAAACAATGTCAGCCAGCCGCGGGCAGAGCTGCCGAAAGGTCCAGCGGTGGTCAGATGGGCTCCAAGCTCCTGTGGCTGCGTCTGGCAAAAACATCTCAAAGTGCAACTGAGTGACAGTCAGACAAACCGATTCCTTTGGACAGGCTTGAGAGCCGTCCTGCCGAGCAGGAGATTTCCAGAGCTGGTCAAATGAGCAAGCTCTAAAATCGAATATGCCAGCAGTCGGAATATTCCCAAAAGTTATCCCTAAGTGTGGCGACAGAACGGGAGGGTATTCAGGTGTTCCCTGGACTGTGGAGGATGGGGCGGGGGGCTGGGTGGGGAGGAATCCCTCTCAGGAGGTCTGGCAGACGTGCTGTTTAACCCCTGCCAGCACAAGGAGGATGATAACCAGGATTTTTTTTTTTTTGTTAGATTTCTGCAGCAGCTGTTCAGCATACACATGGCGGCTGTGTCCAGTCCCACATGGACCCCTGTGGCTGGTACCAGTGAAGGACTGATCGTGTACCGCAGCCAGGGGAACGGGGCAGCTGCTATGGGTTTGAACCTCAATGCTAACCCGCTTGGCAACAAGAGATCTGCTCAAAGAGGGCCTCCCGCTGAAAATGAGGAGTGGGGGTGGCAGCGTCAGTTTTGGGGGGGGGGGGGGGGGTGTGGGCTGAAGTCCAGTAGGACAGGGCTTGGGTCAGGTCAGAGGCTCAGAAGCTAAGGGAGGACTTTCAGAAGGGAGTTCAGTTTTCACTACACACCCCATTTGAATAACATGTGTGCTTCCAAAGTGCTGAGAAAAAAAATTGATTTGGAAGGTTGACGTGTTGTAAAAGCAGAGGATAAACTAACTGTTTGTTTGCATTTCAGGATGTTATAAGTGTCTCACAACTATGTCTCATATTTGTATCCATATTGTGTTTATGTATATTTTCGGCAAGATTTAACAGCCAGCCAGAATTAACAGGCAAGCCAGGCTATTTCCACTTGGCAACATGTTCATATTTTTCTGCCTTTGTCATTGTTTCCTTTAAGTGTCATGAAAGGAGGCGGTGCTTAGAGGGGAAGACTAAAGTGCTTAATATTAAAATGGTTCTTTCATCAGGAAAATGTTTTTCACCTTTTCTGGGTGTTTTTTAATCGAGATAATTAGGCAGAGTTATGCAATAGTTAAATGTTAGGCGTGACAGTTGAATTAAGCCAAGATGACCACAGGTATTCTGTGTGGTCTGGAGAAAACAGTTGACCAATAATCATCTTTGCATGTAAATATGAAAATATCGCCATTGTTTTTCATGCTAAACACAGAGCCTAAATAGCAACGCATGGCAACCATCGATACAATGGCAAGCAACGAGGCCTGGTTTAATTATTTATACAAACCAGCCGAGCATTTATCTAGGGATGTGCAAATTAAGACTTACTGACACAAAAGATTCCCCTTTAATTTAGTTAATGTTTTGGATCCCTACATCATCAGGTCATACAATCCACATCTAATACATATACTTGTATTAACAGATAGATGATATTATAGGAGAAAAACATTTGCAACGAAACAGGTATTAATGGGTTTAATTAATATTTCTGTTATCACTCAGTTTATAGTGCATTTTTATTTGTTCCAGGTAAAATGTAAATAATATGAAATATGAATAAAGATAGGTTCAAAGTATCTACTTCATTGTTTAAATCAGCAAGACCTAAAAGACAGCATATTTATAAATTTGAGAGAAATCGACTTGTGTGGGAAAAAAAATATCATTGCTATTTGCTGTTTGCTGTATGCATATTACAATGCAGAATCGTCCAGTTGACAAAATGTGAAATTACAGCTTTGACCGTATACCCTGAGAGTTTTGTTGTACATTCGCGCTGGTTCTTAAATTGCCTCTGCGTATTTATAATATACCTTTGATTTAAATGTAGGTTTTTACAATAACTCAGTATTAGTGTAATGCATGCTGATTAGGCCTGTTATTGTTTAACGATATTGCAAAACATCGGTTCCTCCGATATTTAATATGAAATAGGAAATGTGTGTAAGAACAGGATATCAACAGAAAAAATAATAATTTTAAAATCAAATCAAGAAATATGGTTTTCGCGGGTAGATTATCATTGAAGTTACCCAAGAGGCACGACATGAGACTGTTTAAATGTATTACTACTTTTGAAAGTCATTTTGCTGTCGGTTTTACATTTGAATGTGTCTGTCTTGTTTAAAGTTAGGCGGAAAGCGTTTATTTCGAGTGTGCTATTTTGTGGACTAATTCATATTTTATCCCTTTGATTTTCACGTATATTTACGTGCATGGCGAGAAAAGCTTCCCAGAACTTTGCGCGATTCAATATTAGCTCAGAGACTCATAGGACCCTTGTACAAGCGACGTTTTTTAAGATAAAAAGGGCATATTTCTGTTCACCAAGCAGCGGATATATTTCAATGAACAGCGGGGCTGCGAGAGATAAGGAACAACCCCCATCTACTGGCAGACACGCTGACATCTTTTCTCCATCATTTATCCGCGTCTCTAACAACGGCGCCGTTAAGTGCAACGAAGCGTCAGTACAAGGTAACCCTATCTCAGCATAGAGGACCCCGCTAATTGCTCAGAATATTTGGCTGTTCAGTAAACTCGTGTAAATTCTGAAAAAATAATAAAAATAAAAATTTTAAAAGAAGAATTCATAGGACATCATAAATTATCTATAAAGACTAGCCTACTAGAGAAGATTGTTGGATTTCTGCTTACCACAGGTAGTCTGTGTGTGTGTGTGTTTTTTTTAGTACGTTTATTTATTTCCAAGGTCTCTGAATGAGCAACACGGATTCCCCCTTAGACGGAGCTATAGTGCATCGCTTGCGTGTCATTTGCATGGTCAAACAGTGGAAATTAACGAGAATGAATGATATATACATCGGAGGTAACATCCTGCACACGTTAATGAGAATATTACGAAAAATTAACAAGAATATTCGGTCTGATTTATTATTTCTATTTTTACAAAATAGTGAGGGTTATCATTGTAGCTAACTGTTACTGTCTTAGTTACCCCATACGCTGTTGACTCAAATTGTGATTTATATTTAATGTAATGCATATTATAACATGACAAATTCTTTTCTCAAAACTGTTTTAATCTGCGCCTTATAATTTATTCATTTGAATCTAACATCACTATCCCTATACCGAAAATTCACTGACCTAACTTATTAAATGTCGCGGTTAAATTAGAAAATAGCATTCAACTGAAGCTTTATCTCATCCATTACTGTTTGAAACGGTACATCAAATACATTTTAGTAAATAGGTATAAGTAAGACAGAGTAGCAGATTATTCGATTTAAACATTAATGAAGGCATTGTATTCAATTATCCAAAAAGGCCTATTCGAATAGGCTTTAGTTCAGCTATCTTCTCGATTGCGTCAGTAGAAACCCAGATATTTAATTATTTAACCAAATATAATTTACTGTATATATGTGTTGAATTATAAACGAAAATGGAAACAAACTTGTATCTTTATACGTTATATACACAAATGCACCGATTCATTTAACATGACAACAATGGGAAAATGTCACCAAGTTCCACATAAAATAAAGATTTCATTTTATACGTCCCTACCAAAGCTGACATGAACGATAACTGCTGCGATGGCTCGTTATTGGTCGTTTTTATGGAACTTGGAAATTATTAAAATTTTTAAACTGTTAAAGAGAAAGCCGCATTTCAGGTAAACGGGCGTTGCAAGTCATCCTTCGCACCTGAACCCCTACTGAACTTGACGACGACTGTCAATCAGTCTACCAACAATAATGAGAGTATTTACATATTCCGCCCAAGACAATAAACCTTCACATAGTTTAAATATATACATTTATCGAATTACATTTTGATTAAATTCGTTAACAGTTAATAATCTTCTCAGCACCGAATTCAAAAAGATTTAATTTTTACAGTTATTTTTAAGGTATAAAATAGTATTATTGATAGTATTAAATAGTAATACATTTTGCAATAGACTGTATTGTACCTGATTTTCAATTTCGTTAAGAAGTATTTAAAATAGTTAAAATAATTTAGATGTAGTGAAAATAATTCAACGATTTTTCTAAAATTAAACAACAAACGCAATACAGTTTGTCTGTGTAAAAGTACTTACGTTGAGGATAGCGGAAAAAGGTTTAATTGAAGGCTATTAATTTGTTTTCTAAAACGAATTACGAAGACAGCAGCCCCGCTTTTAGATCACCAAACTTTACCAAAAGTGGACAATTACTGTTTATTTCAATTGATTAGGATTAATTTGGGCAATCTGCTCATTCAGCTCAGTCAACAGTACGTGACGGGCTATCAATATATGGCATTTGTCGTAGGTGGTCGAAAGACATTCAAAGCATAATTGGTGTAATCAGATCACGTTTAGAGCATTTTTAACAGCCCTTACGGCATGCCAGTTAACTTTGACGGTTTGGCAGTATAACGCACAACAGGGACAGAGCTCGAATTCGAGCGGTTTTTTAAAAATCCAATTTCTTAATTTATAGACATTCATTAAAGAACAACCCAAATGTCTTAATATTCAAAAACAACATTAAGAATAACGCTTACACAATCAACCACCCGACAAAATGTTCACTTAGTAAACGTCAAGTATGTGTTGGCATATATAGGCATTTAGACATGGTTAAAATAAATTTCAGATACTGGCTCCAGTTTAGATGGGGACATAAACGACCAATTACATTTAAACAATCACTAGTGCCTTATTGATCTTCCCGGGAAAAATCTCTCTCGGTATATGATGACAGCACAATAAATAAAAATGCACTATGCACCTGTAAAGAGATACATCATACGAAAAACAACAGAGTAAACCATACGTATTTCATCGGGTAGTTTACATAACGACTTATAATATTAAAACGAAATCTTCATCCATGTCTCTTCTATGTAATCGAAGTTTAAAAGGAGGAAAAAAATGTCAATACCAGGTCTCTCTCCCTGCTTGTGCTGCCCAACGCGGGGGGTTTGGGGAAAGAATGACAGGTCTTTGTTGGTGAATAGAAATCAGTGGCAATTCAGAGAGGAAGAACTCCTCCTACCAAATTATCCAAACTGGGCAGGCTTTTGCTCTCTTAACAAATAGGACACAGCTCTACGATTCAGGCAGTCCTACCCTGACCTTAAAGAACTCGGAACAGTGAAGGACGTCAGGAACTGTTGAAAACGCAAAATATCAACTTTCGCGACTATTACCAACAACCAGCTTCTAACTCTCGTTGCCTTATCATCTGGACTATACTTTTTTTCCTGCAATACATGGTCGGAAAATAATTGGTGCGAATTATTTTCCCCCCACACACAAATTTCCCTAGTATTGTAATTTCTCCACTCACTGGCACATGAACGGAGGCGAAGATTTGCATCTGTGTGGATCTCTCCTTCTAGATCTATTCGGATGATCTGAGACTGCGGAGCTGTATATGGAAGTTGTGGGTTGTACAGCGGAAAAGAGCGGTTGCACATTGCGTCCATCAGCCATGCTTTTCCACGGAATCTCTGGAGAGCATATTCAAGGAATCATGGAGGAGATGGAAAGGCGATCTAAAACGGACTCTCGTCTAGCCAAAGGCGTTCAGATGAACGGAAGGGAGACGGTAATCAGATTATTCTATATTGCACGCTAAGTAAACACAATTGCATGATAAACATTCTTGGCTCTTGGCCTGTTATATCAGTATTCGTATTCAGTTTAATTTAGTATATGTTTTATCCCTTGTGCTATAAAAAAAGAAACAATACATGAAAGGGAAGGCTTAAACAGCTTAAAACACCCTTTAATAAAAGCGAACGAGTGTTTAGTTAAACTGACATGACATATGCTAATAAAAATGCCGCACTGGGCTTCTCGCATGTAAAATTTGAGAAAATTCCATTAAAAAACTAAAGCAAACACAAAGGTCATTGCGCAAACGGCCCACGTTAATTCTTGTCTCGTCTACTGAACTAATATTTAAGAATTAGTGAAACCATATATGCAAGGCATTTTAAAACTATGCTTTGTTAACAAACAACAATCTTATTATTAGAATATAGAATATACAAACTGAGCATCTGTAGTCATAATAGCACCGTAAAGTTGTCATTTTATTACACAGTAGGAATAGTTTTCGCCTGTCTTGTTTCAATTATTTCTGTTAAATAGGCCTAAATTAAACACGCTTTCCGTGCATAAAATGTTCTGTGTTTATTGTTTCGCTCTGGTTCTATAATAACCCAGTCATGTTGTTATTGTTAAAAATGCGCTACAGATTAACAATATCTATAACTTTGCGAAATATTCGCTTTTTTATATAAACGGTTAATATAGCGTATTTAAATGTTGTAGCTGAACTTAAACAATGGGAAAATGTCAATCCTATTAAATCAATTGGCTAATAATAATAATAATAATAATAATAATAATAATAATAATAATAATAATAATAATAATAATACAGCATAATTTAAACATTTGAATTGGTTATCTAAAATTTGCCTATATTAGGAAATTTCATTTTCATTTCATTACAGCTTACTCGTGGTCTACCAACCAGACGTAGGCAGCGGACCATCCATGATCCATTTTAATTTCTTTCTCATTTACTTTGCAGAGCCTGCCTTCGATGAACCAGGAGAAGCCGGCCTTGTGTGCCGGTTGCGGGGGTAAAATCTCCGACAGATACTATCTGCTGGCGGTGGACAAGCAGTGGCACCTCAGATGTCTCAAGTGTTCTGAGTGTAAACTCGCCCTGGAGTCGGAGCTCACTTGTTTCGCAAAGGACGGCAGCATTTACTGCAAAGAGGATTACTACAGGTAAGGGGCGTTTTTATGTGTGTGTGTGTGTGTATGTGTGTGTAGCGGCTTCCCGGTTACGTTTTGGTTTAGATCAAGATCTTGCTTAGTAAATCTCATCATCTGCAGTCATAAATCGATCAAGCACTTGTTTATAAGCAGGTCCGAAAGTTTGAAAAATGGCACTTACTGATACATAGAAAGGTTATATCGTTAAATTGTGCAAATGAGTTGATCGGGGGTACTATTCATAAATGTCAAAATAGCAGCGCGGCTCATTAGTACAAACGAATATGCTTTAAGCCGTTATTGTCGCGGTGCGGCCCTCTTATAGAGATGGAGCCCCAAGAGAGATTTCATTTTGATCCTATTAGTTTGGCTCAATCTGAGCTGTGTAGTTACAGCAAATAGTAAAATATGTACGAACAGAACTATATATAACAAACAAATATGTG
Organism: Paramormyrops kingsleyae; assembly: GCF_048594095.1. NCBI lineage: Eukaryota > Metazoa > Chordata > Actinopteri > Osteoglossiformes > Mormyridae > Paramormyrops > Paramormyrops kingsleyae. The sequence goes on along the minus strand of NC_132811.1, from coordinate 15,453,118 downwards.
TATTTCTGAATGCAACTCTATGCTAATTTCACACACAATTATTGTATATATAGGCCTACAGACACACCGCGTTATTTATACAAATAGAATATTATTGTAACATTAAAGTAAAACAATTAATGAAGGACAGTCGTCAGTAATAGTTTCTTATGTTTACAAATTATTGATCAGCGCTTTAGCCCATTCCTACTTATATAAAGAACGCCTACGAACTAAAATATATGCAGTCGAATATATTTAACTGAGGCAAATATGACGAGTTGCTGTATACATTTATGCAAGATCGCCTTGTTTTTCTGTCATTTTTAACGATTCTTTATTGTTTCAGAAGGTTCTCCGTGCAGAGATGTGCCCGCTGCCACCTTGGTATCTCGGCCTCGGAGATGGTGATGCGCGCCAGGGACTCGGTGTACCACCTGAGCTGCTTCACTTGCACAACGTGCAGCAAGACCCTGACCACCGGCGACCACTTCGGCATGAAAGACAGCCTGGTGTACTGCAGGGTGCACTTCGAGAGCCTCATACAGGGCGAGTTCCACTCTCAGATGAACTACTCGGAGCTGGCGGCGAAAGGCGGCGGCATGGCGCTGCCTTATTTCAACGGCACTGGGACAGTGCAGAAGGGGAGGCCGCGGAAGAGAAAGAGCCCCGAAATGGCCTTAGACATCGGAAATTACAGCTCCGGTAAGTACAGGAGCTCGCTGTAGGCGTAGTGCGGCAGTATACCCGCAAGGAACAGAAAACGGCGTTATCATTTTTAAGATACTACACCCAAATACATATTCTGAGTTATTTACGAATTAACCGAGTTCTGTAATTTACTTATAGTGTGAAACGTTTCTTTTCCCTTGCTTATTAGGCCTACCTATATTAATTAGCCTATTATTATCTCGCGATTGGTGCGCCTTAAATATATGATTAGTCTGAGAGCGCATTTCTACTTGTGATTCAATACAGATTTTTCAAAACTGAGTACATAGCCTTAGTTTCGAAGTGTGGAAATAGAAGGTGTAAACTTTGAATAATTATTTACCGTAGAGCTGTCTGTTTTCCATTATCTATTAAAGAAAGAAATAACTAAATGTAGGCCTATATATGTATTATTTAAAAACAAATTTATTTTCTATATATGATTTAAATATATATACGGCAGGCCAATTTCTGTGCTATTTCTGTTAACATTCACAGGCTGTGGTAAATAAAGCCCGAGGCGGTCCATTTGTTATCGCTTTTATAATTATCATCTGGTTGAGAAAGTTGAGCTCTGTGTGCCAAGTCTGCGCTTTCTTCATGAATGGAGGAAAATAAGGGTAGTCGGCTCGTTAATTGTTCTGCGTTAATTGAAGGTGACGTAAGAATCTCGGCTTCCCACTAGTTTTGAATCACCCTCATAATGTCGCAGCGGTTCTCAGGAATAAATATATACGTTAACTACTATAGAACAACATGCATAAAACATCAAATTAATATTCAGATGAATGCGTGCTTCTAACCGAAAACCTGTAATTCATTATGCCTCATTACAACATATTAGTGCACAATACAACTAAAATAATACGTAAAATCCAATATTTTCCTTATATTAGAGTATATATTGCCTAGACTATATTTATTTATTTTTAAATGTCCATGGCCATTAAATCCCGTCTGTGTTAATGGTGTATGTTTGCATAAGCAATACACATTTTATGTTGTTTCGCCAAATAATCGATGTGCATGCAATATTTGAAATGCTAAGCAAAAATTTAAGAATTGTCAATTTTAAGCAATCAGTGTTCTTATGAGCAAAAAAGTGTTTTGTTAATTCATCTTACAAATCTGTGTTACTAGTTTCAATGTTAACTGTTAAATGTAATAAATTAACTTTATAGGTAAGTCTTATTTACTGCCGAGAACATATTGATTCTTAAATAAAGAAGACTGCAATGACGACTATTTTCCGTGAGAAGCCTTTATTATTCGACGACAGCCATGTAATAAAGAATTGAGTTTGCTACATTAATTGGTTGCTTTAGGTCCAGCCAATTCGCATTCAGTTTAGTGTAGACTGCGGACGTACATCGATGATGTAGAGACCCCTGGTGGACATTCGATTACTGAAGGGTTTAAACAAAAAAGCAATGCAAATTAATTGTATATGACATCTGCCTGACACACAAGAACGGGAGCATAAGTAATATGCGTGTGTGTCTGTGTGTGTGTGTGTGTGTGTGAATATATTTCTGAAGACATATCCTTTACTTCAGTTAGGCCTATACTTCAGTTACTCGTTTTCTGCGCAGCTGTTGAATTTACTGCCGATGGCAAAACAATTCGGGTTCTTTAGTTTTTAAGAATCATGAAAGATAGCTCACGTGCTTAAATTGTATCGGCAACAAATTTCAATTTGAGAAAAAAAAATGAAATGCATTTTTTTGGGACATATAAAAAACTGCTAGATTCATTACCGTTGCCCATATGCTCAAATTGTATTACTTGCATTTTTTAATTTGAAATATATGCCCATCCTAGTTTTATTTAACAAATTCGGCGACTATAGAAAATTTGGTTTAATGTAAAAGGTTTCCAATCCTTTGAATTCTTCACAAAAAAAAAGATTATTATTCTCCTCGTCCTATATATTTCACCTATTTGAAAAATAAAAGCAATTCAGCAACTGCATATTTAATACTGGCAAAAATGGAGGGTCTTTTTGACTACCGGTTTTCGGTAGTAGGTTACGGATGCATTCGGGTGGAGAACGTCACCATCGCTAATTAACGCGCAAATGTTTTACTAAATAATTGGTGACTCATAGATAAGGTGACAGACTAGTTAATATTTTACCTGTAACTTACAATAATTTAATTAGTCTTAATTAGTCTTATCTAATTTAAAACAAGTGTTTTTAAAAAGACAACTTCTGAATGTTTACTCTTTTCCCTTTAACGCCATTAGTGAGACTTTCCAGGATACTTTGCACATTATGGGGGTACGCAGCTTATGAAGTTTATTTTTTTTGTCATCAGTTTATTCTGCACTTATTTTTTAATCCTGGAATACATAGGGACATGGGCCTACACAGGCTACGTCTCTGGACCTTTTACGTTGTTTGTCACTATTTAAAAGATGGAGCTATCAGTGAGTATCAAAAATAATGCTACAATGGAACAAAGAACTCTAACATGTTAACATGTACATCATATAGACATTTAAGATGGGAAAGAAAAATCTACAGCAATTCTCATAATCGCAATTTAAGACAGCTACAAAATACTTGCCGGATTTTGGGGAGATCTTCAAATCCAACCGCTAGGGCATACCTACTGTAATACTCCTGTCTTGTCTTAACCTCACACTAACAGATAATATTGAGTCTTCTGTGTTGTGCTGCTCATGGCAAAAGGAAATAAATTAGCAATTGCTCAGGCCCTTGCAGGCTTTGTTCCTCTGGCCATGTGATTTTCATCTTGTTACAAAGTTCTGATTTTGTCCCTCAGAGCTCTTGGTTCTTATTTGTGCTCAGGTTGCAATGAAAATGAAGCTGATCACCTTGACCGAGACCAGCAGCCTTACCCGCCCTCTCAGAAGACCAAACGTATGCGTACGTCCTTCAAACATCATCAGCTCCGCACCATGAAGTCCTACTTTGCCATTAATCATAACCCTGATGCAAAGGACCTAAAGCAACTTGCCCAGAAGACTGGGCTGACCAAAAGAGTTCTTCAGGTAAGGATCCATGTCGTTCACTACATATTCGGCTTAATTATCCATATTTCCTGCTCTAAATGATCACTGAAAGAAAATCTGAGTTCACAACTTGTTAAACAGGATAAGCGAGTAAATAGCTTTATTTACGTTTCATCCACTTCTTGATAACACAATGTTAGCAAGAATCAATTAAGTTAAAGGCAAAATTGTCTGAAGTATTGAGAATGATCTGCTCTCTTTGAGGCACAATGTGGACCATTTAAAACATATGAAAATACTATTATTAAAACACAGAACATTAAATAATAAATGTAATTTATTAAAAATATGTATACTCTTATGTTTTAGCTATAGTCTTGGTGGATGGAACAATATTTTCAGCAGCTCCTGATTTCTTTTGAATTTCTATAATTCCCTAAATCTGAAAAAAATCTGGTTATATTATCCAAATCAGCCACCCCATTTCTTAAGCATGATTCAAACTTTGTCCTATGGTAGTACGATTGTGGTGTAAAAGTAAACGAAAATTTTAGATTTTTTTTTCTTTTAATCAATAAACTGACAGACAAAGATAAAAAAAAAGTAAAGCCGTTGGAATTGGTTTGCAGGTTTGGTTCCAAAACGCAAGAGCCAAATTCAGAAGGAACGTTTTGCGACAGGAGAATGGGGGTGTTGATAAGGCTGATGGCTCCTCACTTCCTCCGCCCTCATCCGACAGCGGCGCTCTCACCCCACCCAGCACTGCGACCACATTAACAGATCTGACCGATCCCTCAATCACTGTAGTGACTTCAGTAACCTCTAGTCTGGACAGTCATGAATCTGGGAGTCCCTCGCAAACTACCTTGACAAACCTTTTCTAACATTTTTTTTTGTTCGTTTGTTTGTTTTTTTTTGTTTGTTTTTGTTTGTGTTTTTTTTTTAACAATCATGGACAGATCTTGTGAGAGCAAATAAATAAAACAGACATACAAAACAAGAATTCTGGTGTGTAGCATTTGCGACCACTTGGCAGCTGAGTTTGTAGCTAATTCATTTGTTGATAAATTGACAGCATAAGGAAGAATAACTTCTTCTGTATGCCACCACAAACATCTGAAAAGGAAAATGCATATGCTTAGGTATTGTATTTGTAAATTTGACTTTTATTATGGACAGACACAGGCTATTTCCAGAATAGACAAAAAATTGTACAACAACATTCTCTTCTGATATACGAATATGTGAAAAATTGTTTATCTTGGAACTTTTAAAAACTTGTGTGTATGCAGTACCTGTTCTGCAGTACCTCAGCATTAGCGTGAAAGTATGTTATATATTAAGCTGTGGTGGAATATTACATTGATTTTCAAGCCATTCTGTGTTTCTGTCATGGACTGGAAATTCACAGAATTAAAGAGCCTCCATACACAGGTAATCAAGCCATTGTCTACACATTTAGTCAAAATTTTACTAAATAATCACAGGCTATTGTAAAACTGCAAGGCAAAGGAATGTTAACAAACTTCATTTAAAATTCATTTAAGGTTTGTTACACAACCTTAGTTTTAAACTCAAACGCCAGGTGGATTGCTAACTTTCATAATGTCTCGATAGGAAGGTAGGAGTATTTATCTGTCTGTGCAGTGGTAATTGTTCAACAGATTAAAAAACTTCACGCTTGACATCATGAATCACCATAATTCTAATTGGAGGTTTCAAATTTCAGAACGGGGATGGGACAGAGGCTGGGCTGTGTTGATTTGAGGTCTTGTGTTGATTGTTTTTATGTTAGTGCACTTTTATGGATTTGCTGACCTCATTACAGTACAAAAAAGTCGTGGTGAAGTTATCTGAGTTTCGATTGCCAGTGGTCTTACTCTGACGCTCTGTTACACAGAGACAAATATACTGCCCATGTGAAAGTGCATTATTATCATTTTGCTCAGGGTGTTTAATAACAAAGCATAAAAAAGGTTGAGGAAGCTGTAGTCATTTAGGGTGTAGAACTTATAATGACTCCAGAGAGTTAGACTGCTTTCCGTGAGCCAGTTGAAAAAAAAAATCATCCACATTCTATGTTTTTGGACATAATTCTTTAATGGACACTTGCCACTGAACAGACCAAAAACATGCTTCTTCTGGCTGATGGTTTAACAGAGTCCTTGCTGGGTTTTAAACCTTTCATTGTAAGTGTCAAACTTTGTTCTTTTGTGGAACAAAATGGTACTATAGATCTACTTCATAAAGTAGAAGCCTATCTCAGTTCTACTATGTGCCTTATGCCTAACTTGGAGGGAAGTTTGTGAAATTCAGGACACACAGTGTTATTTGTCAGCTGATACACATCCTTTTAACGCCTCACTAGTTTTGTACCATTTTAATTCTTACTTTTTATGGTATATCCTGTTAAAAGGGGACAGCGATGTCATAGAAAGCAGTTGTGCACTCTGAGATATAGTTGGTTAATCCAAGAATCTTATATATTGACCTTTGTGTTTATAGTACAGTATTGTTCTAACAAGATTGTCCATGTTTCTTTGTTTCTTGGTAAAAATGGTGTATAGAAACTATTCCCCCGTAAATATTTATGGACCAAACGGTTGTTACATATTACATTTGTGTGAATAAAATACTTTGCTTTAAAAGAGTTTTAATTTGGATTATGTTTGCAGTTTTTTGTACAGCATAACATTTCCCAGTTTTTTTCAGGTTGCTACATTTCTTCTTATAATCCTCAATATTATGTTCATCAGATATTAATTTCATCAAGTAATGCCCCATGGATTTGCAATAAGTCTCCTAAAGCCTTTATCAAAATCCAGTGGTTGCATTTTAATGCATGAATGTGGCTTCCTTTTTTCAAATGATATCAAATGATAGGTAAAAAAGTCTTTGTAAAAAAAAATCTTGATATCCTATAAATTACGTCCCCCTTTAAAGCCAGGTTGCTCTGTAGTTTAATACATTGTTACTTTATGATTTCTTTCAGGGAGAACAAATCTTGGGGCGTTACAGCCACACTTCCCGACGTTTGAAAATTCCATAAAGTATTAAGAGAAGGAAAGCTTTGATCGGAATTCCACACCATTGAAGACAAAGGCAATTTAGGATAAGGGACTAGTTTATTAAAATTACCTTAGCAAAAAATGTAAAAACACAATAAAAATGTGTTTTCCGAATGGTTGATCCTACTCAACAAGGAGACTCTATTCTACATATACTGTTCTTAAAGAATTGTGAAACAAAACTTAAAATACTCTTTGCAGTGGGATGAAGTTCACACATAAATAAAAAAAATCGCAGAAAATTTATTGCTAGATTCAGCAGAGCAACCCGGCAGGAAACAACTGGTAAAACCATGTAATGATGAGAGAGGAAACACCCGGAATAAGGAAAGGAGTCACATCCGGATGCAAACACATACACACACATACACACAGACACGGGCTACTTCATAATGTTGCAAAAAAGTGTCTCTGTCACAAACGGCCTTCTTGAAACTCACAGAACAGAATGTCCATCAAACAACATCCGAACAGGAAGACTGCGGAGTTGGTGTTTTGCCATCTGGTTGTGCTGAAATTTTTTCTTTTTTTTTGAAAGACAGAGAAGATAAAGAAGATCCTAATTTTGCATGGACCTTTACATCTTGTTAACATTTCCTCAGTGTGTGTACTTCTGCCTTTGATGGACTCCTTTTTTATTGCCAACTGTAAAATGCACAGTAATCTGAAATTCCTTTCTAGGTACCAATGGTTTTGCAGTGAAAAAACAGATGTCATAGTGAAGACTACAGATCTACAGATCAAGTCAAGAACATAGACCCCCAACCCCCTCCCCCCAATTTTAGCACATTATGCTAAAAAATGATTTAATTACCGGAAGGAACTTTTTAAGGATAACTTGTTTAGGATAACAATTTATGAATAAACATTTACTGGGATAAATTGTTATTCATAATCACCAATAATTTGGATGCATCTGATGGGGTGTCTAAAGGAAATGAACCTTCTCATTATACCTCTTGTAATGTAATGTAGAGCATATTACCCAGTTCATCTACTGTACTGACATATTTCATGCTTGTCGCTTTGTTTTATAAATGAACATTTGGTAAACTGTTCCATGGTGGCAAATATTTCACTACATCAATGTGTCACAATATTTAAACGATTTGGCACACTGATAAAATCCATAAGCTGTATCCTTTCAGCTACAAGGACAAAGTATGTTCTTACTTTCCCCATAAATACTATTCAGTGTACATTTGTAAGTCATGCTATGAGGAAGAAAAATAAACAATTGTGTTATTTTTGATTTCATATTATATCTGATTTTTCTGGAGCATTTGACACAGTTATGTCACAATAACACTTCATTGTCTGGAGAAGTAATTAAACATAAAAGACAGCAAAAATCAGGCTTCTCAAATTAAGGTAACTGTATCTCGAAGTGGATTTCCTTGAAAACGCAGTAGCTGTGTTTTGATGAGAAACAGGAATTGGTTTTTGTCAAAATACAAAACAAGTTTTAAATAAGCAAGCTTTTAGTACTGGTTATGCTCAAAAGCTATTTTAGAACCCACCACGGGCCTGTTTCTGACATGTAGTTCTGTTTATGGATGTAAAAAGCTTTACTGCTACATTAAAAATCACAGCACCAAACACCAATTTACTAACACATGGTTCCTAGGTTTCCAAGTGTGTCTAGATTTATAGCATCACTTTTAATACCAAAAAGTGACAATAAAATGGCAATTATGGCAACTCTATTTTTGCATTTTTTTTTAAAAAAAGGGTTTTCAACCAATTTCTGTTTTTTAGTATATAACCGTATCACAGTCAAAGTGTGGATCCCAGTGCACGTGATGGAAAGGTAGGTGCAACATATCTTACCACTTGTGAGATGAAGCACCAACAGAGAGCAGAGGCACCCTGACTGATACAACCTGATATAACCATCGTTTCCCCTTTGGGCCAGCTACCTTCCACTGCTGAATAACTCACAGAAATGTTTGGCATAAAACACAGCTCACAGTAACACCATGGGCTCAATTATAGGCCATAACCTGGGAGCAGGGGCTGGAATTCTGGGCCCCCAGAAAAAAATCGTCGCCTTGGGACCCCCCCTATGGGTTGGCATTTTCAGTCGGAAGAAATATAGGTCCCATGGTAGATAGAATATGCTGAGTGGGGGGGGGGGGTTGGAATCTCCCAATGGTCTTGTTAAGTGGGGATGGGGGGGGCAGTAGATTTGGGCCTCTATAAAGTGCTGGACCCCCTGAATCTGCCAGAGTATCCATGCCACTCCAATGCCATCGACTGGGAGCATGATTTCCCAGCTATGTACTGGCCTATACGTTGGCTGGTTGAGTGGCACTGTTGATGTGCGTGTCTGGGGCTGGTCGATGCATTCAGGTGCGCTACTTTCCTTCCAAGGTCTCAAGGTTCCTGGGGAAGGTTCCAGTTCACTGTTCACCATTGTTTATCAGGTACATCTATATTAATTAATTAATTAATTAATTAATTAATCTGTATGCACATTATGTGGCATATTATCCATAATTGATTTTCCTTTTATTTAACTGTGTTCCATAACGAGTTACTAATCTGAATTTTAATTTGTGGGATTGACGGAAGTCTTCTTGAGGTGCTGTTTGGGACTGCTTAGGTTCTTCACAGAACACCAGACATTTCTACTCGATTCAGTCATTATAAACAGCCTATAACGTGTCTGTTCTGCAGTTTACGGTGTGGAACTTGCTTATATCTTTATTGGAATGAGAGACATATTGCTGCTGTTACAGTTCATCTGTGGCTTGATTGGGCCATATGTTTAATTTCTGAGCATTTTTCAAAGTAGTTTAAGATATGGCAGACGGCAGAGAAAATGGGTTATGTTCTGTAACTGAGCCCAAGGCTTTACTATGAGCTGTGTTACATGTAATGTGGGCTCTGCAGCGGCAAAACGTAACTGGCACAATTCTGCAGGGGAAGAGGGGTTAAATCAGTCAGGATACTTCTGCTGCCTGTGGCACTTTGTCACTCACATGGTAAGATATGGGGTAACCTGCCTTTTCATTGCACGCACTGGGGTTAGCACTTGCTGAGCATCGTGTCCAAGGTACGTATGGGCCTGGTGCTCTGTACTGCTTGGCAGGGGATGGATGGATAGATGTATGGGTGGATGTTTGAGCTATGTCAGATACTAATATTTTAAAATAGATTTTACTATTATACTTTGAACATAGCAATAAAAATGATTTCACAGAATCTCAGAAATGGAAAACCGAAGAAGCAGGAAGTCTCAGCGCACGGCAAAGCTGGATCCGGTCACCGCCTGACTAAACATGAGGAAGTCGCCCTACTCTCAGTGCGGCCCACCAGCGGCTACCGAGGCTTCAGATGGAGCACCAGAGGAAGCCCATTGGTCCAGTGGAGAAGAAGCAGTGCTATTTCTCAGCACCCTGCTAAATATAAACTAGCGGGGGGGGGGGAGGGGGGAGGTATGATATGTCCGTACTGCATGTATGATTGTCATAAGCAGGACACGCTCAAGAGCACTTAATACTCAGCCTACAAAAAGGAGACAAATGTTACTATTTTAGGGAGATATTAATGTTACTTTACCTCAATGTGCCATTTTTTGAAAGAAAATGTTTTTTTTTCTGTATTTGAAACAGCCCAATAATGGCAATAGTGACCTTTTTAAGTTCAGAAAATACAAAGAAAACTGCTTTGCTGTAATCATAAGCATTAAGCTAAGAAAATGAATGGGGATCCAGGCAGCAGCTGTATGTGTAGGAAACAGGAGAAGCGAGGCGTTCCCTGCGAAGCCGAGATGGCAGACCTGGAGGGTCTGCTCAGCACCGCCAGTCATGTGCCGTACCCTAATAGGGGGTCAGTGTCGCGGGTCGTCGTCCGGCACTGCCAGTCGTGTGCCGTACCCTAATAGGGGGTCAGTGTCGCGGGTCGTCTCCGGCACTGCCAGGGGTGTGCCGTACCCTAATAGGGGGTCAGAGTCGCGGGTCGTCGTCCGGCACTGCTGGTCCTGGGCCGGCGCTTCACCCTACCGGAATGTTATCGTCAGAGCGCGTATCTTAGCCTTCATGTACAAGTCACCAGACATTTGTGTCGTAAGCTAAAAGCACCAGATGAAAGGTCCCCCCCCCTCCCCCAACACTCCCCACGTTCCTGGTACGACACAGACAGGAAATAAGTTGCAACAGAGGTCACAGAAACTGCCCAGTCTTTCTTCATGCTGTCATGGTGACTGTCGAGAGTATGAATGTGTGCATTTCAGGGTTTCTTCCTTGCACAAAAGTCATCAGTTTTACTCCAGTGCAATTTATAGCATGTTAATGTGCATAATGGAATAAGCTCATCAACATCGCACATTTGTAAACTACTAATTATAAAATCCTATCTTACGAATGCATTTAAAAAGAATGCTGCTTCTTGCATGTCATTTTCATAACATTTTGAATCCTATGCATTAATCACTAGACTTGTAGTCGACCGCCTGAACCAAGACACTAGACCAGAGGGTATAGAGACCAAGACGAGACCAAGACTAAGACCAAGACAGACCGAGTCAAGACCAAGACAAAGTCGAGACTAGACCAAGACCGAGACCGAGACTGAAAAAAAAGACTCCCTTAACTTTTGTGTGCTGTTGAGGACTGACATGATGGGTACTGTCTGGTCCCAAAGTCATCTGACAAAACAGCTAACACCTCCAACAACTGTCTAAAGGATGGGAAATATGTAACTGATTTCAATTATACTTAATTTGTAGATGAAATTGTAACATCAAATTGAAGATACACAATTATAAACTTGAAATTACATCATGTCCCATTGTAGTAGTACTAGCCAAATGACACTGTATGATATCAACTTCCCTGAAATGGATTAGGCCTGTTAAGTCAACACAACTTGATATGCAGATGTTATTTAAAAGTCGATGGTCACATTTATTTAGTCAAACACCACCATTTTAATTAAAACACTGTAATCAAACAATATAAAGACATGCACACACGTCACATGAATCAAATGCAAACTACAAATACTATATACCAATACAAACTGCACATCATATTGTGCATTAATAAGAATAAGGACAAGTGCTTAAAAGATTCTGGATGTCTGCAGTGGCATGTGATTACACATTTAACTAAAGTTTAACTAGCGCTACACTTATTTTGCGCGTATAACGCGTATTTTGATTGGATGAGCGCCAATGTCTGAATCACAACAAAATGCATGTATGTCATTGATTGGTTGCATTTGAAGGGCGCGAAAGGCGAAATAATAATAAGGTTGCATTATCGAATGTTATGTTGTGTGTCATGGATACTTTTCGCTCCAAATCTCCCGACTACTATGTCGATCTGAGACAGCAAGACCAAGACAGTGAGACCAAGACAAGACCAAGGGATCCGAGACCAAGACAAGACCAAGACCATAGACTGTGGAGACTGTGACAAGAGCAAGACTGCGTAAAAGTGGTCTCGAGACCGGTCTCAAGACATCCAACTCTATTAATCACAACATCACAACAGAAATGTTATCATAACAGGTCATCTTATTTATTTATTCAGTCCCACTAGCTTCTTTATTGTTTGCAGTTTTGACCATGGAGACTTAAAATCCAGTGTTGTATATGTGCTTTTTTAGTGTAGCCCAGAGCAACCCTGAAACATTTAAAAGGAGAAAACATGCCTGTTTTTTTTTTCTTTTTTTTCTTTTAACGAGAAGGCTGATGCTGTTTGAGTTGCATTTTATAGACAGAAAAACTACACAGTTTTTTACTTTCTCTTCCTTTTTTCCAAATCAAACACAAGTGTTTGAACAATGAGGGCCCATCACCCAAAAGGACTGATTATTTCAGATAGTCCTCAAAGAAACCAGATAAATTAACAGAGCTGTGGTAATTAAACAATTCCCATTGGTGAACAATGCGTCATTACAATATATATTATACATTATAATATATAACATATATTATATGTTATAAAAACTATTTCAAAGGGTAAAAAGCACACAAACAGTATTTAAATATGTGTATAACTGAATTACATTTACTAAATGTTAGGGACAGACAGACTCTTGAAGATTTCCTGTGTTTCCAGGTATCACCAAATTTTGCAATAATGCTTATAAATGCAAAACAACAAGTTTTAAAAAAGACAAAACATCTGTTACGTGTTTCAGGAAGTCATGCACTAGAGGGAAAATATTTTAAATGCTGTGATGGATCTCTGTCAAAACAGCATTAAGTGAAAATGTAAATACAATGACAATATTTCATTTCAGAAGAGTGTCACAAGATGCGAGACGAAGCACTCGAAGGCAGGTGGGAAACAAATGAGTCCCCAAGGGGCCAAAACAAGAAGGCGAGTACAGGGAAGGACACGGGCCGACAGGAGGAGAGACATCAATGACCAGACTGCGGATGACGAGGCAAACAGTTACTTAAGTACAAAGACTAATGAGGGGCAACAAGCAACAGGCGTCACAATCAGGGTCACGTGAGAGAGGAGACAGGAGAGTCAGGCGGACATGAAGAGCAGGACAAAACAAAGAGTTTACAAGGGAAAGCAAAGGCTAATTTTTAATACATTCAATAATGTACTAAATGATAATGATTGGGTATTTGTAAAAATAAATAAAACCTAACAAAAAAAGAATATGATAATATAGGGAAAAAACTGAGAAAAAACATATTATGGGTAAATAATTTTTGTCAGTCTGACTACTGAGCAAACATCTTAAATGTGATTGATGAAGAGCGTAATCCGCGGTAATTAACAATCTTACGTTGGGTCATGCACGTTTCTAACAAAATAAGAATTGTTGACAAGTATGAAGAATCTTCAGTGAGCACACAAGTCAGTGCATAAATGCTAATTTCAAACATTATAAATTAGAATTTATATAACTTTACATACTGGCCTTTATTACATGAATAGAATCAAATCTGAATTTAAAGCACTGGGTAGCAAGCATCCCAGAATATTCCATAAAGCCAAAATTAGCAGTTGGGGTGCTTCCCCAGATGCAGAAACATGATCGATTGAGGCCACATAGTGTTGTGTGATGACAAGCAGCAGAAGCAAACAGAGAAGGATACCTCTATGGAAGAAACAGGGGCCAGTAACATCCAGGGTGCATCCATCCATCCATCCGTAATGAATGCCTTACATTTAAGAAGAAGGATGATCGAATCTGTAAATATTCACAGATTGTTTTGGACTGCAAGGCAGGTGGAAACTGATTAAACAGTGACCAAAATCCACAGGGCAGGAAGGCACACAACTGGAATTTCTGACACTGGAGGAAAAGCACAGCATTCAAGACGGCTGGGATTGTGGAAATGTGGCTTTTTTAAAAGGGCGGATACGATTTCTCTGAGGGTAATTTGAGCAGCTTTCGGGGTGATCCTGCTGATGCAACTGCAGTTCAGTTGTGGAAAAGGAAGGAAACCTGATTCTGTAGGTGAACTTTGGAAGATTTTGGCTTCAGCAATATTACCTGCATATTTTAGCTTATTGTTCAGCTCATGCATCAAGAAAGTGCATCTCAAGGTGAAGCTGAGTCTGTACTTAACTGGCAAAATCTAGAGTTTTGGAAAGTTCATGCCTAGTGTGATACTAATATATTTAGAACATTTTTATGCACTAGTATCCCAGTCCATTAGTACAATGATTATAAGCCTTTAAATGATGTAGCATCCATCTATGTATTCATTTTCTGAACTCACTTGTCCTATGCAGGATCATGGGGGTCTGGATCCTATCCTGGAAGCTATGGACACAAGACAGGGGACAAGCCAGAATGGGGTGCCAACCACAGCAGTAGCATTATGATCAAAATATTTGATCAAACAAATATTAAATATGAGATGTTTCAATCTTATTGTTAGACATCGGCTGTCTGATGTCAGCATTGATGAAAATGCATCATCTGTTGTCTCATCTCGGCAATGTCCTTGTTGTTGGATCGAAGAGCCTGACATCATAGGTATTGCACTCAGATACACTGCATTGTCAAGCAGAATGAAATAGGTTTACAGAATTGCAGAAAAATGTCTTTGGGTTCCACTGACAAAACGTCTTCCTGATGAAAAACCAAGTGTATCTGCAAACCTCATATTTTTTGCATCGCTTTATTTGAAACTGTACCGAGGAATGTGGCTAAATCTTCAGAATGATTGTGTTACTGAGATTCTGTGTTGTCTCTCTTTTCCTTATAAATTTGCTCACTCTCAAGAAAGGGACATGCAATGGTGGTGCATGCGTTACCGGAGCAACATGCCAAGGCAAAGTGATGCACAGCTTATCTCTTACAGTGTATACACACATGAATTCAGTCAGAAATAGGAGGATATCGACACATGGTATGGGGGTACTTGACACCAACTTGAATTTTAGTACCTGCTGACGGGCAGCAGGAAGAAGTCGGGGAGGTAGGGGACCTTAGAGAGTCACTTTAAAAAGTAGTGGTGGAACAGGAAGCACAGTCAGAGAGTGACATTAAAAATCAGCTAGATTTGGCAAAGCCACCATAGGCTCTTACTTGGAGTTCTTACCTGCAGCAGCATTTCCACTGTAAACTTTTAATACACCATGAAACTTGGGTGAGATTCATTTTATTTGCATTATATAAGATGGCAGGTTGTATTATTTTAGTATGAAGCACACTGGCTTGAACCAACCAAAAAATGTAAAGGTTTTGTATATACAAAAAGGGAATGACATGTTGACGGTCTAACTATTCAGTGATAAATGCGAACAAAATAATTGAAATGAAACAAAGACATTGGCAACATTAGACAATTTGTATCATTCTGAGATGCAAATATCTAGGGAAACAAGCTTTTTTTCTACATGATAAATTATGTTGGTGCTGACTTTGAATTGTAATTCTCGAATTGCAAAAATCCTCATATACATGAATAATTCATCAGAGGGCAGCACATATCTTGATCGGGAGCTCTTGTGCCTTACACCTCCAGGGCTGAGTTTTGGAATCCTGCCCCCACTCTGTATATGCGGAGTTTGCACGTTCCCCCCATGTCATGTGGGTTTCTTGCCACAGTCCTAAGATATGCGGCTAAGCTAATTGGCATCTCTGAATTGCCAGTAGTGTGAGGCTATGTATGGCCTGCGATGGACTGGCATCTCGTCCAAGCTGGTATATCCTGCCTGAAATAGGCTCAGGGCTCCCCTCCATTTCAGTTCAGCAGCTGGAAGATGAATGGACAGATAAGTCATTAAAAAAGGCTTACATGTTCTCTCCCCAAAAACATGCAATTAAGAACATTTCTGACCAAATTTCTTGCAAAGTGTTATATGGTATATATGTGAGTTTGTGCTCTGCAATGGACTGGGACCTCACCAGTGTATTCCCAGCCTCTTTCCTTGGACTTCCTGGAATAGGCTCGGGCTTCACTTCAACGCCGTACTGGATAAGCAGCAATGAAGATAGATGGATATATTTCATTTGGTGTTTCCATTGCATAAAACAGTTATAGTTTAGTGCAGAGGCCTCATTCATCACGAGAGTGCTTTAATTTAATTTTATGTAGCGTGCCGAAAACCACACAAAATAGAAGAGTGCATTCTCCTGACATTGATAAAGTGATAACTAATCTTCTGCAGTCAGAATATAACACAGGAAGGGGAATTGTTTTAGGTGATTTCATGAGTGCAACTCCAAATCACCATTTAATAATGAAATGTATTATTTAACCATCTGAGAGCATTGTATTGGAGAACATAAATATTAGACTGACAAAGGATCTGAAGCGAGGGGATCATAAGTGAATTATTCCGTAAAAACCTTGAATCTGCTTCACCACTGTGAAGAATAAATTGCAAGTGGGTTCAAAATGTGCCTTACTTTTAAGAGAGACACACTATCATTAAACAGATTTGAACAAAACAGACTGGCTTGTTGAACCAGAGGATCTCTCAGCAGATTTTTTTTTTCCTCGCACTGTGATATATTGTTTTTTTTTCATGTACCCTTATAATTATTCCCTTAGAAACCTGAAATTCGAAGATACTTACGAAAGTCCCTATCTGTCGCCAAGCGGCATTGATCTCATCGAAAGGATACGTAGGTGTTTGGGAAACCCAATATAACTCACGCCATTAAATGGCACGCAGCGTTATTCATCATCGGCATTGACAGATTTTCCAGAGACGTTTCTTCTAATCTTCAGCTGTTTGTGATACTCCTCAAGGCAGGCTGGGGAACAACACAGGTTAGGGAAAATAAATCATTAAGCTACATGTACACAAATGCCAATTATCATTTTCTATTTTTCCTATCAAAGCGTCTTCATTTCAATAATATTGTTAAGTGTGTTTTAGAAAGTGTCACTGATAACATTTCCTGGGGTTAATGTCATTGTTGCAGTATTTCATTATTTAGTGATGAAAGGTGCTGCAATATCATTTTATAGATTTTTTACATCCAGTCCAATCGGTTCCTTCTTCACACTGTCCCAGCACTTGCAAAAGGAAAGCAAATGAACCTCTAAATGATAGCTTTGTGATCACATTCTGGTGATACCCTATGGTGGGACTAACCATAAACATAACAACACTTGGGTGACTTCATGCAAAGTCTATTTCACATAAACATCATTCTGGCGGAACTGTGAAATATCTGGAAGAGCAACCCATGCCCTTGTGTACAAATGATGAGCTAAAATAACAGCATTAGCATGTGACTCTAATCACATACAAATGTGGACAAATTTGTTGGTATCCTTCCACAAAAAAGAAAACAACTTGACACAAATCAGACTTTGCTTTTGATTATTGATTCAGTTGAATATTTTATATAATAAAACAAATGGAAATGGCATAATTGAATATTTTGTGGCACCATGTTTTGCAGCGATCACAGCCAAACGATCTCTCTACTTCATAATGAGACATCTGAATTTGCCAACAGGTAGTCTGGTCCACTCTTCCAGAGCAAACTGCTCAAGCGGTCTCAGGTTCGAAGGGTGGCGTCTCCACACTGCAATTCTCAGATCTTTCCATAGATGTTCAATAGGATTAAGATCTGGGCTCATGGAGGGCCATTAAAGAATAGTCTTTTTTTGTCAGCCATTCTTCAGTGCTTTTAGCTGTATGTTTTGGGTCATTATCCTGTTGGAGGACCCATGACCTGCGACTGAGGCTGAGCTTTCTGACACTGGGCAGTATGTTTCACTCCAGGATGCCTTGGTAGTCTTCAGACTTCATTGTGCCCTGTAGATTCGAGGTTCCCCGTGCCAGATGCAGAAAAGCAGCCCCAAACAAACCCGAGCCCCTCCATGTTTCACAGCAGGTATGGTGTTCTTTTCTTTAAAAACTTAATTTGTGATTGGCCAAAAAGCTCCAGTTTGTCTCACCAGTCCAAAGGACATTCTCCCAGAAACTTTGGGGCTTGTCAACATACATTTAGACAAATTCCACTCTGGTTTTTTTAATGTTTTTCTGTCCATAGTGGAGCCCTTCTTCCATGGAGCCCGTTATTGATTAAAATTCGTTGGATGGTGCGATCAGAAAGTTACGTACCTTGACCTTGGAGCTCAGCTTGAATGGTTTTGGATGGTTTCCTTGGCTCTTTTCCTACCATCCGCACTATTCTTCTGATCAACCTGAAATTGCATTTCCTATTGTGTCCACATACTGATAGGTTGGCTACAGTCCCATGAACCTTATAATTTTTAACAATATTGGCAACTGTGGTCATAGGAACATGAAGCTGCTTGGAGATGGTCTAATAGCCTTTACCTTTAACATGGTTACCTCTAATCTTCTTTCTGAGCTCCTCAGACAGCTCTCTCCTTTGCTTTCTCTGGTCCATGTTCAGTGTGATGCACACAGTGATACCAAACAACACAGCGGCTTGTTCTTTCCTTTAAAATAGGCTGAATGGCTGATGAAAAGCTTGGAGGCACCTGTGATACTAATTAAGGTTAAACACTTAGTGTGAAACATGAATATAATGCAAGGATAAATAGTCTCTTTGGGGTACCAACAAATCTGTCCATACTATTTTAGCATATATTTGTAAAATAAACAAATCATTTCTTTTCACAATTTTATTACCTTATCACATACTAAAGGCATGTAGGTATACATTAGACAATTGCTTTTAATTGAATCACTTTTCTGGATAAATTAAGCATTGTTTCAATGAGCTTTAAGGGTACCAACAAATTAATCCACGTCTGTATTACACTTCCATCATTTTTAATGAATAATTACAACTAGCAGAACAATATATTCACAGTAATTAGTTCTATTAGAAAACTAATTTAAAAATCCATTTATTAAAGGTTTCAATAAAAATACATACGTAGGTTTAACAAGTTTTGGTTACTTGAAGTCTGAAATCAGTGAAGTCATTTGGAATTATGTTAACGGAATCTTATTGGATAAACATGCGTTTCTGAATGTTTGATGGGAAAACCCCAGGGAAAGCGCTTCAGGAGTTGCCTCTGTGACACTGCTGACAGTGGGAGGCTTTGCACGGCGGCACCGTCTTCCTTAAAAACAGCAAGGCAGTGCATTATGGTGCTGAACCCTGGCTGAATCGATCCAGTTGGATGCCCAGAGAAAATGACCGTTCTTCTGAGGGATAGGTGACTTCACCCCGGCCGTGAGAGAGCCCTGGACATTTCAGACGAGTGATCAGTGCTGCACGTGTTCCTCAGTCTGTTCTTATGACTGAGCGTGTGTGAGCCAATCACATGAATAATTCAGGAGGCCCAGGCCTGTTGGCTGTAGATAGTTCAGCGTAGCATCCATGCATTGTGTGAAGGTGCAGCAAGCTAACAAGGTGAATCTGAAAGCTCCGTGTGCAGGAGCAAGTTGAAGACACTGAGACTGTGAAGTGCCAGCAGGGATATGGAAGTTAGCATCACTAAGGTCCACACCTGTGAGTCAGTCTCCTAACTGCACAGACTGGGGGATTTGTCCGACTTAGCACGTCCTGAACTGTAACATGTATCCCATGGACCTCTGGTGCGAGCTCACCACATCGCCGTTTAGAGCGGTGACTTAGACTGTCAGTGAAATTGGAGATTAACAGTTGCAGCCACACAAGGTCTCAGGCCCCCTCAGGACAAGGCCATCTGCTATTTCTAAAGGACCATGACAGAAGATTAAGGCCCTGGGTCTGATTCCCTTGGACCACAGGCGTGAGAGATGCTGGCTACTAGGAATAGGGGCTGCGGCCTTGCTGGTCCTAATCAAGGACTTTTAGCCTGTGGAGGTTTAATGAGAACCTTGTCCGGCTCTTTCACGGACTCCCTTGACTACTATCTGATGTATACATGCCGCACTAGGCCAAGACGCAAGGGGACCAGGGCAGCTTCATGGGAGACTTTATTTATCTCCGTTTGAAAGAGCAAACCAGAGAAGCCACAAATGACACCAGGCCAGCCAGGCAGCTGAGACGGAGTGACATTTGTCAGCAGAACCTTTCTGTGTGTTTGTTTCAGAGGCCTTTTTGCGGTTTTGCAGAAGCCCTGAGGGGTGGATTGGCAGAAAAGAAGGAGCAGCACAGACACACACACACACACACAGACACACACACACACTTCCTGAGCTGCTTATCTACAGCGCTTCTTATTATTTACTGGTTGCAAAACCGAGGCCATCACTGAATCAAGGGCAATTCATGGGTAAGAGGTCAACATAGTCAATATCACATATTTCTGAAACTGACACCATGTCCAGTTCATTGTGAATATGTTCATTGTGAGGGGGCATCATCTCTACCTGTAGCTACTGGCTTAAAAACTGAGTCTGAAGTTGCATCATATATGTCTAATAATATTCTTTACCCTATAGCAATGGATCTTATATATCTCTGGAGGGACTTCCTGCCAATCCATGAATTTGCAATGTTCGTCTCCATCACACAAATGCAAGTCATCACCTACCCGTCGAGCCCTTTATATGTCCCCAAAGAGTGGTCAGAGACCACCTTACCCAACGATAACATTGGGCCTCATTCATCAACCGTTCTTATGAAGAAATTTCTTTTTGTAACCCACTTATGTGAAAACTCACTTTTCATGAGGATTCTGACATTCGTCGATGTTTCCTTATTTGAGACTTGTTCTTGGGTAAGAATAGAATCTACGCACCTTCAAGGCCCCCACAAAGTGTGGCTGTTCTATGCTGGAGCTGCAGAGGGCGCGGATACTTCAAGGAGTGGCCCACATCGCATAGCTGTTCTGTGCCGGCACTACAGAGGGTGCATGAGAGAGTACTTCTAAGGGTGCGGCCTCCTAATTTTATTATACATCGCCCAAGATAACGTGTTTGTGCTGCTCCTTCTTTTCTGCCAATCCACCCCTCAGGGCTTCTGCAAAACCGCAAAAAGGCCTCTGACACAAACACACAGAAAGGTTCTGCTGACAAACGTCACTCCGTCTCAGCTGCTTGGCTGGCCTGGTGTCATCCAGAAATCTAATAGTTTGCTGTGTAGTAGGTGAAATGTAATATGTAAAGTGAACATTATGTCCTAATCCTCAGTATCGGTGAGATAATAGGTGAACAGTACCCAGATGACCTACTACATTATCCTGTGCCATCCCACAAGGCCATGGAGCTATAACCACAGATGAAGAATGTTGCTTGCTCAGATATTTGTGTCAAGATAGCAGGAGGAAATTCCGGCTATGTAAATATCAGTAGAAAAGAATACCCATGCACATAAGTTGACTTAAATATGAAGTTTTTCTTTGATAAGTTTGAACAACTTTTAACATTCGGGGGTGTTAAAACACGTCATTGGTACACATCCAAGTCAGGTAATGTGCAAAATGGCGACTGCAGTATGTTCAGATGCACTCATATTGTTCTCATGTACAGTATGCATACAGTATGTTCTACATTAACGGTAGAGTCAGGGCTGGTCAATCCTACAGCCGACATAGGCGGGCACCTAGGGTGCCAACTTCTAAGGGGGTCTTGCCAGCCAATTTCACTTTGCCTTGGATGGGGGGGGCGGCACCATTGGTGATTCTCGTTTAAGAGTGCACGTCGGCTATGACTGTTACTGGGTCGAGTAGTAGGCTTCTAACAAAACTCAGTACTTACTGTGTAAATATGTGATTTAGAACTCTTTCTCGGGTGGTGCGTGCCTCACCAAGTGAGATTGGCTGACTAAGCTGACACCCCCGCAGAAGCTGGCATCCGAGGTGGCCGCCTACAGGACTCACTGGCCCTGGTCGTAGGGGGAAATGTAGCCTATCCTAGGCAAAAGACATAGACATCTTCTATGGGATGCCAGGCTATCCCACGTGGGCAGTTCAAATAACTGCAAACCTATGGACAGCTGAAGGAAACTGGAATCCTAGAGATGAGAGATTGAATAAAACATCCTTCAAAAGCAGTGACATTACTTCTACAATGTCGTCTATTAAAAAAGAAAGGTTTTTAACTACTTTGTTAAATGTTCCAAACATCATCCCAGGCAAATCGACGGCGGGGACACTTAGACGTTGCAACAGATGGAGATACGCCACCGCCGAGTTAAGCTCAGTGTCGTTCAATGCAAACCTCTATTGTCAGTCACGCCGGTGCGGGCGACACCACGGCCACGACCCCGCCCACAGGCACGCCCCATTTCCCCGGGAATTCTGGGATGTTTACATTGAACACGCCAGCCGTGGGATGGCGGAGGACGCGCTAGAGCCTGTGGGACGACATCACGGCGCTGTTGGTAACCTCTCCCCTAGTCGTGTGCTACGAAGCGGCATAGAACAGGCTTTCAAAATAAGCTGCTAATCGGACTGAGCGTTTTATTTTGAAAATAAAATTAGAGAGACATTCATTACGCCACCGACAACCGCCATCACCAGAAAGCCGCGTCGCTGAAGTGCCGAGGCTGCCACTTCCTGGTAAGATTAAATCCTCCACGGATATGCTGCTAAAGTCGTCTTTGCCTTTTAACGCATCGCAGAAAGTTGTTTTAAGGTATCACTTTGTAAACGACGCTGAATAGCTGGACTTCTGTCAAAGATAACTCCCCGATAAAAGTTATAACGCCGAGTTTCCCCCAAACTCTTCGGTCTGCCTGCAGTTACAGTCCCAGTTTACGGAGAATCATTGCTTAAGTTCCGTACAGCTAACAGCGTACTGCTGGCTATGATGGATCAGCTAGCCTTTACGCTGGGACTAATGTCTCATTTCTCCCCAGTCTGACAGCACATGATCACACCCATGGACGCCTTTAGCGTTACTAAGCATGATAAATTTAAATCAGCTAGCTAGGTCACGAAGTCCGTGCTCTCCTGGGTACACTAATAACACAAATAATCATAGTATATGTGCTATGCCACATTTCTGCTTTATCCTTACACACTGTTTAGCCCACCGAGTCATTTTCGGTTTTAATCTTGGATATCCCCTCCTGCATGTTTTATGATTAGCATTAAATTTGTGGCCATTTGTTTATGAAATGTTGGCAGCAGCCTTGCTCTCACCCTTGCTGTTAGGGGCTCTGCTGCAGGGGAAGGTTTTTCACTTGAACTTTCTGAGGCAAACTTTCTCAAACATGTGATCCAGCATGATCATTTTTGGGATAGTGAAGGGCAACTCGTGAAAGCATCCAGCCGATGTCATCTACAAATTCTCTGTGATGTTTAGGTAGTTATTCAGTAACAGTGTTCTGTGTGTCGGTATTTGTCCAATTTTCTGTTGGGCACAGCAGCCGTGAGGTGATTGTCCTGACATGAGGTTTAATCGTAGACACAGGTGTCAGCATTGCAGATTGTTCAGGGTAGTATAATGGTCAATTTAGCATGATTTACTTTATATAGTTTTGAGCAGTCTAAGGCAGGGGCCTAGGATATTATGCATATGCTGTCGATTTGTGTGGGAGGAGTTGGGACTAGATGTAGACTGGTTATTTTGCTAACGATTACAGGCTAATGTGTGTGATTTGAGTCACATGCTAATGGGTTTAGCTAATGACATGATGTGTCCTACTCGTCTCTATATAGCATATTGTTTTCTTGCATGTATTTTTAAAAATCCTGTGTATATGAGCACTTTAACACACTTGTGCTTTCGACTTGGGCACTCTATAAATAAACACAGCGATTTTTCTCAAAACCATCACACACCTTCCCCACCAAGGATTGTAACAGTGTGCCTTGACAAATCGTTTGCTTTGGTTTATGTACTGTGCTGGATTTTGCAGAGATTTTTAGAAATGTCTAGGTACGCCAAGGTCAACTTCATGTCAACATTTTACTTTTGATGTTCCATGTGTTCCCATAGTTCAAAGATCATTAAAATTCTGTTAAGCATTATTAGTCAATAAACTGATAAACTGAAAGAGGAGGAATCAAACATACAGTTTTTAAAATGAAGATTAACCTGCGTTTATTTCTTTTTTAAGAAGGCACCTCTAAAGAGTAGAAATCACAGGAAGGCAGGGAGGCACTATTCCATAGATGATTGTGTTAATTAGGACTTAAGAAGTTTTTAGAAGTTTTTTTTCCAAGTACATGTGAGACATGTTTTAGGTCGATATCATACAGTTACATTTTTAAGGATTTTGGAAAGATTTTCTGTGTCTTTCATCGCATGTTAACTTGCACTTTGATATGGATACATATGGACTCCAGATTTGTTGAACTTATGATATTTCGGCTTAAAGATGGTGTGATAGCGATGCTCATTCAGTAGTCAGCTTTGAATTTTGATCTTTTCCTGGGCTAGTGATATACTGTACGATACTTCCTACTGATTGTGGATAATGGCAGTATCCTCTCAGCCACGCTTCCTGTCTCTGTAGCAGTTGCGAGCATAAACATCTCATACAGCATTTAATAATATATATATATATATATTTATTTTCCTCCTGTCCTTCACCAAATGAACTTGCACTCATTTATTTACTTTCCAATTACTGGTATTTAGCTGTAGTAATTATTTGTTTACTTATTCAGTGACAATGGTTATACATTTGCTTATCTATCATATATTCATATTCCCTTTGATATATTTCAAAATTATTTTAGGTTCATCGGAATGTGACCCCATTTATGCCTGTCACAATTACAGTTACAATTATTTTGCATAATCTGTAGAATCTGTATAAAAATTATGGAAGCTCATTTCCGTCATTTAGAATAGGAAAAAAAACACATTTATCTCAAAATTCTGACGTTTAAGTTGACTTTTTCTCTTACAATTCTTACTTTATTTCTTGTAATTCTGAGTTCTTTTCTAGCAACCAGCAAGTAGCTGGAGGCATCGCTTCTGCTTCTGCTTCTGCTTTTGCTTTAATGATTCAATGAATTGAAACTTACAATGATAATTGTCCTGTAAATGTTAGCCGTGTATGAAATGAAAAGGGGCAGTAAAGCTTATCTTTCGCCTAACCTGGTGTAGTACAGGCATATCTAATGTCAATGCTTCTTGCATTACACCTACAACACCTTGTAGCAGCCAATAATGTAATACCTACCGTTATTGTAATAACTGCAAATAATTTTTCCATTCTTAATTTAATAAAAGCTGATAAAGTAACAACTTAGCAATACTGTACTAACATTTCTGAATCAAAAACGTATCACGTCATTGACTTTAATTACTCATAATAATCATACAAATTATTACGTTATTGGCAGTATTACATTAATGGTAGCTATTATGTTATTGGCTGCTACAGATCCTAACAATCGTGACATCAATATAGAAGCTACTAGAAGCCCTAGGCAAACACAACACCTAGGCATCACAAGAATAACCAAATAACCCAAACCAAGGCAATGAATGCAGTACTAGTACCACCCGCTTTTACTGCTTTCAAAATGTGGCGAGCTAACATGAAATCCGAACTGCTTGCCAGCAGATTACATTATGTGAATAATGTTTGTTTGGCATATATTCCTAAATAGCACCCTGCAGAGGAGGTGACGCTGACTGGCTAAAAAAAGTCAGATTTGCGATTTATTAAGTCAGAATTCTGAGATATTAAGTTGAAATTCTGACTTTTTTTAGCCGGATTGCTGAGATCAATGTCTTTTTTTCTGCTCCAGATGGCGGAAACGGGCCTCCTTAAGAAATAGCTGGATGAAACAGAAATGTCATATTTCTATCACTATTTCCGTGTCATTTTCTACCGTGTAATGTTTGACTGGCTCTCGTTTAATGACTGAAACTTGATGCGCTTCTGAACCAATCTGGGAGTTTTCCTCAATACCAAGGATGCAAAGATTGAACTTGTGGTGTTGGGAAGAGCATCTTGCAAACTTGCCTCCTAAGAAAGAACTTGGGGTGCCATGAATCATGGGATTGGTCTCATTTGGCAATGGTGCAACCAATGAATCCTTGATATTTGGGGAGGGGCAAGAACAGCATTTTACTGTCCTCTGTACTTATTTTACTGTTCTTAGTATTAGAACTGGTCCTTGGCAATGGAAGGTGACATAAAACAGGTGCATGAGAATATAAGTATGGTCAAGTACGCATATTGAGAAACACCCTGTACCTCCATCTGTACCGCATACATTTGCGCTTATACTACACTTCATGCCATATTTTCCAACAGTGCCCGATTTGTACCACTTTGTTTCATGACATTTTCGTAACCCACCCAGGTCCCATTAATATTTATTTTCACAACATCAGGTACTTTTTAGGGACTGCTTGTAAGCAATGTCCACCAGCCCAGAAGGGGATATTCAGCCAGATATTCTGATCTGGATGTTTTGTGTTCTCTCTGTTTAATAAATTCTACAAAGCACCTGCACTTGTGTCTGAGTGCTTGTTTATGGGTCTTGTTAGGTAGCCCAGTCGTGATGGGGTGACCCTGTGTGTCCCTGGTGACTGCCACTATTTATGCTGCAGCAAAGTCAGTAGAATATGGACAAATAACTAGAGAAATGTGTTATTTTGTCCATTTTTTTTCTTATACCACTGATTTGGAGCAAGATAATTGTGGCTGAAACAAACACAAAACACACCAAGCTTCATATTTCAGTTCAGATTAAACCAAAGCTATAAGTATAGCAGAATGCCATGTCGCTGGATAGCAGCAGTTTCAACAGATAGAAATATAAACCACTATTTCAGATATTGGATATTTACAGTAGCTAATAGTGTTGATTCAAAAACTGGAAATGAACGACCAGAGTGAACACTTATAATGGCAAGCAAGGAAAATGTTTTTTTTTTTTTTTTTTTGTCGTCAGTGGAATCACAAAGCCATATTTCTTGCTTAACCAGATCACATGTTGAATATAAGGTACCCCAGATTAATTGGACTTATATTTTTTTTTTGCTTATATTTAGCTCAGACTACCTTTAAGTTTAGTTATCTGGCTTGGTTTGCTATAAATGTTGATAATATGATTTATCGTAAAATGCACAGCCATGCAAGGTACAAATCAGGTAGGTGGTACAGATCGGGTAGTGACAATACCCACTTTATCTTGAGGTATTTAGCTACTTATGTTATTTATGTCATATCTGCCCTGTACAATTTTGTTTTAGAAAGCTTAAAAGACAGATGCAATTTATATGCTCAATGCTAATTAATAGCTGCTCTTCTTCATAAGGTGTATATGTATTATTAAACTATGACTAGGCTAACTAATCATAGTTTAATAATACACATTATGATTAGCTAAGTTAGCCTATTATGAATTATGAAGTAATAAAATGAACAGAAAAGATATTGAAATCGGTAATTGCAATTATTTATATGACAATCTTCAACTAAAATTTCATAATTGTGACAGCTTATCTTAAGTCGCTGAACACCTATCCTAAAAAGTTTTGTTGTTGAAGCAGAGAAAAGACAGTTTGTACATGTGATGTCTAAATGCTCCAGATTAGGCTTGATGTGTCTAACATTTCTCATATGAATTCTCTTGTTTGTTTTAGAAGGCAACCTGAGTGCTATATTTTAATATACTAATTAATGTAAAGTGTTTGAGCTTGGTAAGGCAGCTTCAGTTTGGTACTGTAGGCCAGTTGGCCTCTGTCTGTTTCGCTCTCCCAATCAGCGGCCCCCAGATACAAGCAACTTGTTGGAAGCTGCCAGAGAGGGGGGGAGATCGCTCTTTCAGATGTGAAGCCAAATTGGACTGGGAGACCTTTGCCAGTGTTGTTGTGGGAAACGAATAAAAATAGTTTACAGATGTCTGAAGATGTATGGGGGTGGATATAACAAAAAATACTCGGAATTGAATAAAGGCATATAAAAAAATTCAGTTGTATAATGGCATGTTTATTTAATAAGATGAGTCAAATGTAAATAATCCAAATTAAATCAACACATCCTCAATTCCAAATTGTGCAAATTATATTCAAATTAACGAACCCCTCCCGGGTGACTTTAATCTAAGCCTTTGTGATTTTGTTTGAGTTTGGTTTTGAATTTGTTTGCGTTTTCATGCTTTTGCTTGCGATGTCTTACTTTCCTTTGAATGGAAAGATTTTGATTGGTTGTTTTCTAAGACATGCTTTCATGTCTTGCAAATTCTGTGAATTAGCCTAGAATAATAAATACTTTTAATGAAATCAGCAACTATAGATATTTGTAAAAGATATTTAGTGGCATTTTGTTAATGTTCATTATGAGTCTCCTGGCTAGCTTTTAACCTATAAAACAAGCTTCCAATTTCCGGGTCAGGGTCAAATATATTGGACAAAAGTATTAGACACGCCTCTTAATCATTGAATGCAGGTGTTTCATTCAGACCCATTGCCACAGGTGTAGAAAATCATGCACCTAGTCATACAGTCAGGTTTACAAACATTTGCGAAAGAATCGGTCATTCCGAAGAACTTGGTGAATTCAAGTGCAGTTCTGACATAGGATGCAATCTTTGCAGTAAGTCAGTTTGAATGCATTAAACCAGTTATCTATGCAACATATTAGCTCTACAACAAGAAAGCTTACTATAATTGCTGCTAAAAAATAAATTAAGGCTGGTAAAAACTGTATAAACATCAGGCATCCAAATAATGTGTTGAAGTCTTATTACTGAGCACAGTAGGAGAATTATTACTTATTACTAAGCACAGAATTATTACTTATTACTGAGCACAGTAAGTCTAAGGATTTCTCATAAAGCAATCCAGTTCAAACTGCTTAATAGTATTCAAATAAAACTCACAAAAACTGTGATTTAATCTTTTAAGAAAATAAGAAATGTCAAATTTAGTGAGTACTTAATCTGCTATAGCAATTTCATAAAATGAAAAACCTTAAGTAATATACAAATTCGCAGGCATGCATATTGTTCACTACATTACATAGTTGGCATAAGAACATAGACGATGTTTAAAAAGCAAAATGTTTTGTGAAAATCCAGAATAATGATTCAGTAAGTTATAGTTATGAATAAATGAACACTGCATTAGGTTTGTGAATCCTGCGATTTTCTGGGGTGAATATCTGTACTCGAATTCCCAAGAGTTTGGATGTTTGTTGCAGCTGTACTACAGGTGTGGCGGCCAGGTGCCCCAATACTTTTTGTCCATATAGTCTGTATGTCAGGCCAGTTAAAGCCATGTGAAAAGAAGAAAATGTGTTTGATATTTTGAGACACCCCCTACAGACACATGAATGAGAGAAACACATTAAAACTTGAGAAAGAGAATTTCTTTTGAACCAGTGACCTCTATCTGAATGCCCTCACTGCTTCCTATGTCAGTAGAAATAGCATTATGACTTGTTTGTCTTGTATTACAGATCATGGGAACTTGTTTGCCTTGGAGGTGTACTTCCATAATGGAGAGAAATGGCTATTGTCATAACCATTAATTAGACTCTTTAATGAATTGATAATATATGGTAAGGGGCAATGTGTGGCTCAGCAGTTAGGCCTGTCTGCCTCTGATTGGACAGTTGCTCGCCCCAGTAATCACATGTGTGCTGGGCACTTGAACAAGGCCTTACACCCTGAGAAATGCTCTAGGGGCACGGTGTAAATGGCTGACCCTACACTGAAACCCCAAGGTTTGTTCTCAACTGTGTTTGTGTGCCTTTGTCTCAAAAGGAGAGCAAAATGGGAAATGTGAAAAGTATTCCAATGTGCCTGTACTCGCACTTGTGCAAATGGCATGTAAAGCATCATTTCATCATCGATGTTTGTCTGGAATCCACCTGTCCGGTTCATTGTATCAGGTCATGGCTCCATTCTCTGACATCTGGGTTTTTCTTCAGTCACTTCACCTATTCTTACAGGTGTGTGGCAAGTGCTAATTGGAAAGGGTCTGAAAGAGCTGTAGGATGTTGAGACCTTTCTGAGTTTCTGTGGAAAACCCGTCAAATTATAATTTGAGTAGGCTTTTTGTTTATGTTAAGTAATGTTATGCTTAACCAACCTAATGTTAACCGGGTCTAATCTTGAAATGGATTCATCCATTTAGTGAAATGGAAACTGGATAAATGGTTAAAGATTTAAAATTATAAAATACAAACTCACCGGGAATACATACTGTTTACTTATGGTTTTATACGTTACATATTTGGGATAAGAACTTGCATAGAAGATGTTTAAAAAACAAAATGTTTTGGAAAATCTGGAATAATAAATAGGTAAATTATAATTCTAAATAAATGAACACTGCATTAGGCTTATGAACCCTACAATATTTTCAGGGGTGAATGTTTGTGCATTTTAAGCATAGTTCGCTAACCTCCGAGTTCGGATGTTCATTACAGCACTACTGTAGGTGTGATGGCCAGGTGTTCCAGTGCTTTTGTTCATGAGGTGTTTGTATGTCAGGCCAGTTAAAGGCATGTGAAAAGAAAATATGTTTGATATTTTGAGACACCTCCCACAGAATGAGGGAAACACATTAACTGCCGAAATGGTTAAAGATTTACTTTACTCCATGCTGTGGGTTGTGTGTGGCTTGGTGGGTTCGGACTCTGCTGCTGATCGGAAGGTCATTGTTTCAGATCCCATGGCTGGAAGAACGATTTCACTGTTAGTGCTTTAAGCAAGACTTAACCCCAGCTGCTCCAGGATTGCTGGCTGACACTGTTTTCGATCCTTTCTTGTATGTTGATGTGGGATAAATGCATCTACTAAATAAATGTAATAAAAACTAATAAATAAAAAAAACATGGGAGTCACTTTTTGTAAAAACCCCAAAATGTATAAATAAGAGTGAGGTTGTTTTCACTGCAGTGTGGCAGCTGTACAGGTAATATGGTTCCTCAGTCTATGGGGTGTGGTGTTTTCTGGCTTGAGGCCTCTTCGGCCCCTCGACTGTGGCACAGCCGGAACAATGAAGGAAATGTCAGCCATAAAAATAGCCTGCAGCTAATCTGTGAATTCTGTCAGCTGGCAGTGGCTCGATAACTGATATATACTAAAATGGCAAATAACAAGTACAATTAATGTATCCTATATGTTATGTTTATTTAGCAGATGCTTTTATTCAAAGCAGTATGCAATTGAGAAAGCAGGGTCAGACCGTCCCTGCGGTAACTGGGGTGGGGGTCCCTGCTCATGGGCCCAGTAGTGAAAATCATTCTGCCGCCTGCAGGATTTGAAGCAGTGACCTTTCGATCACAGGCCCAGCATCTTTAGCCCCTGGGTCTCATGCACCCACCCACAGTTGTATTTAAGCCTAAATCTAGGGGTCTTGGGAGCAATGCATCTGATTTTATATTCTTGCATGTTATTCACTTTTGAATATTAATACTTGCACATCAGCTGACTTATTGCCAGCAACAAGCTCTAGTACCTATTTATGAGAGAAGAAGATGTCTGTGAAGTGATCTTTAGTTGTGTTCCCTGGCCTTCAGGGAGTACATATGGTTTAAACACTGGTCTGCTGCCATTTCCACTGCTGCCACTGACCCTTTGGCATGCAAGCCAAAAACTCAAAAACCATTTCATAGATCTTTTTAAACGAATTGCACGGGCATTGCATGGGTCGGGAAGCACAACTGATTAAATTTTAAGATGGATTGCCCCAAAACTGAAGCAGCTCTGCATAAAAGGGCAGTTGTGACGCTTGATCCTGTTGAGACAATAACTCAATAACCTTTTGATGAGGGCTAAGTGACATTTCGATAAAATATCATATTGTGATTATGAATATTGATAATAGTCATCATTTTGAATATTGTAATGTAATGATATAGCCTAAACACCTATTTTCTTCCATAATTAACAGATATAGTACACCTTTTTACACAAATTCTATCAAGGTATGAGTCAATTTTTGGTGTATGTTATTATTCCTGTCACATGCTTCATAATTATTAGTAAAACAACTTGGTCATAATCAGAAAAACTCAAAACTGTTTTATTGCATTCTACATATGAACTTTAGAATATTGTGATAAATATCGACATCTTGAAAATCTCTGAAAGTGCCATGATTTCTAAGGGAATACAATGCTGTCATTTTCGACATCACCATGCCTTTAGTCCCTCTAGGAGAAAAAAACTGTATGAACAAACACTTCATGAAAATATTTTTGAAAAATGGAGACAGGTGTTGATGCTACAAGCAATTTGGCTTATTGGTGACCATTTTTTCTCCTTTGTAGCTCTATGCCAATTGGGACAGATGTTGAGAAATGAATTGTTGTGCTTGATGCCACACCATTTGGTAGTTAATTTGATAAGGCAGCCTGAATTGTTGGGTGGTGTGAGAATTTGGACCATTTGACGGGAAATGTGGACAGGGACGTGCTAGAATATACTTCTCAGGTTTGTGTGTTAACAGTGAAAGCTTAATTTAAGCTCTGGATGAGTATGTACAGGTCTATGCAAAGGAGAGTCTAGTGTCTGGCATTTTGAACCCATATCTTCAGGGATATGGATTCGATGCATGTACTAGGGTTTTATGGGTGTTTTTTGGCATTGCTGTTTCCTTAGTCCTTTGTGTGAGGTTTCAGTTTAAATTGCCCTTTGATTGACTGGGATCCTGTTAGTGTTCTCTGCCTCGTGTCCTGGGATTGGCTCCAGGTTCTCTGTAACCCTACACTTCAGGCTGGGTGATATGGACCAAAAACCATATCTATTTTTAGGCACATGATGCATATATCAGTATTTTTTACATGTCTGTGCATCTGTTAATCCTCAACACACATGTGTGCATGTATGTTCCGTATATCATATGACTTTTCTTTCCAGTTCGGGCACAATGATTATGACTGTTACTTTTCAGTTCGCCGTTTCAGAAGCTGCGAGGCTATTTCTGTGCCTGTCCGCCTCACATTTGATCGTTTAAGCAGCTGGCCGCTGCCAGCGAGACTTCGCTTTGCAGGCTTTTCACTTTGCTTTCGACGCCGTATGCGCCAACGTGCTTATAACGCGATGGTTTATTTTACGACTTTTTGGAACCCCGGCGATAGCGTGTGGGGAAGCCAAACCATAGGGTTCTATAAAAGCTCTTTTTTATTGAAATGTCCAGCAGACTTGAGGGTTTCCCATCTGTTTTGTGAAGAGGGGGGTCTCGCCGCTCACCCGTCCCCCACCCGCCATGGCAGAGATGGCACTCATTTCACAGGGCCGTGGGTCCTCCACGCTCTGCAGGAGCGGTGACGGGGGCCAGACCTCTCTGGGACACCTGAAGCCCACCCATAATGCGACTGCCCTCTCACTGAGAGAGACCAGCTTCCCATGCTCTTCCACGGATCGCAGCTCGGGGCTCTTGCTTGCCTGGAAAAGCCAACGTTAATTGCAGCTATCAGAATAAAAGATGTACAAAGAAATGTAGACTGTACACATATATCAACAGGACACTAAGGACTCTAATGAACTTATTGAAATTGCTGATATGGAAGATACTTATTAAATATCAGACCTGTTACGGCACCTTTGTTTATGGGTGTAAAGGTCTTTCATGGAGGGTCATTCTGTGTGAAAGTGAGATGGGTGTTTCTGATT
Organism: Paramormyrops kingsleyae; assembly: GCF_048594095.1. Classification (NCBI taxonomy): domain Eukaryota; kingdom Metazoa; phylum Chordata; class Actinopteri; order Osteoglossiformes; family Mormyridae; genus Paramormyrops; species Paramormyrops kingsleyae. The sequence goes on along the minus strand of NC_132811.1, from coordinate 15,419,530 downwards.
CCACATGTAATCCTGTCTGTATTATTGTTCTGTCTCAGTGGCAGGGGAGCGGGGGGGTGCTTAAGGTTTTGTTGTGTTCTTATTATATTCTGGGTTAAGCTCTGATTGCTGTTGAGCTTCCCGCTATAGAGCTCTTTTGGGATTAACAGAGACTGAACGAAACCCTTGAGGCGGTGGGAGTCTGTGAGGTGTGACGCACAGCAGGTCGCATTTCCCCGGATGGCCTCCGGAGGGGGGTGGGGGTGCGGATGTGTCAGGGCATCCCCGGAACGAGGCCGCCCGTTTCTGGGTCTGGGGACGAGGAGAGAAAGAGCGGAAGTGCGGCCGGGGCGGAGCTCAACGTCACGCCGCACCCGACGTTTTCAGGCCAGCGTGGTGCATCGTGGGAAGGCGCCGGCGCTGTAGGGCACAACCTGAGGCTCCTGTGCCTGGCAATCGGCGCCGCAGCGTGAAATAATAATGACCCTCGAAGACATGAAAGGGAAGAATGTAAAGCAGGCCTATAAATAGAGAGACACGGACTGCCAGTTTGTCTGCCTGCAGGCTGTGGTGTTTCCCTCTGGATTTCATCGTCTCTCTGCCCACTTTGTTTATGGACTGATAATAAATACACTTTTTTGTTTCCCTGATTGGCTTAAAAACTTGCCTTGTGTTACTGCTTTCAAGATGCACTATTTTGTTTATTTTTACAAGCATTTCCAAAGTTATTAAAACTGATATTAATTTGACGTTGAAGTTTCATGCCAGTGATGTGAGGAATCACTGTTATTTGATATTATTAATTTTTGATTTCCCCCCCCCCCCCCCCCCCAGTACCAGTATTGAAATTTGGAAAGGATGAAGCTTGTGGTGTTGAATGGTCTACTTTAGCTGGATGTGGGCACCCAACCTTGGATGGCCTTCTGTTAGCTCTGTAGGTATAATTTGCTTGTTGGATTCACTCACGGAGGGGTGTGGGGGGCAGGGGGTGATAATCGGAAGCCCTAACTGCTTAGAAATGCTCATCACTTCATGTGAATTTCTTATCAGTTACCTCTTTCCTTGAGGGAAAAGGACAGGGTTTCAGAGAATGGACCAGCTGCTACATGTTTATAGACACGTGTGGTCAACATGCCACCTGGGGAATTACATGCTATGTTGCGGGCATCGGGGATGTTGTGTACCACCACTGGCGTTAGAGCCTTGCATGCAGTTGTTGTTGCGTTCATGTTTTCTGGCAAATCACTGAGTCACACTGTGCAGCAGTGCAACACTGTGCAACAGTGCTTCAGGTTGACCTTTCACCTTTAGTCATCACCTTCAGGAAATATAATACTCTTAAAATTCATTGCCTGGGTGTATCGAGAAACTTGACACGAATGAAACATGGCAGTGTTGGCTGGGGTGGGGGGTGGAGGGGGGGGGGGCTGGTCAGGGAAATTGTCCTGTTTCACTTTGACCTGTTCGTGTGAGTTTGAGGCACAATCCTTCTGATGAGGAGGGACACAGCGTAACCGAAGGCAGAGTCCCTGTTGTCGGACTCTGCGCTGCCGGAGTTTAATTACCCAGAGACCTTTTGTGGCCATGTGTCAGAGCAGCTCTGATGCAAATAAAGCGATTAAGAAAAAGGACTCTGTGTGGGTGGGGGTGTGTGTGTGTGTGGGGGGGGTTATTCTGAGGAACATCCTTGAGATTCAAAGCAGCATCCAGCCTGGAGCAGAACGTCAGTGTGAGGCTCACTTTTTATTTTTTATTTTTTTTTATAAACCATTTCTACAAGCAGCTGTTTGTCAGAATGGCGCGTAAAAGACACGGGATGTCAGCATCGACTGGCGGGATCAGTGGGAGAGATTGTCCTGTCAGACCCTCCGTGAGCGTTTAGGCTGACGGTTTCGGAGCGGCCTTCGGGGCCTATGTTCCTGGCCACAAAGCCAGCTTCTGCGCACGGGCCCTTCCTCTGAAGGCTGTGATGCCGTGATTCTTAGCGGCATGGAATAAAAACAAATACAGCAGAAACAGACGCTGCAGCTGATGTCCTGTGAAGAGCTTGCTAGACTAGCTTAATCTAACATGCCCCCATCTCCCCGGGCCAAGATGACCCAGGCATGTGTGGCTTGTGGACAGATATGGTTGGGCAGGTATATTTGGGTGTAATGCAGCAGAAAATGTGCAGTACCGGCCTCATGGCCACAGTTGGGTTGGGTGGTAAAGTAGCTGAGACCCAAAGGCCAATAACGTGTCAGAAGCCAGGTGATCGTCTGATGTAACAGCTCTCAAAATGAGGAAACCCTTATGAAGGATTTTAAAACGGGCGTCATGCAGTCGCAGCAGAGATGCCACTTAATGATCACTTCTGTTGATGTCTAGGCCTAATTGTTTAACAAAAATGGTTGTTTTCTTCCTACAGTAGATATAAACAGGGTGTGCAGCCACAATGGGATACCATGGGAATTGTATGCTGGAGACCGCTTAGGGTTTTAACACGACAAACTGAAATTTAGTGAAAATTAAGGCTGGAAATAAAACAAAATAGGTGTTTCCACTCAATATAATAAACCGTTGTTATACCGTGTGGGGGCATTGGGCAACAAGCCTTCAAGGGAGTGCAAAAGTCCATTTTACATGGTTTTAAGAAAATCAATATTCGTCTGGCAGCTAAGCTTGCAATGAGAAACTTATGACCGAGTAAATAAGTGTTCCACGTTTTTAACGATGTGTGTCGTAATTATCTGCCTTTTCTCCATTTCATTACATTGAAATAACATCGCTTGCGTTCATGCTGGGTCAAGGCGTATTGAAACATGCCAGATTTTATGAAGCAACGACGGCTGAAGGTCTTGTCAGGAGTGCCGCGAAAATTGTTACCATAAAATTTCTTTTGTTTACTTCAATCAGGAATGTGATGTAATTTGTTATGGCACAAGATGTTCACTTTTAGTGTGTTTTCACTTTTGTAATTATTTGTTTATTGGACATGTTATTTGATTGCTAGGCTTAATTTTTCTGTGCAAGGCCCATATATGACATGTCAGGGTGTTAGATGTGATTTCGAAATCATGGAAATGCAATGAACTGAAAAATCTCTGCATAGATGGAAGATGCGTATATTGGTTTGGATTTGCAACCAGTGCCTTTGGTAAATTTTTGATGGTGCAAGACTAATGATTTTAACGGCAATTGGATGACACCAGCAAAGGTGGCTCCTCCGTTTCCCTGGCCTTCCATCGTTAAGGCTTTCGCCATTGAAAGAGCGTTGGGACAGGATGATCAGATAGTGGATCCCGCTTTCATGAGAATTCAAAAGACTTTTCTGGTCCTTTTAATCATTTGCGCAGCCCGTCCTGCATCCCGCTGCTCAGGAAAAAGAAACGGGTTCCTTTGATTTGCTGAGTTCTGAGTCACGTGTTGATATTGTGAGGATTCAGACGACTAGACCCTAAAGGTCCAATCGCGCAGCACGTCAAATTTCATCGATTAATTCCTTTTTCAATTACATTTTTTTTTTTGCCTCCCTGCCCCCTGCTAATGAAATCTGAGCTGTGCGGAAGGTATTATCGTGCCACTGGTTTAGCTACAAAACCTTTCTGCTGGGGTCCCAGTGTTAGGTTCGCTCTTTCTTTCTCTTGTCTTTGAAATTAATAATGCATAAGAGGGGAAGTTGGACGTAAAATAAAGGCAGTCCAGCTCCCTTTGGTTTCCTCGGGGATCGAGGAGAGTGGAGTGCCAAAGCGCTGTTCTGGATCTTCAGTCAGTAAGTCGCACACTATGCTAATGAATCATGTCGTGGTTAAGCGTCTGGGTGAGATCCGGCTTAGACAAATGGGTTGTTTTATTCGGTTTGAGTCAAACTTAACAAAAGTTTTCTGGAATCTGCTGAATGTATCTGAAATGAGAAATATGATACTGATTTTAATTCCTAAACTTCCAACCTTATTTAATTCCATAGTTTTTTTTTTGTTTTTTTTTAAAAGTCAGGAGTTAGTTGGGTTCATGGTAGTAGGTGATTTAGACTTTTTGTATTTTCACATTAGTTGTGTAGCTGTTAATTGTAAAACTAGCCTGTAAATATCTGCCACCTACTGTATATTCATTAAAAAAAACAGCAGAAAGCTTGTTGCCCAGTATTTAATGACTTTCTATGCATCGTTGTTTCTGATCTCATTAATGTGGCCCATGAACAAACTTCACATTCATGAAAACCCCATTTAATGCGTTGATTGCAAAATTTGTTTAATTATTAGGTTTTTGAAGACCCCAGCAGTCGAAAGAAAATCAAGGCAGAAACCCTGCCTGATTTAGTGGTCATTTGTTTAGGTCACCTTAAGAAGACGAGGACAAGATATTACCATGGAGGGCCCTTTCTGTTGCTGCTTTATGAATCCTCCGTGAAGACAGCTTTGCATTAAGACTTTCAGAGCATCCTGATGCTGTCCTGGAGGATGTTTGCAATTTGTGCTGAATCAGCACCTTTTCCTCATTATGCCTTCCCATTGGTTCACAGCCTTTCATTTATAGGCGCTACCTTAACGAGCCAGTTCAGTCAATGACTGTGTAAAGGATATGGTCATGTTGTAGACTGGGTGAGTCAGACTCACGATAGGTCAAGAGTTGATGGTTACAGACCCAGCCTGGAGTAGCTGAAACTAAAACGTACATAATCCAATGACCATTTGGTGTCAAATTTTCAATGACACGAGCAATGTGTTCGGCTAATTGCGGTATCCCTGGGAAAATCTGCGGCTCTCTTTCATTTGTCTCTTCAATTTTTTGACAGTGTTTGAGTCCTTTTGCTCTCAGCTTACTAGCCTGCAAAGCATAATTTGGGCATGTGAAATATTTAAACTGGTATCAGTCCTGCAGATGCTCAATGCCAGTTCATACACTTGTGTTCATTAGGCTCGTTATCAAATGGTAAATCGATGCGACTTAATGCGCTTCTCTGGCTTTTCTGTGCTGTATTGCATCTCGAACGCAAGCTGCTGGGAAGCATCTTCTCTTTACTTTCCAAGGTAGAGCCACTTAAGACTGAAGAAACCCAATATAAACATTGGCAAAAGGAACCTGCCAAATTCTCTGAATGTTTTGATAATCACGATAAAAAGAACTTGGTAAATTGAATTTTAGAAGGTAAAATTTAATATTTATCAACCTTTTATTTCCTATCTCGGACACCTTGTTTTTGTTACATAAAGTATTGACACTTCTAAAACTTGAGTTTGTGTGTAAGTTTAATAGGGTGAATTATTCACATTTGAGTTGTTCAAATGCAAAAGTTTAACATTTTTGGATGCTTTTCTCTCTGTCACTTTGCATTTTCTTTGTGAAACAACACCAGTCCATGTTCTCGATTTTGTCTGCCCAGGAAGCACCTGAACATACGTCGTCGTCTTGGATGTGGGGGTTAGGGAGGGACTTGCTGGAATGTTAACCACTCTGTGTCTGTCAGGGGCGTAAAGGACGCAGCTGCTCTTCCCCATGGACGCCCAGCCGCAAGCCCAGCACGTACCAAGGCCTTCGCTCCAACCTCAGGTACGCGAGTCGCCAGTCTCGAAACCGATAATCCTACGATGTGTGTTCCCTTGGTTTGTTTTTTTTTCCCTGCTTTAACTTTTCCCAGCCTATTTTCCCCTCCATCTTTATGACTCACAGTCTAAAATTCTCTGCTTTTGCATTTTACCCTGTGTCTGTGCTTTTTGGTTGCCTCCTACCATTCCTTACAGCTTCCTGTGTGGGGCTCTCTGTCAGTCTGCCCACAGGGAGTGTTTGTGGGCTCTGCACCGATGCAGTCCCCAGTTGACTGGATCGCCTCTCTTCCCCCATAGTCGCTTTCAGGTGCCGAGCAGGGGGTGGTATTTGCGTTCCGTGCGTCGACGTGCACCGTGATGCTGTGGCACTCTTGTGCGCTGTGTGTTTATTTCCTCTCTCTGTGGATTCTTCTCAGTTCTTGAGGGGGCTCAGGGTATAGAGAGCAGGTATACTAACTCAGGCATGTGTGGAATCTATTACCCATTTGTGTAGTGTTTTGTGTTTTGAAACTTTGTTTGCTGTGTGGTCTTTAAGATTTATCTGTCTATGACTTAAATATATATATATATCTTGTATACCTGTGTTTTTACATGCAGGGATATCATGGTGGTGATATCGAATTACTAACTCCACAAAACATCCTTTTTGGGTGAAAAATTATTGTTAGCTTATGCCTAAATGGTGATGTCTTCTGACGCCTGAAAATTTGGGTTGGGTTGAATTAAGTTAACAATTGATAAAGAAACAGCACATACAAAACATATTGTAATGTTGACTTTATTCACCTAATCAAATGTGGGCAGTTTAAAAGCAAAGCCAACAGTTTCTAAACCAGGAAAGCAAACCACATAAAATGTAGTTTCCCTTGGAAGGCTAGTTTAAATGTTCAAGGTTTTATTGGGGGGGGGGGATCTAACCGGTGATTAGCTTAAAATATTAAGTGGGTTATCTAGCTGTAATAATTTGATCATAAGATTCCATAGATATTTGTAAGACAGCTATAGCTAGCTGTGTACTGACTAGATGATGTTTTGGAAGTTTCCAGAAAAGGGGAGATACCTTTATTATTTTAATTTTAATTATTTTTAGGGTCCCTTTGCAGTGGCATTGTTGCGCTCGGTGTCCCCCCACCCACCCGCCCGGCGTCCCTGTAACCCGGCGGTCCCTGTCCCCCCACCCACCCGCCCGGACCGCACCCACCCGCCCGGCGGTCCCTGTAGCCCGGCGGTCCCTGTCCCACCACCCACCCGCCCGGACCGCACCCACCCACCCGGCGGTCCCTGTAACCCGGCGGTCCCTGTCCCCCCACCCACCCGCCCGGCGGTCCCTGTCCCCCATCGCTGCATCCTTTCCCTCGCCAATCCACTAACGCATCTCATTGGCTGCTTCTCTCCACACGCTCTTCCTTCCTGCGTGGAAAAAAAAAAATAGAGAAGCTGCTGTTGGATTTATGAGATGTTACCATGTTGCGGTCTTTTCCTTTTCGGAAACCACGCATCTTCATTTCCCCTATATGCCGTCACGGTCCCTACCGACTCCCAACAGACGTTTGCGAAAGTGCTGCGTTATCTTATTCTGCATTTCCCGAGTGCACCCTAGGGCTGGGCTTCCCCTTTGCCTCACCTGCACTCAGCCCCCCCCCCCCCAATAAGCTGTGATTCGTACAGACTGCCCCCTAGTCATTGGGGACTGAAGCCTGCCACTCATCCTGTCATCCCGGGAATCTGAATGGTACGGCGGGATGGAGTGGCGGATGAGACGAGCCGTCAGTCAGGCCCAACGCGGTTTTGGGGCTGGGGGGGCTCTCACGGGGTGAAAAGGTGCCGCAAATGAGCTGTGAAGTTTACATACAGTGCCCACTGTTAAACAGATTAGCTCTAATGAAGTGTCTAATGCTCAGGCCGCCGATGCCTAATCCTCGCCGACAGCCCGTCCCCAGCTGCCAAGAAAGCCGCTGCCCTCCAGCCGTGTCCCGCCACGGCCGCGCCGCGCGGCTCGGGGAGGCGGCACGCGGCTAATGCGCCGAGACGGCGCGCGGGCCTGACATGCAAATGTAGGTCATTGCATATGTAAATGTGCGATTACAGAGCAGCGTGCCAGGACGCATTAGCGCCGCTGAGCGCCCAGCATGTGGGTGTCGTGGCGTCTCAGAGGCGCGCTAGCGTTTTGTCGGCGTACCGTGCGGCCGGGAAGGGTGATTCCTGAAGCTCGTTCGGCCGCGTGGATACCTGCCTGAACCCCCGCCCCTCCCACCCTGCATGTCTTATTAAACATCAGCTTCTGCGAATTTTGAGCTGAGCTGCAAAATGAATTTCTCTGCTGCTGCATAAAATCAACTCTGGTTATTCATCTGTACCCACGTTTGGTTCTGTCTGGACCCAAACTCACTCGAGCTTTCAGGTCAGTGTTAGATTAACCTCGGACAGCAGTGGGGGCGGGGGCGGGGGGGGGGGGGGGTCTCTGCATCCAGACACTAGATTATGCTTCCGTGTTGTCAGTTTTAATGGGATGTTTCTTTACCTCACCACTTATTATAATAAAAAAACTGTCAGCTGATACAGCAAAACACTGAGATTGACGGCACCTTGATCTCCCCATCCCTATATTTTTGGCTGCCCGGATTATTGTGATTTTGTGGAACTTTAGGTGTAAAATTGCATTTTTTATTTGGTATTTATTTAGTACTGTTGTCTGTGGTAGCTGTGTTGATCAGTTATTTCTTGGCTTTTTAAATTTTGTTTTCTCCCGTGTTGGTGTTGTTTTCATGGGCTATTTTATATGAACAGGCATTTTTTTTTAATAGTTTAAGTCAGTCAGCCATTTTTGGTGGGGTGGTACTTTTATAGGTATGACATTTAATCCTATCCGATTCATTGTCTGTTTGTCCCAGTCCATATCCCATATGCTACTGTTGTAATGTTTGCTTTGTTTAACCACAATTAAAATAGAACCAAATGGATGTAATCCGATTTGTATGTCATTTTTATGGATTTTTATCAGTTTTTGTATTATTTCTTGAGTCGGCTGCCCTTAAGGGTGTCCCATGGCTGTTTTCTATGCTGAAAGGTGCCACCATGATATGTCATTTTCTTGCCACATTTAGTTTGATTTAAAGCAGGTAAAGGCCATTAGTTACTGTTATAGCATATATGAAGGGGTAATTTGCCAGAGTGCTACACAGTTCATTTTGTTAGCATTTCGTGGGGTGGCATATATTCTGAATAATGTAATGTTGTGCTCTTGCAGCATGTAGAGGTAGGTATTGGGAATGAAAAGTTCATATGAAGTTCATCTTTAATCCTCTTTACGCTGCCTGCATTTCTTTAGCATTTTAGATTTTTGCAGTTTTATGAGAGTGATTTGTTGATTTTTGTCATCGTCTGTCTTCACAGAAGCCTCTACAGCTCGACATGGGGTACAACTGCCTATCCAACTTTCATACTGAGAAGAAAATCGGAAGAGGACAGTTTAGCGAAGTCTACAGGGCCAAGTACTTGCTAGACAACACGTCCGTGGCTTTGAAAAAAGTTAAGGTGAGTAAAATGCTAATATACTCTACAATATTGAATAGGCCGCGTCGCGTAAGTGATATAAATTTAACAGGTGAAACACGTATTATTCTGAATTATTTTCGTTTTATAATATCACTGTATATTTGATACATTTTAATATTTTGCCTTTTGCATTCAAACCTGGTGGTGGTTGTGAGTTTTGAATGTAATGCTCCTGCATCATCTTCTTCTCCTGTATCAGCTTACTCCTCTCCCATAAGTGCTTGGGCAGGGCAGGGTATCTTTGAACCTGAAGCTTCTCCAGGGTGGCAGAGCATGCTGTATTAGATGCCAGTCAGTTAGAGTTCACCTTCACCCAATCGCACACTGCGTAACAAGTTAGAGAGAGTTTTTAGACTATGTAAGGAATCCAGATGATCTGGAGGAAACTTTTTTTTTTATGTTTTAATATTACATTATAATGTATTATTGGCTAAATTATATGTTCTGGAAGTCAGTAATATTAGATGTAATCAAGGAGTTTCCACTGGTATAATAATTTGTTGCTGGAGGGTCAATGAGTCAACTTTCTTTTTTACAACCAAACTGGTTTGATGAAAAGAATTTCATATTATTGAAATCATCTGCTCCTATTCATGAGTCAAATTCATACAAACGTCTGCTTTCCTCAAACCCAAACTGTTCCCCCATTACCGTCTCAGGTTGAAAACGGCGCTCTGCATATTCATTTGCATTTCTTCCGCCATCCGCTGTCACCTCTCGCTTTCGGCGATGCTTTTTGGTAGGTTAGGATTCCTGGGGAAACAAAATGCAAAGCACTCATGATGGGGTGCATGAAGCAATGCATCGCACCCCAAAGTCCTCTATCACAAAGCGGCAAGAGAGTAAATAAGCAGTTAAAGCTACCAAATAAGTTTCCACTTCATTCTGCTAATCAGTGACAGCAAGTCCTGCCCCCCTCATCGACATGCGGTTATCGGTGCACCCATGATACTTATTGATTAGCTATGTTTGGAAATTCATGAACTGTGTGTGATTGTTACGTTTCTTCTTGATGTTTATCCATCCCTGTTTTTCCCATGTTATTAGTTGTATCCAGTCAAGGTTGTTTGGATGTGGAATAGCTATATTTATTATTACTATAGTTAAAGTAATAAAAAAAATTTGTAAGAATTTGTGAATGTAATCTCACTGTGCTTAAGTTTCTTTGCTTCTATTTTATTTTCAAAATCAGACATACATTTTCACAACGGTTACAATGACTGGTCCTGATTGGGTTGCTTTTAATGGTAGAATGTGACTGATTATTTAGTTCTGTCTCTTTCGAAGTGCCCCCCTCCCTGGTTATCGTAGGAGGATATTTATAACCGAAGCTCATTTCGTGAATCAGCATCTTTTTAAAAGGAAAAGATAGATAGATAGAAAATACATATGAAGCCATTGTGCTGTTTTTAGTATTAGGATGGAAACTTTTCATAAAGTGATGGCTTGAGATGCTTGAAAGATTACAGTTGTCCTCATTGCTAATTAAAACTTTAAACTGAAAGTGACTGCTTGAGATGGGAAATGCTTGGCCTGCTCATAAGTAAAGTTTGTTACGAAAGAGTTTAATCCTCAGCACTGCTATGCTCAGCATAATTTTTTTTGTTACAGATGTAACAAAAATATGTTGGAGGAATACAGTGTTCCTATTACTATCCAGTCATGAGAACATGCAGTTCATCCCTGAAAGGCTTTTACGGCAGATAACACGGCTGAAACCATGGAATCTGTGTCGTCCTCTCACTGACACAGAATCTGTGATGTTCAGTGCCGTGTCTAGCGGTGAACTATGCAGTATTATGAATGAGATTGCCCTTTTTCTGTTAGCTTCCAGTGAGTGTATTGAGGTGACCAGCAGTGAGTTTCTGATCTGCAAATGGGAAATCAATAAATCGTATAATGCACATGAAGTACTTTGGATAATTGTTGCTAATTAGAATGGTTAGAGGAGAATGGCCAGACTCGATAAAAGTGAGAGAAAGGCCATAAATGGAAAAATAACAGTATAACTGTGTGTGCAGAATGGCTCATCTACCCTTGAGGTAGATTGTGGAAGCAAAAGGGGGTCTTACTCAGTACTAGCTAGGTGTACAGTATATAATAAAGTGTATCCCATTGGGCCGCTGAATATAACCCCAGTCTTTGACAGATTTAATCTGCACCTGAAGGGTGGAAATGAACCTGTTTTTGACTTATGGTCATGTTTATGGTTTTTTGGGGAAAAGAACCTCTTCTGTGACCGGCTAACGAAGCTGGATTTAACGCGCCTGCCCGCGCGCACCAAGTTGCGCCCGGAAGTGCCGTCGTGAGAGACGTCGTTCGGCAGACACTCTACCAATGTGAAAACCCCGCAGCCAAAATCCGGACAGCGATTTGGGGATTTCGGCCTCTTGCCGAACTACCTGAGTTGCTGAATGAGCTGCTCAATCCGCAGTCCATCCTCCGGAAAGGAATGCGGAGAATTACCTGCTGGAAACGAGTGCCGTTTCCCAAAACTGGGGGTGCCTTGCTCCCTCCCTGACGAGCGTGTTTGGAAGCCTGAACATTTGCAGATGCAATTCCTCCACAAATAAGCACGTCAGATTGAATTAGAGGAACGGGCTGACGAACAAACCGCTGTTCCTCCTCGTGCACGTTTCCTGTGCCAGATTCGATGCCAGCGTGCTTTTTATTGCGCACGGAGAACCAATGCGATTTCATTGATGCAGCTTGTGGTTTCCCACAGTTTAAGACCCTGAGGCCCTGGGCTAAGTCCATGTTTGTTTGGCTGAGAGAAGTTGACAGATCCCCATTACAAATGTGAAACATGTTATTTTGGCTACTAGGGCCTTTTTTTGCTCTTGTTTAAAAAAGCGCAACTACTGGAAAATACGACAGTCTGACCACTTTTGTGGGTCATGGGAGTGTTGTGGAATTTTCCAGAATTGTTCTAGAAATGCAGCACTGTGTGGCAAAGATGAAAGATGGATTTGAAAATTTGAAAGTCAAGAATTAGGTTAGTAGAAACTTGTTGCCCTGATTTATTTTAACTTGGTAGGTTGTATAGCTGATTATTTAGGACAAGATGAACGGAAAGCGGTGATCTGGGCTGGCCTAAATGAGGTTTTACTGGATGCCTGTGGTGGGAGGGGCCACCCAGCCCCTTTCGTCATACATAAATCACCTGTCCCCACCAAGCAATAAATTTGCTTGTCGTTGGCTTAAACAATGGGGCAGTGTGACATCATCAGTGCATGGCAGTTTCTCTGTAGGTAGCAGTGAGATACCACAGGCCAAACGTTAGCTGTGAAACCTATAGGTTAAACAGGATGAATATAACTTTCACTGCTTAACTTTTTTTCCTGCTTGATACTGATGTAGCGCTTAATGTTTGCCTGCTATTAACAGTTCTGTTTTTGTTTTCGTGTTTTGAGTGCTATGTTGTCTTGGTTTTCTCAGTCATGGCTTACGTCGTGGAAACGTCTCTGGAAAGACATATAGTATAAGGAGTGCACGTCAGCGAAACGGACGCTCGAGTGCAAAGTTTCCCGCCATATGTCGGGTCGCTCTTGGGGTGACTGGTCTGACAACCATGTTCGCTAGTTTGAGGAACTATCCCATGTTGCAACGCCGCACAACTGGGTTCCAGGTGTTGGGACGTGTTTCCACAGCTGGCAGTTTTGCTTTCCATCAGAAGGATCCACAAAGATGTTGTTCGCTGTCAGTTCTCGTGACACCAAGACTGAGAAGCTTGTGCAAAGATGAGGGTTTGAAGGATTGGCAGGGAAATGTTACGTGACTATGTTTAAAGGAAAATAATGACAAAAAAATGCTTTTTTTTCCCCACACTGAATTGCAGCAAGGAAAAAATATTAATTTGGTGTTTCTTTTTTGTTTAATCCTGGACAGACTGTTTAGCCTGGGCTCATAAATCTGTGACTGCAGCTTCCTCTAGTGAATTTTACTCTTTGTTTACGAGCTTTCAGCGTTTGATGTATTCAGGCAGCATCGTTTCTTAGCATTATCAGATTTCATTCTTGTTTCATTTGCGTTTTTGTCTGAACACACAGTCAAAGACAGAGACTGTGAAGCGGAGATTAGGCTGTCCCACAGTATCCAACAAGTGCCCAAAATGGAGTGACATGCTCACCCTTTCCCACCCAGGTGTGCTAGACAGCTACACTCTCTGTACATGCCCACTCCCTGTGCACTGCCTTCAGAAATACCATAACTCCTTCTCTCCCTCCCTCCTCTTCTGCTTTTGATCTCTTGACAGATATTCGAGTTGATGGATGCCAAAGCCCGGCAAGATTGCATCAAAGAAATAGATCTCCTTAAGGTAAAAAAAAAAAAAAGCCAAACCAGAAAAGAAAGAAAGCAGCAGCGTCACGCGTTGTATTATGTTTTCTAAAGGTTCCTCTGCTGAGACCCGATACCACAGAAAACAATTGATCTGCAGCCGGATTTTTCATGTGAGGGAGCACGGATCACTCGTGTTGTGTATGTCATTCCTCGAGGCTCAGATTGACTTTTTTTTAATGCCAAAAACTATAGTTTTTATCTTTCTCAGTAATATTTAGAAGGGGGCCACAGTGCATTGCAGATTTGCACCCTTTTCCGTCTGAATATTTAGTTTTTTCCCCTTCCCGTGTTCTTTGTTGTTCTTTTTACGCAATTTTATATATCAAACTATCTTAAACAGGATTGTGTGGACATCACACTAATATAGAATGTAATGACTGTTTCAACACATATGTCTCCTTGAACTGTGGAAATGCTTCTTAGTCTGGTCCTGTTCAGCTGTTTCCTGTACTTGGTGGTTTGTTCAGATTGCCGTGCTAATTGCTCAGATTCCTATCACTTTTTTTTTTTTTTTTAGGGCAGGGAGGTTGATTTCTCCATGTCTACTTACACTAATCACTAATAACACCGCCATGCCATTTGCCAAGGTGTCTCATGTGAGACAGCCTAATTGGTAGCGGTGTAAGTACGCGTGTGTATGGGGGATAGCTCTAGGTGGGAGTGTGCAGGGAGGTGAAAATTACCAGGCGCGGGAGACGGCCTCCAGGAGCAGGTCACAGTGCAGACGAGAGGCTCCGTCACACATCTGCTCAATTAGCCGGTTAGATACACTCTGGAAAACAAGTCGCCATCCCTCACCGGGGTCAGCAGGCTGATGCAGCAGCCTCCCTGATCCCCCCCGGCATCCCCCACCAATCGGAGGCTAATGAATTTGGCTAACGAGCTGCCATGTGAAACTGGGAGTCCTGCATTGTACCAACGTGGCCACAGATGGAAATAATGAGACTATTTGTTTTATTTGCCCTTATCTGAGAGGTATTCCAGTCTTATGTTACACTATGTACTCGAGCTTTTGGTGCAAATCTCTTCGGCGATTTATTCCAGGGAATTAAGTGTGTGGCTCTATGGCTTTACGATCCCGTGAGAGATAATGTGATCGCCCATGCTAATCACTGTAGGATGGTTTGTCGCCGAAATGTTCCTGCATTGGGAAAATCCACCCGGCCTGTTTCACACTATATTAGTCACTTTAACCTCTTCTATTGACTAGAAGCAGTTCACTATAGGGGTGGTGCCCAACGAGCGAAATGAGCCTAACTTAATTAAATGAATAGCATATTTAACAGAAATTATGATGTTTACTTAAGATGCAAATTGAATTCTTTGATTTCAGTTTGCATTGATGTCAATGTATTTTACTAAAAATCATGTGTGTTCTTTTGCAGCAATTGAACCACCCCAATGTAATTAAGTACTATGCATCGTTCATTGAAGAGAATGAACTCAACATAGTTCTGGAGCTTGCTGACGCAGGGGACCTATCGCAGATGATTAAGGTGGGGGGACCGGCCTTGCATCTTGAATGACTGTGTTTTCAGGTCTGTGTGCTCAGGCGATGGATAGGTTGAGCAAGCATGCAGTTTGCCCTCGAAACACGTACACTGAATCCAGCCCCGCCCACAAGTCTTTGCTTGTAAGCACAGTCTTTTTGATGATAATTATTAGGGCTACACGGTATTGGAAAAATTTCAAGTATCACGATCACCACAATTTTTGTGATTAAATATTGCAATATTTATAAAGCAAAAAAAGGAGTTGAAAACTGACCCAAAATAAATTATAGTCAAATACAACTTATTGACCAAAACAGTCTGTCAGATAAGTAGGGTAATGTTTCTGCGAGTTTTGTCGACACAAAGCAGTGTCTACGAATTATTCGCTTTTGCTCAATATTGTTTCTGTGGAATCCATATATTTCCTCACAGCAGAAGACTAATGTCTTTTGGTGACCAGTTCTTGTTTGCTCCTCATTCATTAATGTAAAAATTCTCACAAAAGTGCCAAATTGCTTATGAGCCCAACAAGAAGGACAAAATGATTATGATTCCCTCAGAGAGCTCATTCCGTGGTCATGTAAAAGCAGTAGCAAACTTTACACTGATATTTTAACATTTACCAGATAAACTTGAAAATGGAACAAATCATTAAAATTGCAACATTTTGTTTCCTATGACAAAGTAAAAATGCGTCTCTCAACCTGAGAATTTCTTCTGTTGCTGATATTAGTGTACTTAAGTATTCTCTTCATGCATCTGTGTGACACATTGGAATATGTTTTTACTGTTGCATTTGGCAGCATTGCAATACATAGTTGTATCTGAAAGGTTGTCTTTAAAACATTGCATAGCTTATTTCCACCCCACCATCCTGCTCTCACTTTCCATAGTTGAACAAACAGCCAACCAGGTCTTTGGGTTACCATAAGTGCTTCACATTTAGGATGAAAATACACTGGGCTTTACCATGAAGACAGACACCTACCAGCATTCTGTAAAATAGCTGGGATGCCCCAGGGCTGTCAAATGGAATAGTTCAAATATATTAGTTTGTGTGTACATGCATCACCCGTGTTCATCATAGGAAAATGTGGGAAATCATATGCAACTCACCAATGATACAGGTACTATTTTTTTTATTACTTGTCTAGGTAAAGTGACTATAGTTATGTGTTATAAAGCCCAGTCAGTTTCTGATTATACCTTAATAAATTTGACTTATTAGTTATCTAGTTACTTAGCTATCTTGGCATTAGGATGAGTGTGTGAAGTGTAGAAAAACCACAATTCTTGAACAATTGTTTTGTAACTCAGTGGTCTCCAGGACCTTAATGAGACACCATGTCATCTTTTCATGATGTTCATGAAGTAGAAGGTTTCTGACTTCCGTGTTTGTTTTGTCTTAATTTAAAAACTATGCGCTATGAATAGAACATCATTCAATATATTGCTACCCGTTTTCATAAATAATGAACACAGAGGAGAAAATGTGTAGGAGAATTAACAATTTGGAAACGTAGTTTCTGTAGTATTTTGCATAACATCTTGTAAAATGTTCTTGCACATCTCAGCCAAAGTCTTGGTCCTTGTGTTTTTAGTGCACTTGTTTTGTATTTATAAGATTGCTGATTAAAACCGTAGATTTAATATTGCATTATAAAGAAACATCAGAGGTTGTTTAATATTCGCACCAAAGGCTTTTTTTTATATAGAAAAATCAAAATAATCTTATACACTGTTATAACCTTTATAAATTTATAATTTTTCCAGCTTTGGAACTTCTGATTAGAGTACACAATAATGTCCCGTGTGTAAACTTCACAGATAACAGAAGTGTCTGGTAATAACGTAAACCCTTGGGTTCATGTTCGTTAGCCGCTTAAGGGTGTGATGATCTGGGAGTATCTTCCAATTAGCGGAAGGATACACACACAAAGTCACCATTTGGTCACATGACCAGTTTAGAATTACCTGTTAACCCAACAGGCATGTTGGTGAATGTTTTGAGGACTTTGGGGAATCCAGAGGGAATGTAAGGAGAACATGCAGACTTCAGGGGGTTGAGCTCACACTTCTGGAATGACGACTTTTATTATCATGCATTAACTAAATTTGTAAACATTTAGTGATTGCTATTGACAGGGGTATCATGTTGATAACTGGAATGTTTGTTGTTTATCTTTAATAATGTATATTTATATCCAGTTATATTCATTAGGTACAGTTAGTATATATTATTAGGTTCCTTTGGCAGTTAAAAGTGTGACATCCTAAAGGTACAAATCAAGATAAAGCTGCTCATTATGAAATAAATATGAGCACGCGGCTTGTGCGAAACTGCCGTCTAAATGCATGAATTTAACATTTTTATTCTTTTTGATTCCTGACCATTTCAGAATTCAAATGAAATGCAGTGGCCCTTCATTTGCATACTCTTACAGAATATTGCATGTGCAGTGTTTGCTTTTAAAGGCATAGAGGCCCCATACATACCCCATTGACATCAAACAACCCTCTGATATGCAAATTAGATGGGCTGGGGTGTGGTGGGTTGCGGGGGGGTTGGGGAAGAATAGATCCACAAGCTTTGTTTGGATGTGGGCCAGGGCTTCTTCGGTTGAATATCACATTTGAAATTTTGCACATAGTTTTTGCCAAAATTGGGTAGAATAGGTGAAAGTGGGTTCGTAAGGTATCATGTGATCCTGGCAGGTAATACACCTTTAACAATGGAGCAATGCTCTCTACCTTGCGGTTTGCTGTTTGGAGCATTTGATCATTAGCCTGGCAAGTTCTACCCATGTAATTAATTCTGTAATTACTGCCCTCTAACAGCTCATTGTTAACCAGGTAATTAACAGAACAATTAAAGGTCTGTTACTGTTCTGTAATGAGTTTATTGAAAGCAAGTTTCCCCATCAGCCATATGTTATAAGGGAAACCAATATTTTTGGTAATTGGTTAAATATAGAATGAATGGTCCAGGATTGGTGTTCTGTTTAACAATTGGTGCTATTACAACACTCATTTCTTTCTTTTGTGATATTAATGACTGTTTAAATGTATTGTTATTCTTGTAAAAGATACTTGTCAAATTATATTAATATTATACCTATCCATGTTCAATGGCTTTTTATCCTGGTTTTGGGTGATGGTGAACCTGGAGCGTATCCCAGGAAGGCGAGAGCACAAGGGGGGAACACTCTTGAGAGCATGCCAGTCCATTACAGGACACACACACACACACACACACACACAGACACACAGAGTCAGTACGTTTTCATGCATAGCTAAGTTGGGCTGTGGTCATAGTCCGACTGTGCCATTTAATCGGACTACTGTCCTTGTCCCAGTATACATGCATGGGAGGGAAATTGATTAATTGACGGAAGTATGTCTGGCTCCGCTACAATAGATGGCGATATGGCTCCTCTCAGCTTGTTAGTATTGGGCTTTTTCCGGTTCACCTATTATGTCACAGACATAAAAAACATAATAAATAAGTAATAAAATTAACAATAATGGGTGCGTGGACAAATGAAGTGACACAAACTTTAATTGCGATCTGGTCGGAAGAACAAATAGAACAAGATCAGGATAACATAACAAGAAATAAAGTATTTTTTATTATAAATGACAACACGGTATCCCTGTGCTATAATATTCATACCAAATTGAAGGTAAGGAAAAACCTTATCTTTATCTAGCTGACTAGCAATGTAAAAATTTAATGTGCATAACATGTGGTGTTGGTATTAATATTGCACATCATCCAGCCCTATAATAATATACTACAGCACCGGTTTTTATGCCAGTTGAAAACCAGCACCTTGAGGTATCATGCTTTTGATGCCTTCTTGAAGTACCAAAAGTGTGGTACCTGGTGTGGTGTAAAAGTGCCCTTTAGTTGAGTGGTGAATTGGACAGCTTTTCAGAACTGGACGTTTTGTACATTCTGTATGTCCTCTGCTTTGCTCCTAATCGACTCCCAATCTCATTATGTTGGTGTTTTAGTCCAACTAAGAGAAATTCGATTTAGTATGATTTCAGTTGGACTAACGTGTTTACATGTACTTTAAAAGTCCGGTTTTATAATTCAATTTTCTTAGCGTGCGTGTGAATGTGGTGAGTAACTCACTATAGGTAGAATGACCTAAGTTGCATGTGATTTGCACTGCAGGAGGTAACTCACACCAAAAAGGAGTAGAACAAGCCAACCTTCACACACGCAAAGTTGGGGAGGAGAGGATTTGAACCAATGGAGTGTGACCATAGTGCTACCTAATGAGTCACCAGTGATATTAATATTACAGGCATAAAAATCAGATCAGCGTCATATCAAACTACAAAGTTAAAATTGAGAAGTGTGTGTGGGGGGGGGGGGGCGGGATTGAAGTTCTGGGTCCATTTATGTGTTTAAGCACTTTATGCCAGATGTGGGCATTTAACCCAAAATGGCCCCCCCTACCCCCCTGCCTTCTGGAAATGCGTGCACTTTTAATTGCGACATTTTAAGACTCCGCAAAGGTCAGTGCCTGCGTCAGATTAAAGTGCCGCCTTCGATGTGAGTCGCAACGTCGGCGAGTCGAGTTAATCTCAGAGGGCGCATTGGAAGGAAACCTTGGTGCTGTTTGTCAGGGTGATGGTCTGTACGAGGAGTCCAGCTCAGAACCGCAACACCTTCCGTATAGGGAAGACCACTGCGGTGGTCCAGGAAAAGCAACATATAATGAGGCATTTATAAATGGTATCACTCAGCATGGGAATCTCATGAACCTATTAGTTAACCTCTTTGCTGCACCTTCAGGAAATAATTGCATTAGGATGAAAAGCCATAGTCAAATGCGCATTTTAGTCTCAGGGGAGATGCATGTAATGTATATATGTGTCTGTGTGCTAATTGTTCTCCTCTGAATGGCTGGTGTGTTAAGAGGCTTTTGTATGCTCCACAGCACTTCAAGAAGCAGAAGAGGCTGATCCCTGAGCGGACTGTCTGGAAGTACTTTCTCCAGTTGTGCAGTGCGCTGAACCACATGCACTCCCGCCGCGTCATGCACAGAGGTACCTCCTCTCCCTCCGGCTGCTCCTCCTCTTCCTCCTCCTCCTCCTCTCTGAATTCCTAGCCAAAATGCTCTCCAGCCATGTTGCTGTAATGCAGAAAATGATATACCCAAAAACCTTTCCCACAATGCACATGATCCCCCCATGAAGCTGGGCAGTACGTCAACACAAATTGTTTTCCCATTTGACTCAATTGGGGCGGGGCTGGGGGGGGAAGTTATGTGCACTTTGGCTCATTAAATATGCATGACACTTGGGATCCTGGGAAATGAGTCACAATGAGTGCCAGTTTATGCAAAAAAATGCTTGTTTTAATGTATTGTCAACTTAAAACAGGAGAGTCCTGTGATGTGACTTCAATTTATTACACAATGGGCATATATGCTTGACATATATCTATTTAGGAGTTAAGAGCTGCCGATATGTTTTGAAATCTGAACGATGCCAACAAGCCTTGCTTCTGTGAAACCTCCGTACACCTGTTGCAGACGTAAAAAGTACTGTCATAACTGACCAGGCTGCCGGTCATAGGGAAATGAATAATAAATTGGTTTAGTTGGAGGACAAACAAACAGCTTCCCCAATGCTTTTTTGTGCTGTGAAACCATTTTCCGTTTGGAGTGCCGGATTTTACTGACAGGTCAGCATGTGAGTCTGACATTTTCCAAAGTTGCATGACTAACCTATAAATTGAAGCCGGTTGTCTCCTACTAATCTGGTATTGTGTCATTTTGTAATTTTCCAGTTGTCTGAGCATCCTACATGTGTGGTTCCTAGGATGATCCTCATTGTTTTAACATGGTTTTTGTTTTAATTATCAGCATGAAACTAACATGAATTAATCATTAAAATAGCGATTTCGTGACTTACTATGTATTTTCCAGTACCTGAGATTGGTCATGTTAACCAAAACATTTGGTTAAGTATGGAAGCCTAAAACAGGGGAAGACAGGCTGCTTGAAGGTGTGGAGATGGATGCTGGTAATGAGACACATCTTGTGGACTGTCCCACTCTGGCGCCCCGCATGCACACGGGCCGCTGTGAACACCGGCCCTCGTAATCCGTGGGAGTGCTATCCTTGGTGTAAAATCACCAGGACCTACCACACGTGGATCTGTCACTCCATGCGGACGTCTCATCCATCGTAATCACTCTGCTTCCTTCCTCTCACGATACGATCAGCTGAACGAGCCATATTCTGCAGGACATGAAACATTCAACTAGTAGCCTTGCCTCCTTACGTGTTACTGCCTTTTCCCCGACATGTTTCTGGAACGAGATTCACCCACAATATGGGGTGCCTTTCAGCTCCACCTCGCCTCCCAATTGCACTTCGCTGAATAAGATGTTCTCATTGACAGCAGCACATTAATCATAGGGGAGGTATAGCTTGTATCACAAGTTTCTGGTGATCGGCTACTTTTTAACTGGTGCTTTTATGTTCCATTAATATGTTTCTACTTAGAATTCTGTTTACATCAAGCTTTGTAATAGCAGAACATTAATGTTGTCACACTAAAAAACTGATTTCCGATTACAAAGGGTCACAGCCTTTTAAATTTGTGTTAGATATATGTCGCATTCAGAAGTTATTTTACATATGTTTGAAAAACAAATTTTGATGTTTTTTTTAAAGCTAAATACCTATGACTTGTGATATTGCTCAACTTTACCATGCTACCTGTCACAGATGGCTCATGCCTTCCCCTTGCTCCCCGTGCAGTTGTGAGGTGACCCTTTTGAATATTAAATAGGTCCTTTCTTCCACAGACATAAAGCCGGCTAATGTGTTCATTACTGCCACCGGGGTAGTAAAACTCGGAGACCTGGGGCTGGGCCGTTTCTTCAGCTCCAAAACCACAGCGGCTCATTCGTTAGGTAAGTCTGAAAAAGAAAAAAAAAAACAAAGTTTTGAAGGGATCAGTCCTTCAATTTGACGAGCAGGATGTGTTTCATTATATCACCAAGACCAAAACCATGTGTCTGCTATAAAAACCCGACGTAGCCCCCACCTTCCCCCACCTCCAGGCAAAGCCTACAAAGAAGCCCCAGGTATATTAGTTTCATTGTGTAGTTAAGGCTTTCCTGTTGCCTCGACCTTTGACCTCTTTGCAGATGACGTCCGGATGTAGCAAGTCTGGCCTCGCCACCCTTCTTATGAGTATTATTGCGCAAAAAGCTGTAAACACTGATCAGTCCACACAAAATGGCTCCATCTAGCTGAGTAGGAGTAGTTTAATAAGATTGAACTTTCCGATTTTCAACAAGAACGGCTCTGTATTGAGTTTTGTGGCTATTACCGTGATCCTGTTGCTTATCTCATTCTGGGCTGCTCGTCCGTCAGTTTTTGGATTGGCAATAATCTTCAAGGTTTTTACAGCTCAAATGCGTTCCTCTTTGTTCTTTCGTTGACTTTGATTTCTGACGCTCTGGTTAAAGGTCAGCATTTATTTACTTCACAGTTTCACAAATGTTCTGCGTCGTAGTAAAATCTCAAGTCATTCTGCAGTAAAGCTTTAAATGCAGTATAGTACGTTGAATGTAATATACTGTTCAAGCAGTTAATAGTACACAAAGTGAGCACTAAAACCGACTTATAAAATATACAAATGTTTTTATAGGTACTTTTAAATCAAGTTGTTTGCATTATGCCAGAAAAAAATGAGTGATATAACTCTGGGCATTGCTGAGGTTTGGCTCTGAGGAAGGCACTGTAAACCTTTTGCTTCTCAATAATATTAAAATATTATAGTCTGCACAGGCAATCCTTTTCATGTACACTTGTCTGTTTACTAATTTAGTTTAATAAATGTTTTTTGACATTTTGATTAGATTATTAGATGTTGGTAAAGAAATAAAGATCAGGTGTGGGACGTATTTGTGGGTTTTCAGTTTAATGTCGTGCCCCCCCCATGCATGCCCATCCTGTGTTAACTTGAAGTCTCAGATTCTCAGCACACAGTGTTGTGTCATTTTGAAATGCATTGTTTTGTGTTGAAATGTATCCTCACATCAAGATTTTGAATGATTTTTTTTTAATGTCTCAGTCAGTGGTCACAAGGCCTTGTCATGCTTTAAAAGGCTGCAGCGCTTGCCGTTTTCATGTCAGTGCTGAATTTGTGTAACGGTCGTTTAATCCGTATAACGAGTATGAATTTTCATTGGCATCATTCATCAAGTGGCGATAGCGAGCTCGTATTTCGGTGAGCGTACAAGAGGAGTCTGGGTACGTCAGCTTTCTCAGCCGAGGATTAACTCGCATGGCTGAGATACGGCAGGGGATGAGATTCATGGCTTTTTGCATGGCAGGTTAAATTCACCCAGGGGCAAAGAGACCCCGGATCAGCCTTTCCCTTCGGGCGAGGAGACTAAAGCCTTTCTCTGTGCAGGGAGGCGGGTGGTTGGCGCGGTGGGTGGGGAAGGGGTTGGGGGTGGCGTCGAGGGCTGACAGTTTGGGCAGTAATGAGAGGAACCTCCTCGCCAGAACGCTGGGTGTGCTCTTGATGGAGGTCTCGGGAGCAGGCCCCGCGCGTCTGTCAGCCCTCGGCCTCGGAAACGGAGCCGTAGCCTTTTAACTCCGCCTTTTGGTGGCCCGGCCGCCCGCAGACACAAACACAGAGAGCCTTACTTATGTTTGCATTTTCAGCCGCAGGCTCCTTCCCCTTTAAATTGATGGGGGAGGGGGGGGGGGTACAAACATCAAAAGAAATCCTGTGAGGAAAATGGCACTAAGAGTTGATTGTGCTGGTTATTTATCTGTCAGCCATGAATAAGTGTTATCAGTTCAGCCTTTCGTCTGCATTATTTTGTATAAGTTTTGCTCTCTGTAGTTCTGGGCTGTCCACCTGTAATTAAAAGGGAAGCTTCTTCATTTTTCTTAGCAGTCAAACAGAAGTTCTTATACATCTTAGCACTATCCTGGCATTATTTTAATGATTCTTTTAACGATTTACGTTAAAATGAAAAATCTTTTTGCGCTACACTAAAATTGTTTAGCAATAGTTTGTCATACTGGCAATGGTGGTTTAATTTCTCGATTTCCCCTAATTGCATATTCCCCTTTCGTCAATTACCTGTTGAAAGTGATGACAACTCTGTCAGGCTTGGATTTGGGATGGACTGTATTTAAAAAAATAAATTAATTAAAAAATAGAAGTGCCAATTCAGGTGTCTTTTATTTGGTGTTTTTTATCTTAATGTATTTTTAGTACGTAAATGTTTCGCCTTATCTTTGCTGGTGCAGCAGGAGATTCTGTCCATTTGTCCTGTTTACGGTCTTGCACGAGGACCAGGCTCGGTAAACCCCTAGCATTTGTCTGTATTTTTCCTATCATCAATCTTTCACGCTCCCACCTACAAACCCCCCCCCCCCCCCCCCCGCTGCGTACCTGAAGGCCTCTGCCAGTCGCTGGGAGGAATTACTTGCGCTGCGGGTGAAGCTGAAGCCTTCAGACCTGTTCTGCCTGCCCCTGCGGCCTGTTGTGCGGCTTCCCGGTGCCCGTTTCTCGCTGCCAATTACCTGCTGCCTGCTCTCCGGGCTACAGAGCGGGCGAGATCTTCGCTCAACTCCCCGCGCGCCCCTCCCTCTCTCATCACAGGGGGGGACTTGTACACCAGAAGTGTGGATGTTCATCTTAATAGACACGCCTGATATTTCGAGATATATAAAAGTACCTTCTTGTTAGCTGATTTTGTTAGCTAGTTTTTGACTATGAATAGAAGCATTTAATCGAGCAGTTTATCTGAAATATTTAGCAACGGCAAAGAAATTATTAGCTGTTTTTTCTTACGTGGATGTTTTATAACAGGGTGCATATTCAGTATATATGCACTGTGTGATTGAGTCTTTTTGTGGCCAATATGCATTGAATGTCTAGACCGAGAGACAATAATTTTATTGATGGATTTAAATGAAGGAAGCTCACTACACCTTCATGTGGCAGGAAGTGGTAAATACATCTTTTTGTACCACTTGACAACACAGGTGCTGGAAAACTGATACATTCACTCATGTTATCGTTAAATACTCATTTTTAAAAAGAAAAACATTGCATGTCATAGCAAGGATAATGTGGAGTAGTTTCTGAGTTTTTACAGTTTTTAAAAATAATTTTATATGTCAGTATATCTTAGTAGTTATGGATCTAATTAAGTTAGTAGTATGAATTTCAGAGTGTAATGACTTCAATGTATGAACCACACTGCATTTGACTGCAGCTATGTATAATTTTGACTTCTGATTTGTCTCGTTGAGAATGGACTGTGGCCCAGCCTCCGTGTTGCATTCTGAAGTTTGAAGAATGTTTCTGGAACGAGTGGGATTGACTTATGTTTCTTTTCTGTTCCAGTGGGTACCCCTTATTACATGTCTCCAGAGAGGATACACGAGAATGGATACAACTTTAAGTCTGACATCTGGTCTCTGGGCTGCCTGCTCTATGAGGTACAAAAAAAAAAAACATTGACCTGGTTCACTAATACCCCCCTTCATTTTACTAGGCGCAATACTATCCCAACACAGCACTTATAATTTATAGTGATATCACTCAGTAATTTAGTAAAACAAAATTTGCTAAAGTAAGCACTGTGACTCGGGGAACCTTTAGGGTATTTTGGGATTTCTAGGAAATTAAACTGACATTTACATTTGATTCACATGATAAATATTTTGTTGGGGAAAAAGATAGTTGCAGTTACTGCAGTAATTGCATTTCAGAAACTTTCGACATGTCTAAGTGGAGTAAAGTAAGCAGTTGAGTAAAGACTTGTGTGTTTTCCTCTGTAGCTGAAGGTATATGTGTAAAAGATCAAATGATATACAAGGCTGACTTCAGGGCTTTGCTGGTGGGATTAGATTGATCTAAAGAGCAAGGGGCAGGTAGGCTTGAGATCTTATTCTTTTTTTCTCAGGGAGTGTGATTGTTTAGTTTAAATGTATGTTCAGTATTATTGTCTTACCTGTACTTCTTTATCTTGTTAGTTTTATCGTGTAATTACTTTGAAGTCGTGGCAATATAACTGATATAGGTAAATATATCTACATTCTTTACACTTCGGAAATTGTTTGGTTGGAAAAAAATGTACAAGTTAACATCGGAGCGTCACTAAACACACAGCCGCCATAACTGCAACAAAATCTGGGATCTTTAAATTGTGTGTTATTTATGTTTCCCATTACGAATTGATCATCGTTTTGGTATTTCACTTTGTGGTTCAAAACAAAATGAATACTCTCACAATGACATTCACCTGAGGAGTAAAAACTGATCAGCTGAACTGCCTGTTGTATACTGTATACATTGAATGCATGTGTAGAAATAGCTGAACTGTTTGTAGTATTAATTTTAAGACTGTAGTTTTTTAATTAAGCAATTTCCTGTCTGATATTACAAATACCCTGGTAAGTGATTGCTCAACAAAATCATTTTATGGATGTGGACTGCTCTTTATGTTTGTATCAAAGTAAAACAAACAATGTGCAAGGAGTAAATCAACAAAAAACTTGTAAATGAGGCACGCATAGTGCACACATTTGTCGATTGAATTCCCAGAATTTATCTCCCTCTTGTGGTCAGTTAATTGATATTTAAGGGTTAATGCAAACCAGCACACATTATAGTATCAGAGGTGAATTGGATAAAAACCTGCAGTTAAGAGGATGACTCTCACATTGGCACAAACACAAACCAGAGATGCATTGTTAGTATAGCACCCAATTTCCTTTACATCCAGCGAGTTTTTCTTTTTTTTTTTTTTTGCACAACTCACTAGTAACTACACCTTCCAAAGTGCCCCAGGCTGAAAAACAATGATCCCAGTTTATTGGTGCTCAGAGACCATAGTCCTCAGTGCTAATTAGTCTCCCACAATGCACTGGTCCAGCAGCGTGCTTGGCTAGCAGCGTTAGCAGGTCAGACAAGTGCACTGAGGAGAGAGGGGAAAAAATGGGGAACAGTTGTGATCTCCAGGCTCTGTGGGAACAAGGAGGGAAAAAGTACCTTTTGGTTTTGCTTCTCAGAAGCGACCGTGGGCTTGGGACAGGGGCCATTTCCTTCGAGGCTGGCAAGTGCTGCCACCTCGAGCAGAATGTGATTGAGAGACTCTCAGTGCGGAGTGGGATCGGCACGTCGAGCATCGCCCGTCTGGTGGTCGCAGCACATGTTTTCACTTAGAGTGGCCAGAGCGGCTTGCAGTTTTTCCACTTTACTAGTTTATATAGCTGGACGTTTTTACCGAGCCAATTCAGATTAAGTGCCCAGCTCAAGGTAACCTCAGCTGGGCCCCTCTGGGAACTTGAGCTGCCAACTGTTTTGGTTACAAATCTACCTCTTTACCTATTATGTGACACGCTGTCCGTAAATATGAAATAGGTGTCCATTGTTCGAGTGACTTTTGGTAGCTGTACCGTTTAAAATGTCATACAATTTTTATTATTTATTTATTTATTTTATTTTTATTTGCCAGCACTTGGGTTATTGTCGTTTTTGCAATTCAGCAGTAATTCCTTTTGCAAACAGCATCAAACGATGGTATTTGTGTGCTTTAAATAGTGGATGTCGATGTTATTTATTACAGATGCAAATTCCTGCTTTTTAAAACCGTGATTGGAAAGGTTATAAATGTCAGGAAGCAGGATTTCTCTCCTGTTTCACAGTTACCAAAAAGTTTCTTGATTTGCAGTTGTGGCTTTTATTATTGTGGGGTTATAGGACAGGGGAGACACAAGCCATCTCTGCTGTTTTGGCTTCAGTTTTATCGTCTCTGGAAAAGGCTGTCCCGCGCTAACCAGATGGCAGCCAGTGTCGTGTGCGTTTGACCGCCTTTTTATTTATTTTATTTATTTTTTTACATCGGTCGCTCTCTACCATTTATATTAAAGACAGGCTGCCAGCATATTTACGCATTCCCATACACTCGCAGAGCCTGGCCTTTGAAGTTCTTGTCATAATAGCTGTCTTTAGAGAAGTTTAGAGCTTTATATTCACATAAATCCTTATGATTTATGCAAGTATATGTTAGCCAGTCCTCTGTAGCTTACTGTATTTACTGCGTATGTACTAAAACAAGTACAGGTCCTGTATGTTGCCCAAGGGTCTTACAGCAGTATCTTTTTAGGATTTGAACTGTCAACCTCCTGTTTATAAACCCATTTTCTTAACCACTGTACTACACAAGGGTGAAATGTATGTGCCCTAACCGAGCTGCTTGGCTTGTGTAATTCTCCATCGGAAGTTAAATAGTAACAATTAAATGCAATATGACTATTTAGCACTACAACGTCTTAGCAGACATATTTTGAGTACTGAGCTTTTGCAGTATGTTTTTCCCCCAACATATAACTTAAACACTACTCATCCCCACCCCCCCACCCCCATTGTGTTTTACAGAATTTTTCCCACAATCTCATAGCTGTAAGGACCCGCACGCATACACGGTTACACAAGACCTATTTTACCGAAAAGCAGCCGGGCAGCATGATCACGGTCATCGCAGGCTCATTCCCTTGCCGTAAACGAACCCTTGAACATAACAGCAGACGGCTGAAGGTCCCATTGCGTGTTGTTAGTGATGCAACGCGATTCCCACGCAGAGAAAGGCGCCCCTCATTTCCCTTTTGTTCGTACTGTGTTTTTGAGCAGACCTTAACGAGCTTTATTTACTTTCATCAATATTCTGTTTGCTCGAGGTTTCGCTTGGCTCGCTAAGGTATACTTTTGCTCTTTTTTCAGTTGCACGCTACCATTCTAAGCATCGCAAATTGCAAAAAGTTTACTGCTGTATTTTTTTGGAGTTGATTGTGTGAAATCACACAAGACTGTAAGATTTCTTTTGCTAAGAAAGTAAACATTATTTGTGCGGAGAATTTAAGAAAAAGAGAACAAAATAGAAGCATGTTGAATTTATTAGAGGTCATCTAGAAGATATTAGATGTTGGACGATTCATCAGTTTCTTTACATGAGACACTTGCGTTTGGGGCAGTTAAGGCAATGCAGGAAATGGTGTCATCCTGGTATAATAAACCCCCATGACCCTGTCCAGGGTAAGCAGTTGGAAGATGGATGGATGGTCTAATAAAAGCCAACAGTCTGAATACAGATGCATCATTACATTTATTATTATTTTTTTATTATAATGAACATATAATATTCATATTTTTATATATTTTATATATTCATGGAGCAGTTGGTAAATAGACAAAACACTTCAGCCATGGAAATCATATTGCGTAAGATCTGTTTAGCAAAGCTGTCTGGTCACCCTGTTTGTTATAGCTGCCTCCATTCCCAAAGTAAACTCCTTTGTCCTGGGAGTGGTGCAGACAAGCACACTTTCTCCAGAATGCTTGCTTTGTGTCGCTCAGAGGAGAGAGCAGCTCTCTGCTTCCTAGGAGCCCAGTCAGTGCCCCATAGGTGCCCAGTCGGTGCCCCATAGGTGCCCAGTCGGTGCCCCATAGGTGCCCCGGCCGTCAGCTGGAGCTCCTGCTGAGCTGTGGTGGCAGGTGTCCCCCCCGGCTTTTTCACCCGCCCCATGGAGGGAGAGCCAGCTTAGCATTCTGCGGCTCTCCTCTCCACGGAAGACTGAGCTCGGCCAGACGGGGATCAACCGTGGGGGGGGGGGGGGGGATGGGGTTCCCCGCCGCGAGGCGTGGCCTGCTCAGCCCAGGTGACGCGTGCTGACATCGCTAACTTACCGTGACTGTTACAGGGCTGCATCTCATGAGCGATAGTGATCACAAACTCTGGTGACATCCACGTCATTAATTATGTAACAACTCAAAGCGACACGACAGTTTTGAGAGAACCTGATTTATTGTCCAGGACTCGACTTCCTGCTTAACAGGGGTTGGCGGGGGTGGGGGGGGGGATGTTAAAACCTCTGACCTCTGATGAAAAGAGAGAGAGCAGGAGAGTGAGCAGAACAGCCAATGGGTGTGATCGGCCAAACTTCACTGAATCGCCACCATGCGGGAAAAGCTTGTCCGCAGTGTTTGCATGTACATGGTATTTTCTAACAAAGCTGCGATTTGGCATTTGGGATCTCCTTAGTTTTTTTGTTTTTTCTGGCTTATTTTTGTCTTTTCTGGCTTATTTTTGTCTTATAAAGGAAGGATCGGGTAGCAAATCCATTCATTTGTCTTTGTGCACCATTAACAGTTTATAAACAAATCCAAAAAATGTGCAAGCATAAATTTCTGAGCCCTCAGGGATCTGCTGGATGTTTTGTCAGTGTTTTGGGATGTTTTTTCCTTTCCATTTGCCAGTTGTGTTTCATCATTGAAATCAGTCCTTCCCAACCATCCTAACGACCATAAAAGTATCTTCACAAGTCGGCCCCCTTTTTCATCAGATTTTCTGCTGTCGAGCGGAGACCAAAGTTGCGGGATTTGGACGCGTCTTTATCCGAAGTCTCCCCACGCTGGTGGCTTCTTGCCTTGATTAATATATGATTATAGTGGAACATTGAGACGCACAGGATGAAATAATGATGATTCTTCCACTTTAGTGTTTGAACTTCTCCTTTGTAGCTGATGCGACCTGTGCTCACTCAACAGACTGCAAGGCGCACAAAGTTTTTAATTGGCACATGGAGGGAGCAAAAAAAAAAGATCAATATTAATTAAGTTAATGGGGCTCTCCCCTCTTTCAGACGGGGCCTTTACACGGGTGGGGCTGCGTTACACGCCGGCCGTGTTGTTGGGAGTCGCGATCCCCGGACATGAGGGCTTGTAGGTAGACAGCGCACTATGACGAAGAGAGAGTCCCGCTACTGGGCCCCACGCGTCGACAGCCGGCTCGCGTGCGCCGCTCGGGGAGGACGACCCGCGAATATTAACAAGCGCGGAGCCCAGGGTCCCCGGAGGTCAGGGAGCAAGTCAATCATTGTCGCCGTCGCCTTGGCGAGGGGACCCAAATTAGCCGGAGAGGCTCAGCTGCCGGCAGAGCAGGCAGAGCGGCTGTCAGAGGTGGGAGCGCGTGGGGCTAATGAGCCAGATGAACAGTGCAAAAGCTCCCAAATAAAAACAGGCCGGCTGACATTTTTCATCTGTCAAAGCGGGAGATTCGCGCTCCTTGTTTAACTCTCTGCAACGCGTGTGTGCGTCTGTCTGTCTGTCTGTGTCTGTCTCTGTATTTGTCTGTGTATTTATGTGTCTGTTTGTCTTTGTGTGCGTGATTCTGTCTGTCTGTGTGTCTGTGTGTCAGCTTCTCTGTGTGTGTCTGTTTGTCTGTCTTTGTGTGTGCCTGTGTGTCTGTCTTTATCTGTTTATTTCTTTGTGTGTGTGTGTGTGTGTGTGTGTGTGTGTGTTTGTCCCTGTCTTTGTGTGTCTGTGTTTCTGTCTGTATGTGTTACTATGTCTATTTGTTACTAATACTCATCCTTTTTCTTTATACCCATATGTGTGTAAATGCACAATGGATAAATTTCAGTCTAGCAAAAGTGTATTTTTATGTAAACAGCATTTACATGCAAGTGTGCTTAGGGTTTGGACACACCTGAATGAACATAATCTTAGAGATATTTTAATCTACTTGATGCTTAAATGTTGTTGTTGTCTGTTGGAATTTCATTTGAAAACAAGTTTTAAATTAAAAAAAAAAAAAAAAAATCATGTTTTCATTTAAAGCATTGAACCACAGTGCAGTGACATAAACCTTCAAGTGCTATGATGAAACCCAGGGTCGCCACAGGAAAGAGAGCAGGAGAAAGACAGAGCAGGAGATGCCGCTCCTGCAGAGGATTAGATTATTAAAGTCACCAGGCTCAGAAATTGTCAATTAACTGTACCTCAGAATACAGCCCAAGTACATGCTTCAGTGACAGACATATCTCAACAGGAGCTGTTCATAGCAGACTGCGTAAATCAGGCCTTCATGGTAGGACTGTTGAAACTGTTGGGTCATGAAACACAGGGAGTGGACATGACACCAATGGAAATCTGTCCTTTGGTCTGATGAGTCCAAATCTGAGAAATCTGGTTCCAAATGTCATGTCTTGAGATGCGAAGCAGGTGAATGGATGAAGTCTGCACCAGGATTATTATCATTAACGAAAACTAAAACTACAAGAAAACATTTTCGTAAACCAAAATAAAATAAGATCGGGAAGTAAAATAACTAAATGAAAATTATAAATATTGTTTCTGATACTGAAATAAAATAAAAATGTAAAATATTTTCTTACCGTTTTTGCTCTTCAGCTACCTTCTTATTCGTATCTCACAATATCATTTGTAAATAACATTAATAACATTAATAATATGTAAAACATTTGCCCCAGCGTGCACTGTTTAAATGGAGGGTTCTCCAAAGATCACACACATTATACATTTCTAGAACTTTCTTTTCCCAGAAATAAAATTGCTAAAAAACTAAACAGAAATACAGTTCTGGAAAAAAAAATAAAATAAGAGAGCACAGCAGCATTTGTAGTTTCACTCACTGCACAGTTCATGGGAAAATGCATGTGTAAAATATACATTTTTTTAATTTTTTTTTTTTTTTTTTACAACTTACAGCCTGCCTCTTCCCTTGTCATTGATGAAGGGCTTCTTCCTTGCTTTCTGGGTCTTTAAGGGCTTCTAGGAGTCCTAGCAGTGCACTTCACACCACTTAATGTTTCCCATTCTTAGTGAAGGTCATTTAATGTCATCCTCCGATTCACGAGGCACTGTTGGATAATTTAGCGCTCATCTCTGGCATTGGAAAGTCTCTTCCGCCCTCTACCTGGCTGAGTTCAGGTCGTTCCCAGTGTCACCTGTTTCACTTTGTACTTGCGTACTGCTGTCTTAGAAATTTCGGGCCTAGTCGCAACCTGCCGCTCAGCCTTCTGCCAAAGAACCAGGATTAAACCAGGATTTAAAATTGCAGATTTTTTTAATATATATGAAATGATCTCTTAATTTTTTCCAGAGCTTTATGTCTTTAAAATAAAAACTAATAAATCAACACTTAAAACTAAACTGGATTTCAAATGAAAATTTCAAATGATACAAAAATATAAACTAAATAATATAGTTTAAAAGAACTATAATAACTCTTCTGCAGGTGTGGTTCCCACTGTGGAGCATGTGGGAGGAGCTGTGTTGGGATGCTTTGCTTGTCACACCGTTGGCAGTAGCTTTGATGACACACTGATCCAGCATAGCTACCAGCATAGCTACCTGTACCTACAGCATTCTGTAGCTGCACACTGTCCAATCTTGTTTGCCCTCAGTTGGGCCATCATTTGTATTTCAACGAGACAGTGAACCGAATCCCATCCCCAGGCTGCATTAGCGCTGTTTAGCAAAGGAGGGGCGTGATAGAGTGCCACAGCATGTGACCTGCCCCCCCCCCCCCCCCCCCCCCCCCCCCACAGTTACCTTACTGAAAGCCAGGAGAGATTGCTGGGGATGAGCTGGACTGAAAAGGAGCCAGAAAGTGCTCAACATATGGGAACTCATTCAGGGAAACCATCCCAGGTGTCTCGTTCGCCTTAACCAAGAGAACAACCCAGGGACTTCAGACTAAAATTAGACTCTCTCTGGTATATGTGCAGTAACGTTACCAGTATGCATCGTCCCTGCCAAATGGAACAATGAACAAACGTGCTCGCGAAGCTGAGTGTGTGAGCCTGTCACCAAGAATCTGAAATGTGATGTTTGTGTTGTTTAAATTCTTTGTTTTTAAATATTTTATTTAAATGCTTTTATTGGATACTACATAATTTAACACATGCAATTTCATTGTTTTGATGTCTTCACTTCAAATGTACCAATATAAATAAAAGCCTTCTATGGGTGGGTGTTTCCAAACTTTTGATTGGTATGGCGTATGTGTGTGTGTATATGTGATATATATATATATAAGAAAATTATTTTTATATATATATATATATATATATATATATATAAAAATTTCCTCATTTCTCCACCATGTGTAGAGCAGTTGTCTTCACGGCTGTCAGGAAGTGGCTTTAATCCATTCTCATACGCAATTACTGTCACAAACAGGCAGCCCATTAGCTGATGAGAGACTAAGAACCTTGTCCGGCATTTTGTTAAACAGACTAAAGTCTGTCAAAGAGAATCACATTAAGATGCAGTCTTCTCCTCGTATGACAGTATATTTTGTGTAGCCATAAAAATTTAGATTTTTAAATGCAGTGCTTTCACAGACAGGCTGTTCTGTGCAGTTTTACTGTCCTTTGTTTAATTATGTTGTCTTTGCTTAGCAGGCAGATTTATAAGTAACTTGCAGTATGCTGTAGGGTTACTTTGCTGCCGATTTTGCTACTGTGCGGCATTTGTGTTTAGCTACATTCTGAAGACAGGGCCAGTCATCCTGAGTGCACCTGACCAGTGAGACCACTTGAGAACTATTGGTGCTATTTTCTGTTATCGCTCATATGCTGGCTGGGGTCAGAGTGCCAGAGGGTCCCAAAAATGAGCACGGCTGCACATGTTGAAGTGATTTTGAAATCGCGATTGTTACGGCCACAGAATGTGGTATTCCCCAAAATGACTCTGAAGATGTGATGGAGTGTGGAGGTCAGACTCGTCATGAGCTGGACTGTAGCAAGAAGTTTCTGGGGGAAGGTGGGACGACAGCAGCCGACTGTTAACACAGCAACCATGTATCGCAGATGAGCCTGTTCTAGGTGCACGACGTGAGCTTAGGAAAATGGTATTGGAGGGCCTAGTCTGTCACCCCACCTCATGCCCATCGGGGTGGGAGTGTCTAACGCATGAGGCCTGTGGTCACTGACTTCGGGCCTGACAGTAGACAGCCACCCTCACCCTCGCTCTGCCGATCATCATCCTCCTCTCAATTCTGTCCTCGGGTTTGTTTTTGTACAGTTATGTGTGTGTGTGTGTGTGTGTGTGTGTCTGTCTGTCTGTGTCTGTCTGTCTGTCGGTCTGTCTTTTCCTTCCTGACATTGCTACGAACCTCAAAATTCTCACAGAAAATACATCTCAAATTTAGATTTTCATTTATTTAAAATGTATTATGTTATGGAAACAAATTCATATTAATTCAGACTGCCCCTATTGTTTTCTGTTTTGACGGTGGATGTCCTCAGGTTTACATGTTGGAAATCCTTAAACCCCAGGATTTTTTGGGTGGAGGGGGGTGCCTAATGCAGGGCAGTGAGGATTCTGTTTTGCATTTTCAAACCTGGCCTAAATTCCTTCCTCCACCTAAAAAAAATTGTGTGTTTGTGGATTAGGTTTATATTACATTGTGGGGACCAAATGTCCCCCACGATGTGTCAAAAATCTGTTTTTCCCATTGTGGGGACCATTTTTCAGGTCCCCACAAAGATCTGTGAATGCAATCAAAAAACTAAAAATGCCTCATCTCGTATTTTGTTTGGTTACTTATGGTGAAGGTTAAGGCTGGGTAGGGGTTAAGGTCGTCAAGTTGGGATTAGAGTTTCCCCCATAGAAATAGAGTCCCCACGAAGACATAATTACAAACCTGTGTGTATGTATATGTTACAAATATGTGTGTGTGTGTGTGTGTGTGTGTGTGTGTATATGTATATATATATATATATATATATATATATATATATATATATATATATATATATATATATATTTGTGTGTGTGTGTGTGTGGACTGTATTTGGTAGCGACTTTGCGAAACATCCTTTTTTGTCATCAAGGCAGGCAACATTAAATGTTCTTCCGTACTGTTGTGTGATGCTTTATGGGTTGAAAGCATACAAGTAATTGGAATCTACATTCTCATTTTTGCTAAGCAGTAGACTGAGGAGACGAGCCTATTGAAGGCTTATCTCCTATAAGATTAGGGATGCTGATTCATACACTATTTTACTCTGCTGGACATTTATCACTAAGGGTATGCTCATGAACAACGTCAAAAATTGCATGTTTATTGTCAGATGTGTCACAAATTATCCAATTTTTAGAATTTAATTGAACAACACTTTTGACTTGAACTACACAGTAGCAGTTTAATGACTTTAATGACTGTGAGTTTAATGTCAGCTAACATGCAACTATGGGGCAGCAGTTAGGGTGATTAAGGATGTATCCTTGTAAGCCAGGGTCCCAGGACAGACTAAATAATTAACATCAACTGCTCTAGTAAATATCACAGCTGTTTAAATGCATAAAAAGTACAAAAAAGTTGACTTCAAAAAGAGCTGGACTGTAAAGAAACAGCAGCCTTTTTAATTACCTCAGACGTTTTCTTGCAGTTAATAGGATTGCATCACAATCCGTGTCGCCTGCCTTGCAATATATTTGCATAACCTTGGAAACTATTTGAATGTGTCATCATCATTGGTTAGCTGGTATCTGTCTTCTGCAATGCAGATTTTTTTTTCCTCGGAGTTGCTTATATGCGTTTGCAGGGCTCTGTTTACTAAGGTCCTTAGTGAGTGTAGTATAGCCTTAATATAGGTCTCTATGACGTAGATGGGGGTTCCATCATAATTAATTACTTAATTCCATATGTTGTGGGACATCATGGGCGGTTTCCAAAAAAGCCACTAAATGTCACAGAGGTATTTTGGCAGACGAATAACAAACGATTGGCAAAACTAACTTCTCCATCTCAGAGTGTAAATACTTTTCCCTTTAGCCCTTTCCCCACTGGTTTGGAGAGGGATTTTGTAAACAGCACTTTCTGAAAGATGCAGTTGTGGTGTTGCACTGCAGCCCAGGGTTTGGCATCTGCTGCTTGACGGTGTTCTGGGTGCTGCACGGGCTGACTGCTTCACCCAGGTCTCTTTTCCACACAGATGGCCGCCCTACAGAGCCCCTTCTACGGAGACAAGATGAACCTGTACTCCCTATGTCAGAAGATCGAGCAGTGCCAGTATCCTCCCCTGCCGCCGGATCACTACTCTGTAGAGGTACTTGCTTGCTCACGTGACACCTTGGCGGAAGCGAAGACTCCAGAAAGCTCAGCAAAATGTTTAAACGGCACCAGAGCTAATGGCCCATTCTCAGTTACAACTCTGTGCTCGTATGGTCAATCATTTTATAAAACCAGCTCACAATCTAGACCATAGTCTTGGTATGCACATTATAAATCGACTTTCATATTGTGAATTTGCTAATTAATTAGTAATTAAACATTTTTATTCTACACAAATCAATACAAATGCTTCTCACTTTATGATGATATTTTGACTTCAAGATGGTGCTATAGCGATGTGTATTGAGTAGTCAGCTATGAGTTTTGATGTGTTCCCCGGCTAGCGATGTGCCGTACGATACTTTCTCCTGATGCCAGGCGATGGCAGCATCCACCCGGCCAAGCTTCCAGTCTCTGTAGTGATCTCAACCATAAACATCTCATACAGTGTTCAACAACGCATCGTGCCATATCGTACCATGTTTTTTTCTGTTTAACCCTATAAATTAACTTTTAAGTTACTAGTATCTAGTTAGTTGCAGTAATAATTTATTTACTTGTCCAGTGACAATAGTTGTTTGTTTATGTATCATATTCGTATTCAACTTTTTCCACTTATGATGGATTCATTGGAACGTCACCCCATCCTAAGTCGAGAAAAACTTGTCTTATTTACTTTTACAAGATGCACACAATAGCAATTATGAATCTAATAATAAAAACTAGTTATAAATTTTATATCCAACCTGAGAATCAGTGTTGGATCTTAATGATGTTCTGTGTGAAGGCCTATCAGAGGTTGAATGTTACATTGATGGGAATTGGCTTTAGCTTTCCCTCTACAGTATCAAATATGTGTGGTCTGGCTCAAGCTGGTACCATTGCTGGTGGATGTTTCTAAAAAACAAAAAAATCCGTCCGTCTTCCAGCCACTTATCTAGTGGAGCATCTTGGGGAGGATTTGCTCAAACTACCTCAGTCAAGCATTTATAACATTTATTTTCTATTGAATACATGTTGTCCCTCTTACTTACACGATGAAGGTGTGTTAAACTATTACAATTCTAAAGAAAGGTTGCTTTGGAAAAATGAAAGGTGCCTTTTGGTCAGAATAAGACTTTTAATTTAAAAACAGCACCTATGTATACGTTAAAGGCCTGATTATCATCAATAACAATTAACCAGTGTAGAACGGCTAATTTTTCCCTTCCATTTTGTATTGGCTTTCTTCTTGCTCAGCCGTCCAGGGAGATCTCTACTGTCGGCTGCATTTGAGAAGCCTCCAAACTACAGTTTTGGTGTAAACAATGCCTCAGAAAGATGGCAAAAATGTCAGCTGCTGATCTTTGTTGTGTCATTTAATGTCTCCCTGGATTATCCCCTCCCATCCCCTCCCATTTAAACCCTGTCCGCCAAATGCATGAATATTTCACATTTCTGCATCTTCATTGCCTGTTCTCCTTGGCTAATTTTTCCAGACTGCCTGCATTTGCATTTCACATGCCGGGCTGATTAGGGGGTGCTGAGCGCAGCGTTGTGGCGGCGGGGGCTAGGCAGGTGGTTTCCATGGTGACCCCGTGCCGGATTTTTAATGATGATGCTGCTCGTAGCGGGTATAAATCGGTCTGCTAGCAGTGTTGTCCCAGCCAGCCTCTCTCCCCCTTCTCTAAATGTGGATTTTTTAAGGGTTCCAGAGTCCGAAAAGCGTAGTGCAGAATATCCAGTCGACATGGAAATCATCCACCGATTACCCAGATTTATAAATTACAATTAAAACAGTGCAAAATGTAGGTCATAAAGAGGAACAGATAGAAATTCTTTAATCTGCATTTAAATTTTCATTACTTAATTGAGAAACTGTTTTTTTTTTGCAAAATGCCTGAACTGACTAATCATCTTATCTTCTCCTCTAAATTCCATGTCAGCTAAGGAAGCTGGTGGACATGTGTATCAACCCAGACCCAGAGAAGAGGCCGGACATCACCTATGTGTACGACATTGCCAAGAGGATGCTGGACATGACGCTCACTACCTAGGACTCCAAAACAAGAAAAGGGTCGGGTCGGGGGGGGGGGGGGGATAGATCTAGAGGGTTTCTATAGCACAGTGTACGCAGTGTTTTTTGAATGTAACCAATGAACTTAAAGGAGCAAAAATTGCAACCAAAAAACTTTCCCACGAAAGTTTCACAGGGAGGAAAAAATATGACACATATATTGCAAGTTCTCATAATTTTTCCTTGTGAAAAGCAGAGATTATGCATTATATAAAATTAAGTCTAATAGCTGGATTATTGCTGTTCTCTCATGCAGAAGCACTGGCTGTTTTCAGGCATGTTCCCCATAGTCATAGTTTATAAGGTTTTGATAAGGCGTCAATGGTTCCTGATTTATTATTGTACTGTTTTAGACATATGCGTGAATGTATGTGTGCATCTGTCCCCGCAGACCATCCACGTTCTTGTTCTGTGAAGTGTTGCTTGCTCATTCTGCCGGATCTCACTCAGGAGACCGAACACTTTGAGGGCAGCGGAGGAAGGCTTGTTCTGCCTTTGTTATGCTCTCGGAGGCCACAAGCGAAGAATCCGCTTCTAAGACATTTTCATGCGCATTCACTCCCCCAGTACAGTTCATCAGCTCTTGGTCTATCTGGCCACAAGTATCTCCGGCTTTCAAGTGCGATTGGACCCGGAGACTCAGTTTAGGCTAGACCTGAAAGAACACCGGAGAAAACGACTGCAAGTTTAGATGAACCTGATGATGTCGACCATAATATGAGTTATTTTGTCTGTCAGTCTTGTTAACTTATACAAGTAACTTATAAGTAATATTGTTTTTAGATAATTTCACGTATATAATATACAAGCAAATGTATGTACCATAAACATTGGTAGAATAGGTCAAAATTAAGAGACTGTTCTGGACATGGCTGTTTTTCTGTCAGTGTCCTTTATAGCCAAAGGCTATACATATTTCATATGTTAGATAAAGCAAGACTCGTGGAGCAGTGACCCCCCCCCCCCCCACACACACACACACACACACACGCACACACACACACACTCCTCTCATCATATTTCTTGTTGCTTTAATACGATGTTGGCCACCCATTGCTTGACTCTATGTCATTAGGTAAACAGGGAATCAGTTCAACGATAGATGTGAGATGTCACATCACGGTACATCTAGTCTCTGTCTAGTACTTGTATCCTGAGCATCCTATTTCTAAATCATTCTCAAATCTATAAACTCTATCAAGTACAATTTGTTGGCTAGTCATGATACGTCCTGTATGTGTATTAATCGCTTTACAGTAAGTATTTTGCAGGTAGATGGATACATTGATAACCTGCCTTGAAAATGACTAACAGTAGTTTCTGCAAAGTGCCTATAACTATTTATCATTGATGTTGTAATTATAGCACTTGTATCATGATTATTTAGTGTATTACATCAGAGAGTGGTAGACGACAGTTGGTTTATAGATGTATTCAAGTGTTTATTCTAATGAATGGATGTACCATGTTGTGTCTTGTGAACAAGTTTTGTTTTGGATCCTGGTAAAATTGCCTCCTGGTTGTTTGGGTGCCGCACTTTGCATAACACAATTTACGTAAAATCTCTCAATCCATAGACAGCAACCAAAAAAAAAACCACTTTTCAGATTTTAAATGCTAGATGAAACCAATGTTTAATGAATCTCAGAACTGAAATGTTTCCGATTCTTCAGTCTTTTTTTTTTTTTTTGCACCAAATAAATGTACAGGTTATCGAATGCCTACATAAATTTTCTTTGCAAATTATACCAAGGCATGACAACTGTTTCCCTTCCTCTAAGCATTCTGTACAGCTCCTATTTTGAAGCACAAAAGGCTAGTTATTTATTTGTTTCAGCCTTCATGTTAGATTGTTTTATGGTTTTCCAAGATACACATTTCCATGCAGTTTAAATAATTAAAATTTTACCGACTTTCTCGTGTTATTTCCATTGTGCATACTATACCAGGTGATTTTCCAGCTGTCACCACGTTATTTTCTGTAAAGGCTAAGTCACCCCAACATAGAGAACAGCTGTTTTTGGAAATCATTTTCATGCCTATCCATTAATTCCTGCCGTAACATTCCACTCCTATGTCCATGTGCGTTAACTGGTTCACAGACACAGAAGTCCATCTAGTGGCAAAGTCATCACATTACACTTGGTGCCTGAAGAGAGACCTACTGTAGTGTAACATATTTGATTATGGAGGGACATTATCCTGCGCTTTCAGCAGTTCACTCCTGTTTTGCACTCCATATTTGTCCACTGCTGTTAGAAGATGGTATTTGGTGAATGTGTTCTAATTGTTACATTTCAGAGTACACTTCCAGATTTACCTATATATTTCCAGATTTATGTTTAGATGCTATTTTCATTTCCCTATATATGTAAACTTTATTTTTTTTAACCTGTTTTCTAGTGACATCTTTCTTGTTTTGTTATGAACATAAACAAGATCTAGCATTTCTTTTCACACTTCCCCCAGTAGAAACGAGAAAAAAAGAATCCCAGGAGTTTCAAAAAAAAAAAAAAAAAAAAATCTTTTGTGCTCAAAGGTTTGTCTCTTGGAGCGGGAGATATCAAGAGCATTCTTATGCTGAAAGAGCTTGTGGTGTACGAAGTAACTTCAAACATATTAGTTTTGGTGTCAAGAAGAAGTATCAAGGGATGGCCTTAACATCCTGTATGTATTCGGCATGTTTATTTTTTCAATCTGGTTGTTATTAGAGGAAGGTCCTAAATGGAAACCTAAAAGAAACACAATTCAACTTGTCATGTTCAGTATATACAAGCACAATAAACCTCGGTGGTTCTTCCTGGGTGTTTCTTGGTGCGCTTTTCAACCTGGTTTGGTGACCGTTTCGACAGATGAACATACGTGGGCCTTCAAATGAAATGCCTTTGTTGTCCATCTAAGCGGGAAGCTGAGGTACCATGTCTCTGAGCTCGTGTGACACAGTGACACGCGTAGAGCCTGCTTCTCAGACCTCGCTAGCAGCGGCTGACTGGCTGAGTAAGGATTCCTGGAGTGCTGGGAGACATATGGAGGTCGAGCGTAAGATAAAATGAGGCTTTACCCCCGTTTAAGCGACGGGGTCTTCGCCTTGACGGTGGTGGGAGCAGATCAGGTCACTCGGTTTGTGTCGGGAAGTGATGGCAGCCCTTTTCTGTAGCGTTTTCACTGAGGAGAGTCAAGCGGAGGGCGGAGGTAGGCCTTAAATATAAAAATCTCACTTTGACACTCCTACTGTACTTCCTGTCTTTTTTTTCCTGTTTTTGCACATAGCAGCCAGCCTTTCTCCTTTCCAAGCTATACTGGCTGGTTTGCGTTACACGTAAAAGACAAGGGTGACGGAAAAGGAAGTTTCATCTGTGTTTCATCTTAATTGAAAGTTACCATTTTGTTTGGCTAAAAAACTAGCCATTTCACTAAATCTTGAGTACTGATTTGACCTATGTGTAATATAGGTACATTACTGTATGGAGTTACTTTTATTATTACTGTATAAATTATAATTTTTACGGTATAAATAATAGGGTACAGGTCTCATTCTTTACCTGGGGACTGCCTGTATAGTTATTTCAATTTAAAAACACACTGCAAGTATGTAAATTTATGCAAAAATATTTTTTCAGACTGGTCACACCTTTACAGCCCTCCCTCCTTTTACTTTTGCCTCTGATAGGTGCTGAAATTCAGGGCCGCAGAATTTTCTTATGAAACTGGTGCACTCTGAACTACA
Organism: Paramormyrops kingsleyae; assembly: GCF_048594095.1. Lineage (NCBI taxonomy): Eukaryota > Metazoa > Chordata > Actinopteri > Osteoglossiformes > Mormyridae > Paramormyrops > Paramormyrops kingsleyae. The sequence continues at coordinate 15,376,917 of NC_132811.1, read as the reverse complement.
AGCAGACACCCTTTGCTAAGTTCATCTCGAGAGATGGTGTCTTCCGGGGAGGGGAGTGTGGTGAAATGAACATGTGAAGCTCACTAAAGGATGTGGTGTTTCGTGAGTCACTTGCTGGCCGTCCTTTAAAGAAGAACCAGCTGTTACCCTATATGTGTTTAACTATATGTCTATACATATGAATGTATGCTGAACTGAAACTAGATTAAAAGTCACATGTAGTGCAACTTAATGCTATTGTTAAGATATTCAAATACAATAAAGGTCCATTAACTGTCATGTTCGTTATTGTGTCTGGTTACTGTTCACCAGGGATTGACATCAATGAACAAATTCTCCGCAAACTGAAAGGGTAGAAGTCAGGCTAATATTTTTCTGCTGGATGTTTGCGGACGAGCGCTGCTGGAACGCGATGGCGTGACTTGTGCTGGCAGCTGACGAGTGTTAAGGTGAAGGCGGTAGGATTTGTGAGATGGCTCCGTTTGGCGGAAGTGAGACTACAAAGCAGCGTGACCCACGAAATCAAGAGGAAGCACGCTCGCTGACGTCTGTTGCTGTAAATGACAGGCGCGGCACGGCACTTGTCAGATATCACAGCAGATATCGGAGACTCTCGATCTGAGCAGAAGTGCACCATGCGATTGAAACTGGGCGCAACCAGAAAAACGTCATTTTTAAGGCCTAATTCTTTAAAAATGTGTGAAGAAGTACTCATTTTCTAACTTTTCTATAAGTCTTTCTGAATATATATACCCTAGCTTTAATTTACGGCCACTGACTTCATGTTCTCAGATGTAAACAGTATCCCAAAACTTATAAGGCAACAGGATTTTGATAACCAGTTTTTAAGCAATCTGTTCAACTGAGAATTTCACATAAATTAATCTGTATTAGTCTCTGTTAAATGTTGAAGTCCACCTTCTCTTGAGTATGTAGATATTTATCGTAGCCTTACAAGTTCACATTTCATTCATTTAACCATCTACCATATGCAGAAAGATGTGCATGAGCAATATCATACAAATTTAACGCAACTGCAATTTACATTGGAGCAGCTTGTTTGTGTCATTCTCCCCAAAGAAAAGGAGTTTGTTCTGATTAGTTTACAGTTTACTTAGAGCATGAAGCTCCTTTGGATGTGGATGATGACATCCTGCCATCTCGTGTTGTTTACCCCTGTGGGGTTACCGCGGCGATGGCAGCGAGAGAGCATCGTTCCCGTGACCCCGAGGCACAGCATCGTCACCCGGTTAACCGTCCCAAGGGGTCCCGGCGGAGGCGCGATCGACGACGCCCCCTCCAGGCTGTCCCGCGGTGTGCTCGCACCCATGGCGACGGAGATGACAGGAGCGCCGGCAGCTCGGGGAGGACTGACCCCTGGCTCAGAGGAGGTGGGATCGCGATGGGAGCCCCCCCCCCCCCCCCGTGCCTGCCGATCACAGGCAGTGCGGTGGATGTAGCGCCGAGGGTGGCGTTAAAGCAGCTTATTAGCCGCTTGCCGCTGTTTGCCTGCGAGTTCTGAGCGCATCCTTTCTCGCCTCGTCTGTCGTCTTCTCTTTGTCTTTGTCATTTGCACCGAGACGACAGATTTGAATTCGGTGTGTGAGGGTTTTTTTTTTCTTCTCCCCCCTCCCTTCTCGTAATTAACTGAAATCTCTCAGTGCTGAGACAGAAAAGTGCAATTTGAACTTGTTAAAAAAAATATTGCTTTTCCCTGCTATCATTATGTCCCCCCCCCCCCCCCCCACCGAAGATGCTTTTTCGCAAAGATCAAAATCGACTTCACCCACCAGAACTTGCACACAAAGTTAAGCTTCTTCCTAAACCATGGACAATATGACAGTTATATAAGCAGTTGCATCATTGTAACTAGGTATTGCTAACAAGATAAAGAAGGCAACTTCCCAAAGTTGTGACAACAACTGGTCCTTTGTTGGTTTTTTTCTTAAACTCCTTTTTCCAGTGGTACATACGTCTCTGATAGCTTGTTAGCACTAATGCAGATTGATACGCGATCGGTGTTCAGGCCAACCTACGGAAATGAGCCCGCTGGGCAGGAGGATGGTTTGCCGTCAGGGAGACGATGGGAAAAATTCATACTTGAGGCGGGGGGGTGGCCTGTATGGCTGGGTGATCGCGGGTGGTGGTGTCGGGCGAGTGGTGAGTGGACGGGGAGCCGCAGAAATGGGTCTGTGCGGGAACGCGGCCGGCCGCGGAAGGCGATGGTTAGCGAACGCGTCGCTGGCGCCACCCAGGGTTACCGCGCCTCTCTTTTCAGCCCCATTAATGTCGGAGTACAGCACAGAGCCTCATTCATTATTCATGGGCCGACAGGCAGAGGCCACCACAAGGCCTGATAAATTCCCGCTAAAGTGACAATGAGTGACAGAGCCGAGGGTTTTTAACGGCCTTCCTTTCCCCCGGACGAGCGCCGGCGAGGAAGCCAAAGGTCCGGGCTGATCCTCCGCTAATGACCGCCGTGATGTATGTGCGGCGGCGAGGCCACTGACAAGCGGCCCGCCCGGCACCGCTCTGCGGGCCCAAGCTGGGGAGAGCCGGCCGTGGGAGGCCCGTCAGACAGGCCGGCGGGAGGAAGGGGTCCGGGAAACTCTTCATTAGCTGGGACGCGTGGGGTTAACCCCGGGGTTGAACCAGCTCACGGACGGGAAGGTCAGAGAGGGACTTCTTACTGAGCTGTGGTTCTCTGTAAGCGCAGCCTCGCCTCCAGACACCTCCTCAGAAAAACAAGAGAAAAAGAGCAAAAAAAAACTACAAGTATGTAAGGCTTTGTCTGCGGCTTTTTTTCTGGATGGAAAAGCTAATTTGCTCATAGATGTATCGCGAATCTTACACCTGCGTATTTTCGTTGACATTCAGCGGCATAACCATCCTGGCTGTATTTCCAGCTACGCCAATCAAGCATATATCTCTTTCTAATTGGCTCGTCATGTTACTGGAGCCCATTGCGGTCCTTAATGGATGACCTCGGCTTAAAAGGGCTGGAATTAAGCCGGGTTCCTGTTCCTCTTTGACCACCTGCCATTCTCCCGTTTGAAATGCAACAAATATTTCTTTCGTAACTGAACGGTTTGGACACCGTGCTGCATGATCCGTTTGGCCCGGCCAAAAAGGAGGGCCTCCCCAGTCCTAATGTGTTTTCAGCAGGGTGAGAAGCGAGTTTCATTCTGACCTTTAGCGGTCGGTGTTTTGAATGTAACCGAAGGAGGTGATTATGATTTGTTTCCCAGGGATCGGTCAGGAATATCGGAACACAAGTCCGGCAGCTCAATTTTTGCTTTTGTATCAGTACATTATGACCTTGTAAAATTCTCCACTTAGGGACAGGAGCAAGGCTGTGGATATCAAAGGTGTGCTGAAGTCAGCCGGGGTGGGGGGGGGGAGGGGGGGCATCCCATCTCCTGTGCCTAAGTGGCGATCAGAGATCAGTGGCATGTTAACATGGTCAGAGGCCCCCTTATGTTTCCGGGGGAGGGGGTTGATGGGGATGGCTAAAGTTATCATCTGCGGAGGGGGGGCAAGGTGGCGGAGATGGTAGAAGTTGTCTATTGGGGATGTGCGTGTGTTTGGGTGGGGCAATGATACATTTATTTTAATTTTCCTTACTTCGGCCCCTTTTTAACGGAGGCTCCTGCATTTAAACCACTCCTGCTGGTCAAAATATAAGAATATATATTACTTTCTGTCCCATCACTCCAAAGATCAGTATAGTCCCAGCTGTTGTCCTTCCCAAAATCCAACATCCTGTTCCAATCCCAGGTGTTTCTCCTGGGCCGGAGCCCCCAATCATTTATCCTTTTTCCTCCCTGTCCTTCCTCTTCCCATCCCACTCCATCCTTCCATCACGTTAAAAAATCTTGCTCTAAACTTGTCAATTATTTACTGAATTGAAATTTGTCAACAAGTGTTGCGGTTGAAAAATTAGTCTTTATTTCAATCGATTGTACTGCTTCCCATCTTCTCAGATCCTCCCTGTGACTGGACAGGCCTCGGACATAGGACCAGCAGCTGAGGCGTTCGGAACGGTTTGCCTGCCTGTTTCTTTGCAGTTGCTCGTATGCCAGCCTATATGTTAAGTGCAGAAGTGTGAGCTATGAATAATGAATGTCAGAAGAAGTCAGTGTGGCAGCCTTTGGGGAAGCTCAAAGTCACCATTAGGCTGGGGTCTGATTAGGTGCTGGCAGCTTCACTCGCGGACCTCTGCACTCACGTCTGGCCGGCAGAGCCTTTTAACGAGATTCCGCAGGACAGCCAGAGAAGTCGAGGCGGTCTCCGCGTGACCTTTCATATTAGCTGCTCAGTTTGGTTCTCGCCACCGTGAGACTTCCTCGCACCTCGCCAACATTGCCGTGCCATTATCTCCCTGTCGTTATTGACACGGTGATTCCTTTCCTTATCAAGTCTCATGGCTGTGGCTGCTGATTTATTAAAACTTTTGTTTATTCCCAGAATTCTTACTTAGAAATTGTTACACACAGGAGAAATGAGACCCGAGAACCTTCTTTTGGACAGAATATAGTACCGAGTTTCCTTATTAGTCATAGGTCACTTAACTGCCTCTCAGATTTCTAAATAGGTCTTCAAATCATATTTTCATCATCCCAAATACATTGAAAGATGCTGAACTACATTCCCTACCAGAACACATTTTTCCCCAGCATTATAATTGATGTAATTATAAGCATAGTAGACTCAAAATATAACATAATTTTTTCAATTTTCATTTTGTGAAGCGTTAATGTACTGTGAACATTAACTTTATCAGGAGAAAAAATAATGTCTGCATGGGGGACTAACCAATGTTTTTGTTTGTAAGTTAGGTGTTAAAAATGTTACCTCTATAAAACATGCATAATTTATTAATAGTAATTTCTAAAATTGTGCTATTGTTCTGATTATATGTATGGTGAAATATTTGTCAAATTGTTATACTGTTTGTTCAATAGGTATGAATTGTCGAACACTTAAATATCTTACCTCGTTTACATTATGCCTCTTTATATTGCCTGAATGTTCTTGTGTTGCCCTTCTGGTCCTTGAATAGTCTTATTAGGTTCTTGCTTTGTTACAAGATGTCATGTAGCTCCTGCTCCAGTGCTACTTACTCTTGTACCTGGGCATTCATCATACACTCAGCCTAGCTGCACCTACAGTATGCATAGTCGACTCCTTGACAGCATGTATGCTTGTAATGTGCTACAGCCTCACCTCTATCTTGCTTTGGACAAAAGTGTCTGCTAAATATGTAAAATGTAAATTTACTGGTTGACTGGGGAACCTCTACCTGCTCTTCCTAGAGAACCTGCCCCGATAGAGACTCTCGACGCAACGGTGCAGGCTGACCATACTGCAGCACTCAGTGACTTTGTGGAGTGGAAGTGGGCAGAACTGATCTGATGTCATCAAACCGATGTTGACTTTGATTAGAACGAGTTTCGCGGACAGGATGACCCAGCTGGGATGAGTCTGAAAGCTTTTTGGCGTTGCGTTGAAAATAACCAACCGACTATTCCCTCTAGAAGAGACCCAGATCCCTCCCCCTAATCTGAGCAGGACGAGTCTAAAAGAAGCCCGACCTCTGCTAAAAGGCTTCATATGCTTACTTTTCGCTTTCCTCTTTGAACTGGAGGCTGAAACCACAACTGGTATTGCAGCCCCATCCTCTACCTGCAGACTTCTGCAGGTACTGTAATGCGACGGGTGCTTACTGCACTGCATACACAGGCCCCACCTATGCCCTGATGCTCTGAGGAAGCTTGGCTATATTCTTCACTCTTTGCATTGATACAGTCAATGCTCTTGATAAACCAGCCTCTTAAAGCTAGGATTTGGTATTTACCGACGCAGCATGGTTTTGATTCTTCCCGATCAATGAACACGCATGTCTAAACTGCTGGTATGAACATTGTACGGGTCATTTTCATTTTACCACGTTATGTCTCCCTATCTGGTCTCTCTCTCTGATCTCCCTCTCTGGTCTGGAACTTTAATTATCAAAAGCTGTACCTGAGTCTTCGTAAGAATTAAGCACTGGTTGATTTTCTGACTTCATAAAAGTATTCATTTCAATCAAATCTGAGCCATTAGTGCTCTATCTTCATTATTATTATTATTATTATTATTATTATTATTATTATTAGCTTCTGGAGGAATTAAATTCAGACACAATATTCAGTATTTATCTTTAAGTAATACTTGAACATTAAACATGAGAAACTGGAGAAAAAAGATCTTCTGTAATTCCAGGTGAATTTAGAGAGTAACAGTGGTTTGATCATCCCTCATACGGAGGCCTTAAAACCTAGAATGGTAACCATGTTCGGCAGATTGCGACTGTGACGGCTGCCTGAAATGACTGCAACCAAAGTATGTACCAAACTTGTAAACTTGAGGTTCTGCCAGTTCTCGCTCCCGCAGCACTGCCTGTGGCTGTCAATGAGCAATGAGTCAAATGTACATTTCACCTCCAGTGCCGAGTGAAACATGTAATGCCGTGTACAATAAAAGGAAAGAAAATACTGGCGAGTAACAAATACAGCGAAGATAAGACTGAAAACAGGGGAATGGAGTAGGGAAACACTGACACCTTGTGGATCGCTATAACATTCTCTTCCTTAGACGCAGGAGTAATAACACACAATCTAAATCATCAGGAATGTGGATCATTTTAAACTCGTTTTTACCACGGTAAATGTAGAAAACAATATATAATACAGTACAAACTGAATAAGCTTTTCATCTTAATTGTGCCACCAACATGCTAACTATTCACTTCTAAAGGGATGAGTTAGGTATAGCATTGGCCTTTTTATAAAAATGTTTCAAAAAGTGCTTACAGGTGTGCAGTTACACCTATATGATAACTGGCTGACAGGATACTATCCTAAAACACAACAATGATGCTGAATGCTGTTTAAGCAATAATGCACTATTCTATGCCATTTTTATAAAATATAATAACCCTTTTATAAAATGGCCACAGTTATACCTAACTCATCTAACAAAACTTTTTAAATAAAATTAAACCTCTATAAGAAACTATATAAACCTATGACAAAATAATAAAAGAAACAAAAATATATCGCCTATCTGGTCATACATGCATTAGGTCATTCTTTTTAATATCAGAAAGTGAGCAATACAGAAATAAAATGGTCGTCTTCTTTCCCAAGGTTCACGTGGTGTTGGTGATGTGTTGAAAGACGTTTTTTTTTGTGTTTTATGTTCTTGCATGACTTCAGTTTTTCATGCAAATCACTCACCAATGATAAATTTAGCACTTCCTCTATTTCATGCTTTTTTTTTTTTGCAGAGTACATAATGCATTTTGCCACAGCGTCTAGTAATCTGACAAGTAACAAGGAAAATGTTAAAATCTACTTAATGATGATAAAGAGGTGGGATTTTCTTCATATATACAGTATATATATATATATATATATATATATATATATATATATATATATATATATATATATATAAAATCCAAAATAATTTACATTCTTTCTGTCTCCACCTTGCCATACATCATCCAGGAAGAGCAGCACCGAGCCAAACCCACAATTCCGTGAGGTATAAAACACTGCAGGCAAAAATAGAAGCATTATCACATAGGCTAACAGCCAGTAAACTTAGTGCAAGGTTCCCAGCCTGCTCACAGCATTGTGATAGAGAGCAATTTACAGCTTCCAGCTTACTCACACTATGCATCTCATGATTATTGTAAAGATCCAAACAGTAAAAAGGTTAATGATACAACAAAAAACGCTTTAGGTATGATAAAATGCAACTTATTAAGAGCAATTACATGCTTATTAAGATGAACAAATGATCCATAACCTTTATCATATTTTGGTATTACAGTTGCACTTATGAAATATTACAGGAACAGTAGTCAATTTGTTTTTGAATAAGTGAGTACACTGACTGAGTCCAAGGCTTGCTAAGAAATTATATTTAAATACTGAAGCATGCTAGCTTTGTCATTTCAGTGTCTGTCTTCAAGTCACCTCGGTACTTGAAGTTACTAACATATGCATCCAAATATTTCCATCCATCTATTTTCTGTACCTGCTTGTCCTATGCTGGTGATGGGGGGGGGGGGGGCAAGGCAGGGAAAAACCCAGGATGGGGCGGCAATGCATCACAGACATAGATGAATTTGTTGATCTCAACTACACCTTGTTTGGCTAATCAATACCTCATGAACATTAATTAATTGATTGATTGATTGGTTAATTAATTAATTAGGTTAATTAATTGAGCTGGAAATTTAATGGATACATTGAATGGCTGGGGATCCCCCGAGGAGAAGTCTGGGGAGCAGTGCTGCGGTCCTCTATCTACGCAAAAGGTAACTTGAAATTTAAAAAAAATTGTATTATTATTATTTTTAAAAATTATTATCATACTAAGCCGGCCTTTACAAAGGAACTGTGTCTCAACCAGAGACCTAAGTATTACTTTACGTTAAAAATCTTCTCAGAATGTGCACAGTTCCTAAGAGCACCATCTTCTGTAGCTCCTTAGCACAAGGCTTCCTGGGGAGAACCCCCAGGTCACTGAATCCCTTCCTTAGGGGTCCCAGTGCTCCAGTGACAACTGGCACTATGATTGTTTTTGTGGCCCGATCTCTGTATTTGCCAACCTTATCTGTTTCTTTTGTTAGAAGATTAGGGTCATCTGGGATTGCAACATCGATTACGAGGCATGTTTTCGCCTTCTTGTCGCTAATACGGCTCTATCGGTGTTAATGGCCATGTCCCACATAGCTGTGATCGAGGCACCGGTGTTTGTGACTGCATGTGGGTCATGGTCAAGCCAACGCTCAGGCACTTCGTGGTCGAGTTCCTTGCAGATCGCCCAGTTCAGATAATTCGCCATTTTGTTGTACCTATGACGGTATTTGGCAGATGCTAACACTGGGCAGCCAGCCACAATGTGGTTTACATGCTTGCCAAATTGACGGCATACTCTGCATTTACTATCGACATCCATCTTAAGAATGGCTTTTTGATGGAGCAGAGTATTCAGTGCCTGATCTTGTGCTGCAAGCAATAAACTCTCAGTCTCTCCTTTTAGGCCTGAGTTTCGAAGCCATACCAGTGATGCTTCTTTATCTACATACTGTTAGTCAAGTAGCTTTACTATTATTATTATTATTATTATTATTTTAAACTGTTTATTGGTAATATTTTTAATACTCTTATTGCCACCCACCAAGTTTTAAGCTTGATTTTCTTTTGCAGAGTATAGTATTTATTCGAATTTTTCTGATCTGCAGCCCCCCCCCCCCCCCCCCCGCCCTGTGTCTGAAGAGTTGTTGTGTTCTTGTGCCCGATGCTGCCTGCTACAGTATAGGGTTAAGGGTTAGAGTGGCTCTAAACAAGGTGATCTTGACCAAGATAAGTGGGTTGGAAGATGGATGAAATCCTGCACATTTTCCCAACCCACTATCTCTCACTAGGTGGCTTCTGTTGCACAGCAAACATGCATAAACTGACAAGAAATCAGGCGCATCAAAAGCAGTGAAATGTGTTATCAAACATGCTATTTATTCCTCGATGCATTTGTCTGAGGAAATGCCCCAAATTAATATACTTTATGGGCTCTTTGTCCTGCTATACTTTGAGAAGGCTTTATGAATTGGTTTGTCATATGATTTCTCCAAATCGAATGGAAATGCCAAATAAATAAACGGCACCTTGCAGAAAGTCTCGAGTGGGTGGGTTTTAGTCTGCACACTTTTGCTTTACAAAAATGTAGGCAGTTATTCATTGTAGTGTGTGTGTGTGTGTCTATGTGTGTGTTTTTTTTAAAGATCTGGGGCCACCCACATGTATCCGGTTTGTTAGTATTGTTACATTTGTGCTGAATGGAAAGAACTGTTATATATATATTTCTTGGACTGTTACAGTTCCAGTTTATTTTGCGTTTGTTTTAATGTCCACAAACTGGTGTATCCTACTGAGCTGGTTGTATAACCTTAGAGTTTTGTAATCGGTTTGTGAGAGTGATGAATATAATATTTAAGTCGGCGTTCTACAGTGTTTCTGTACGTCAGATAGGTGCATTACAGCTGGCAACTTATAATGTTTTCACATTAGAGTGATGCCTGTGAAGGTTTTTGATGGCTGATCTTCTCATCGACCCTCCCCACAAACATAAATAGCTTTTCAGGATGTGGTACATGCAAAAGTGTTATGAGCCATCATGAAATTCAGTTTTCAGGAGATTAAGTCCAAGATAAACACTGTCTTAAGGAAACTTTGTCTGAACTGCAAAGTTACATGGTTTCTAGGCACTGCACACATGATAATGGACATTCAGGTTTGTCTACTCTGTAGCAGAATTGCTAATGACTAAATAGAAGGTACAGTACAGGACAGATTACCACAATACAGCGGTCAAAACTTGACCAACCCCAATGCTGTGTAAGGTTTCGATTCTGATCCTTCGCATGAGTGAAGCTGATCTCAATGGGAGGGCCTCAGAAGAGAGTCAGAATTCTTTCAAAAATGCATTTCAATTGAACCACTCCCACCACCTACATACATTTTCCCTCAGGTATTGAAATGACTCAGCTTGGAAAGTCAATCTGCCCATGACAGGGGAATGAAAAAGTCAATAAGCTATGCCGTAAGTAATACCTAAAGTATTTTTACATTCAGCAGACACTTTTAACAATGTACATTTCAGAAAGCCAGATAAGATAATCCCTGGAGCTACTGGGGTTAAGGGCCTTGCTGAAGGATCCAACAGTGAAATCACTCGGCCGACCCTGGGACTTGAATCAATGACCTTCTGAGCATAGACACAGCATGCAAACCCACTAAGCCACAGACCAGACATGTTATTTAATTCATTTAGCAGTTAGATTAATGGCAGTTTTGTGTTAAAATGCTAACAGTACAAATGCAAATTAAAAAACTTTAGCAGTTTGCCGTCACACAAATACATTATGATATTTTCCACATAACGCAATTAATTTGATGTATCGTCAATAAATATAATCTCTGCATGTCAAACCAAGGACACATGCACTTGAAAAGGTTTGTGTCAGCCTATGCTACAACAAATTCCAAACTCTAAACGATAAAATAAGCTATCAAGGAGGTTGTTTCATTCCCTATAACTCATACCTGTGATATCAACCAAAAAGTAGACTAAAGGCCCAACCGATGTTTGCTTTTAGGAAGGTTAACTCGACTATTTTAAAGTTGCCTCATTAAGTTCAGTTGGAGTGGCTGGGGAATGCTAAGTTAAAGTTCGACAGATGAGAAACGACACAAACGGAACTGTGGCGCAGTTGAAATGCAGCTTCCTGTGCAGAAGGCCTTACGTAAAGAGCTTTAGGTTAGATTTGCTTCTGCAAGTCAAGTAGCGAGACTTAGGGTTGGGGGAACACATACAGGAAACTGTGCACTCTGATAAGAAAGGCAAGAAAACGTATGTGAGACTTACCATTCGTAGTCTTCAGCAAAAAAGAAGAAATATATGTATTAGTATATAAATATAATGTCTAAAAGTGATTTTTTTTTGTGTTCAACAGGACGCATGGTGTGTCATTGGCTTGTTCTGATCTCCTGGACATGGCTGGACTTCCTGGCTTTCTAATCCTGTTGGCTGTCATCCACTTGGGAAACAGTAAGTCATTTAAAGAATATTGTCAAAGTATAATATTGATCTATAATGTACCCGATAGAAATTTGTTTGAAGTTTCTGAAACTCCAATAATTCTCATTGGTGTGCTAATGTGACATATGGATATGTAACATAAATTTGGCTATATAAAAGTAACAGAGACAGACAATTAATTGCATTGTATATTCATTTTCCTAACTAAGGGGTTTTAATAAAGTCGTTACGACTGTATACTTGTTTTTTTGGCTAAGTGTACAAAATTGCACAGGTTTCCTAATACAAAAAGATTTGTAAAAGAGCTATAAGATGTGAGAGGGAAGGAATTAAATTAATTCAATATTAAACTTAATTCAATTATTCAAACTTAGCTAATGCTTTACAACTTCCGCAAGTTTCAGTTTTGAGAAATTAATGGTAGACGTACTTTTGAGACAATGAGCAAAAAGAGAAGTGTGCATATGTATCGTTTTGGAACGAGCTCGGGGACAGCTAATTCATTTTTAGTAAAGCACATATTCTCTGCTCATTAGCAGAGATTTCTCTACGCGCAAATTATGTTTGTCTACTACAAACTGCATTTACGAGGCAGACAAAAACTCGGAGATTGTCGGATAAACTGGGTGTGCCGTTCCATTGCTATTTTAATCTCGATTTTATACTGACATGTCAGCCGTCGGATCACCGCTAATGTTTCATGTTACATGTTTTTACTGTGTCAATTGTCTGATGTAGAGTTTGATTTAGATTTTTTTGTTCTCTGTAATTTTTGTTTGCTATAACTCTTCATCTGAATTAATGGTGCACCTGAGCGTAAAATGTGTAATAGGCCAGTTATTTAATTTGATCCATGGGGGCTAAATTGCAACATCAATCACGTAGTTACTGGTCATGTAAAATACAGTTTGATATTTGGACGTCTTACAAACCGTGGTTCCGGTCTTAGGTCAAATACTTTATGAGCTCCGAGTCATGCTATACTGTGAGAAGGCTTTATGAATTGGTCTGGATTTGGAAGGCAAGTGTGTGAGCAAACTGTGCAATGTCTCGACTTATGCAAAGATCAATCAATTTCTATAAAATTTTATGTACATTTATAAAGTCTTGTAAGAAAAATAGTGACTGAAATCGAAAACAGTAGTTATTTTTAAAATGAATACTTTCATAGAGACAAAAAAGTTTCTAAAACGATACACTGTGTGTTGTCTTCCACTGACCAATCAGTGTAGAGAATAACTACTGCAGCTTTTCATAATAATAGCTTTGGATAGTTCAATATAATACTTCCTGCTCTGTATAAGAAGGAATTGACATATATAGGAAGGCATTTTCTGATTGTTAATTTTAATTTGGAGGCAGATGCCTACAGACAAAGTAATTTGAAACGCCTCATGTACAATAAGCAGGTATTATAATTAAAGTAAATGAGCCTAACTACTTTAGGTCTGACTCCCAAGAAGCTAAAGTACGGTATAGAACATACCAGACTGAAAGTAAACCTACTGCTAAAGTGTGGTTAAGCACATGGCAACTTGCAGCCTTCCTAGCTGAGCTAATATTTTTGATATAGTACAACCTCTGGTTCCTTATTACTTCTCCAATATAATTTTCACGCTATAATTGGCAATCCACTTTTAATAGCAAACGTTCTTTGAATCTAATTTGAACTATTCTTCCACCATGATGTGACACTCCGTGGGCTGACTACGGCCTATAGCCATTACCAAATTTAGCCACTAGTTCAGTTGGTGATTGAGATATACTGTTGGTATATTTGAATTAGCTAGAGTATAGATATTCATCATAATTGATCATGTTTAATAAACATATCTTCTAGAAATAATATACGATAATGTATCATCCTGAAAGATAGATATAGCTAGCAACGGACAATGATATTCCATCAAATTTTTGTTCAGCCGTATCACCAGCTGAGAAAAAAATGCTAATATATCATTTATTCTAAATTATTTTGAAATATTTTGTTTTTTTCTGGTTTTCTTATTGATTACATTGCATTTGGATTTATAACCAAGTAGCGAAATTTCAATGTTGTTTAATTAAAGATGGTTTATCAGGGCAAACTGATATCTTGGCAGAGTTATTCTCATTATAGTATTGCTGAGTATCTATCTATCTATCTATCTATCTATCTATATACACATATATGTACATTTAAGTATTTTTATTCTTTAAATCGTGTAAATTTAACACAATTACGTATGTATAGTTGTGATGCTGTCTGACTGCTAATTATTTTACACTCGTCTTCTGATCTTGTCAATAGCAGCAGCCCTGAAGTCAGACCACTTCCTAATTCCATTTTGAGATGAACTTATACTTGTTCTCTCATTAGCAGCAGCCTGCTAAAATGGTAAACGAAAAAAAAAATGTCAGAAAGAGGAAGCTTCAAAATGAAGAAGTTGGCTGTCAAAGGGACCCCACAGTAACAAAGCGTCTGGAGAATGAAACATTTGTACATTTGGCTTCCTCATGATTGCTTTTTGTAAAAAAAATGTCAAAATGTTCGTGCCAAATACGCGGTAATACAAAAAAACATGTCGCTTATATAAATGTATGTTATTGAAATATAAATGTACTATTATTCAATATAAATAGCATGAGAAAGAGGGGCAAGTTGCCAGCATACAAATAAGGAGCAGAACTCAAGAGACACGATAACTCAGTAAGTAAGGAAAGCAGCTCATGTGACAGTGGAAGTCACAGAAATGGGTAATCAATCAGCTTCAGGTTGTCAAAAACCATGTTTAAATATCTGACCGTTATTTTAAGATAAAAATGTAACATATGTTTGATGTGATGTGTATGATTATTTATGAGTCATTAAGGAATGTAGTAATGCATCTTCACCAGTGGAATAAATTATCTTAAAATGTTGCGGCAGAACCGTTATGTACCTTTGCAAAGAGATCAAGGGAAGGACAGAAAGTCAACCGATTTTGTTTTATGTGAATAACTATGATAATCCCAAGAAACATGGAGTATTTTTATACTCTGTAATTGGGTTAGGGGGTAAAACCTAGTCAAGGGGATCTTAAATTGTGTGCTACAGATGCATAAATTAAGTAAAAGCATGGCTATCTGAGAACTATCTGTGGAACTTGACTGAAATACATTTACATTACATTTCATTATTTAGCAGATGTTTTTACTCAAAGAGATGTCCAGCTGATAAAGGGGGGTTGGACAGTCCCTCGAGCAATCAGGGTTAAAGGCCTTACTCAAGGGCCCAATGGTAAAATCACTCCATCAGCTTTGGGATTTCAACCACCAACCATCTAATCACAGGCACAACTTAACCTGAAGAGCCAGACACTGTTTCTACAGATACATTCAGGCTCGTGTCTTTTTGTAGGCTTTGTGCTGGGTTTATATAACATAACAGCCCTTGTACAAAAGGCCAATTATTAATTTGTATAGGGGATTACATGACTTTCATATGCTTGCACTGAGTCACTGATTTTCATCTTTTTACATGTCCAAGCTCCAAAGATTGGGACCCAGCCAGTTTTTGGATTGAATTAATTTGGTTGTGTTTTATAGTATAGATACTATTAGTTTGTCATTGCAACACAGATCGAAAACCTGCTTCTGTGCACAACCCTTTTTGGACCAGACCACCAAATTTTTTTTTATAAAAGCCTGTAACTTAACCAAAACAATTAATTCATGTCTCAAAAAAATTCCATGAATGAAATAGCCAGTGCCAGCAAAATGAGATGTACAATCAGCATAGTTTTAACCATGAGAGTCAAAATGCTTAGATATATTGTCGAAATGTCAGTGTAAGTCTGCTGCTGAGGTCCACAATGCTGAAAGAGAGTGAGATCCCACTTTCTCAATGTCACTGACTGGTCATTTTTTATTAGAAAACTGCTACTTATTCATGTCAAAGACACCAATTTTAACATTGCGAAGCTCTACATTACATTATGTAAAGTTCACTGGCAAGAGAAAACACTCGCATGCACATGTAACTTCTTCAGATCTCAAGACACAGTACAATAGCAAACAAAAGAATCACACAGCACTGTATAACACAAAAACAACAAAATGGCAAAACCATGTACCGTGAGAACCAAAAACACAACAACGCCATATCACTGCAACTTATTCAGTATATTTTAAAATCATTTTGAAAGCTTGGTTAACTGTTTTGCATGTGGTGACTAACACAATAATCACATATATGTAGTTTTGGGGGTAAAATTATTACAATGGGAAACTATATAATCTATTTTGACCAACAAGGCTAAAGCAGCTGAAACCTGTGCCCATTGATGACAATTGTACAGAACCATTTGCAAACATTTGGAAATTTGTGTGAAGCAATTAGAAATGATGTCCTGCTGTGCAGAACTGATACTATAGTTTAGGGATTATGCTTCTTGTTTTGCAAATATTAGATGTCATTTGAGAAATGTACCAAAATAATCCAGGAATCTTAATAAACTGGACATAATATTGTTGGAGGTTTAGCTCACATGACCATCAAACAATATAATTTATCTTTCATTTCTGCTTTAAGTGTGAGGTAAAGACTGCTGCCGATGTCCTGACACTGAAAATTCCCCATGACTACATTTTATATGATGCCAAGCAACACTATAAGCAACTCGCCTACATGTCGTCACTAAAGTCATCAATATGGCTACCAAGCAAACAATGACAGATACACTCGGAGTCTAGCCAATTTAGATATAAATGTTAGACACTGCAGATGATGAAGAACTGCATTACTTGTATGTTCGCAAGAAATATAAAATGCATTGTCTTAACTAGATAATTAATTTTTTAATAATTAACATTGGTATGCAAATAGATGCTATCATATAATAAATTACATTTTTTGGGTGATAAAAGTCAAATGGTTCAATCAAGTTGTAGTATAGAAATGTGTAACCAATGAACAATACTGCTATTTATATATAACACATTCAAAATTTTGTGAGGCCCTAGCAGTGACAGGTAGGGAGATGATTAATATCACACAGCCTGTATCCAGGGCTATATATATATATATATAATTGCATGTATAATTCCACAGAAGATATTTATTGTCAATAATTGAAATTTGCTCACTTGAAAAACTGTTTAAAAACAGATTCACATACAAAATCCTAAGAATTTTAAAGGGATATATTTTGGTCAGAAATATATAACGTGTGACCCATGTTAGCAGTGAAGTTACTGTCTACAGCCCAGAATGCATTTCCTCCACAGTGCAGCTTTCCACTGCGGCCTTCTTCAGGTAGGCAGCTGAGCCTCGCCTTGCAGAAAGCGTGCAGCTAGCAGGCTTCCCATTGAGAACAGAGCAAAACCACATCCTGGTACCAGTTATTGTTTCTTCAGAAACACACCTTCACAGACAGTTGTCCATTTGCGAACTTATGCAGCACTGTCAGTATGTATACATGGGAGGTGGCAGTCTTTGCTATTTGTAAAAACGATCGAAAATTTGATAGTTCATTAGATTCTTTTTAGTACTTTAATAAGCATCACTATTTTGATATTTTGCTGAAATATGTATCTCAGGTATTCCTGTTTTAGTGCTGCTTTTAGTGTGCCTAATTAGGACAGGTTGGATTGGTTGGTTACATTGAGATTGAAATCTTTATTCATCTTAGATTGTAGGGATTACATTTGCCACCCCTACTGTCCATATTTAACACACACTAAAATGTCTCATTATGGAGTTTCAAGCAAAAATTTTAGCTGTTGTTTAAAATCAAAAGAAAGACATGTACTTTGTAGTATATGTCATAAAAAGCTGTTAATTATTTTATCTATATATTATTTTTTTCCTTCAATGGTTCAATGAGAGATCCATTTCAACTACAAGGTCCATTAAAGAATTACTCATTCAGTAGTTTATAAACATTTTCCAGTAGGTGAGGTACCTTCAGTCATGCAGGAATTCAGAAAATGAAAACATAACATTTAATGAAAATGGACTGATTTGTCTGATCCTCCTATGATTCAGTTTTATTTTAGCTATTGTAGTCTATTTATGAGTCGTGGCTGAAAGTTTTCATTATTTTTTAATTGGCATAGAAATATGATTTTAGAGGCCTAAGTAATATACATTTAAAAATAACATTCATTTCCACAAATCAGCTATTATGTAGTTCAATTTAATAATGTAAATAATATATTATGTAATTTGTAGCACAACAGTATGTACTGGCTGAAATATGTAAATGTAGTCAATCAATAATAACTTTTCAGAAGACTCATCAGCCAATTTTCATATTAAATTCACAGTTATAAAAACATAGCGAGGAACATTTTACATTTTTAAAACATAGCGAGTAACATTTTTACAATGTTACATTTTTCATTTGCAGTGAAAATTTAATATTATAGCAGTAAGTTGCAGTATTTTATACTAGTAATTTTCAAACATGTATGTTAATGTGTAGCTTTCAAAGTTGAAACCAAAAACAGCTAAAGAAAACTATGCCATACATCAGCTTCTCAGGAAGTTGTGGCTAAGTGTTGAAATAGTGATCTGTCTACAGAGCTCGCTGCTATGGCAACCAGGTTATGCCATTTAGGGAGCCTGAAGTTGCTAACCACTTCTATCAACACAACTTTCCTTTTCAGCTCTACTCTGAAGAACTCAATGTAAGGGGCTGAAAGACAATATCCAAATGCATGTAATGTGTGTATGAATGTGTGCACATGATCCTTTTGTAACCTGATCCCTGTATAAATGCACACATATATAAATAGACAAAATAGGCAAAGCCAACATTTAGCCTATTTCATAACTGTCTAAGCAGTGTTTAAATGCATTAAGACAGAGTGAGGTCCTTAAAAATCTCCCACCAACTGACAATACTTTCAGAGATAAAAAAGGAGGGAAACCTTTCCCCAGTCATCTCTCATTTAGCAAGTTTTATGAACCGTATGGTACTTTTTTACCCAAATAGCATATTATATTGTGCAATATCATGTTCTAAGTTGGGCAGCATGGTGGTGCGGTGGTTAGCACTGTTGCCTCACAATTCTGAGATCAGCGTTTGAGTTTCCACCAGGGTTCCAAGTGTGTGGAGTTACTATGTTCTCCCTGTTTCATCCAGGCAGTGTTGGGGAAAGTTACTTTTAAATGTAATATATTACAATACTGAGTTACTCCCCCCAAAAAGTAACTAATTGCATTACTTAGTTACTTTTTATGGAAAGTAATGCGTTATATTACTTTTGAGTTACTTTTGCGTTACTTATTTCTTACCTGGCTAAAGCTTTATGTTGTTCAGGCCTTAGACGTGTTTTTTTGACTAAGAAATTCAGCATTCAACAACAGCCTTTATAACCTCACCTTAAGGGGCAGCATGTGGCTCAGTGGGCCTGTGATCACAAGGTCACCGGTTCAAGCCCAGCCTCAGCACATCTGCAGGTCCTTGAGCAAAACCCTCAACCCCCAGCTCCCTGGGTGCCACTACAAAGAGTATTATTATTTCATTTTCTTTTAAAAACACATATATAGAATAATAATATAGAATTATATAATATTCTCAGAACTTTCAGAGCTATGCATGCCATTTAAAAAAAATCTCAACATTAATTATTGAAAGTTGAAAATTAATATGTTTGTTAAGTTTTTATTTTTGTTTTGGTAGGCTATGGCCTACATAAAGTAAATTCACTGTCCAATGAGATAACAAAGAGTGCAATATAGGCTAGATAATTGCCATTGTGAAATAAGTTATATTAGGGCAAAAGACAGATCTTAAACATTTTAAATGTTTAATAACTTTTTAGAGAACAATGAAATTGTACTACAGAACAAACAACATCCCCAATTAAACATAAATCTTTCAGCTATAATTTGAAAAATTGCTTGACATAGCCTAAACAAATGTATAAGCTGATTGCAATAGACCAAAACTCTTGAGTTTTCTACTAAGTGTCCTCAAACAAAAATTAGTTTTCATCCTGACGCCGTGGGGATATTTGTAGCAAAAATCAATGCGGCTTTGAAAATGCATTCCGAGCTGACCACGCCCACCCTACGGCAATCATGCCTCTGTGAAATTTCTTATTTACTCAAGTGATCTGAATTCCTTAGTTCAATTTTTATCAGATTATTCAAGTCAGCCTATGTGTTTCTATGATGCTTCAAAAACATTATTTCTCTGTTCATGCTCCACTTCATCTGCCAATGAATTCAACGATCTTATCAAATCTCCAGCCGCCATGTTTCAAACGATCTAAACGTAACGCGCTTCCGCCAATCCCCGCCTTGATGCAATGATTGCCGTAGGGTGGGCGTGGTCAGCTCGGAATGCATTTTCAAAGCAGCACTGAGTGCGTGATTCTACGTGACTACGTTCGTTTTAATTAAATATTTTTTTAAGCAAATTAATTAAAATAGAAAAGTAACTCGCGCTACTTTTTAAAAAAAGTAACTCAAATATTAATGTGTAAATTTATAAAGTAATGCGTTATATTACTCGTTACTTAAGAAAAGTAATATTATTACGTAACGCACGTTACTTGTAACGCGTTACCCCCAACACTGCATCCAGGTACTCTGCTTTCCCCCCCACAGTCCAAAAACATGTTGAGGAAATTGGAGTTCCAAATTTGCCCATAGCTGTTAATGGTGCATGAGTGTGCCCTGCAATGGGTGGGCACCCCATCCTTGAGTACAACAAATGGCTTCAGAAAATGGATGGATGAGCTGAGTTTTATTTATGTAGCAATGAGAGTCAAACAATCCCTGAAGCAATTGAGGTAAAGGGCCTTGTTTAAGGGCCAAACGGTGAAATTGTCAACCATGGAATTTGGCAACTTCCAATTAGAAGAACAGCAAAACCCACTGAGCCACAAACTGCCATCATAGTGATTAAAAATAATGAAGGTAGTCCAGTAAACTACTTGAACTAAACTACAAAAGAAAAAATTATCGCCATCGCCCACTGGTGCCTACCCCTTCACAGGGCACACATATACCATTTACACACACATTTACACCTACTGACAATTTACCAACTCTGTTTCCTAATCATACTTTGTTGGGAAAATGGATGATATTTTTAAAGGGAAGCAGGGAGAACAAATAATTAAACTCATAGACAGTATGAATGGATGGACATTCTGCTGTTACAGGTTCTGTCTGTATGTCTTTCACTCTGACTTGTAGACAGTATGAATGGATGGGCATTCTGCTGTTACAGGTTCTTTTGTCTGTGTGTCTTTCACTCTGACTTGTAGACAGTATGAATGGATGGGCATTCTGCTGTTACAGGTTCTGTCTGTATGTCTTTAACTCTGACTTGTAGACAGTATGAATGGATGGGCATTCTGCTGTTACAGGTTCTTCTGTCTGTGTGTCTCTCAATCCGAGATGTAAGACAGTATGAATGGATGGGCATTCTGCTGTTACAGGTTCTTCTGTCTGTGTGTCTCTCAATCCGAGATGTAAGACAGTATGAATGGATGGGCATTCTGCTGTTACAGGTTCTTCTGTCTGTGTGTCTTTCGCTCTGACTTGTAGACAGTCAGTTTATTTTTCCGTTTCCGGATTTCAAAATGATTTCTGGTAGGTGGCACAGTTTAGCAGCCTGTATCCTGGGTAGGATAAAGAGGAAATCCAAAAGGTCTGTGAAAAATATTAGACAGATGTTAGGTTTCAACAGACAGTTTAATCATATTTTTCTATTCTTCATCAGATCTACTCCATCTCATAATGTAGCTAAGTGTCCGTATAGTTTTATGTAGTGTTGGTATTGTATAATATAATAAATACAAATTTATTCTAGTATTTACTCATTTGCTTGCAACCATTATAAAGCTGCTGAATCTGTGGTAGATGGCTCTCCTTCACTACATTCTATGGCTTTGTTGGTTCATTTTAGGCAAAAGCACAAAATCTGCAATCATAAAGAGTAAAATGACACCTTGAGAAACAGTATATAGCCAAATGTATTGGGACACCTGCCTTTACATACACGTGAACTTCAATGACATCCCATTCTTAATAAATAGGCTTTAATATGGAGTTGGCTCACCCTTTGTAGCTATAACAGCTTCACCTCTTCTGGGAAGGCTGTCCACAAGGTTTAGGAGTGTGTTTATGGGAATTTTGACCATTCTTATAGGAGAGCATTTGTGAAGTCAGGCACTGTTGTTGGACGAGAAGGCCTGGCTTGCAGTCCCTACTCTATCTACTCTATCGGGTTGGGGTCAGGGCTCTGTGCAGGCCAGTCTTGTTCCTCCACACCAGACTCACTCATCCATGTCCTTATGGACCTTGCTTTGTGCACTGGTCATGTTGAAACAGGAAGGGGCCATCCCCAAACTGTTCCCACAAAGCTGGGAGCATGAAATTGTCCAAAATGGCTTCAAATGCTGCAGCATTAAGAGTTCCTTTCACTGGAACTAAGGGGCTAAGCCCAACCCCTGAAAAACAACCCCACACCATAATCCCCCCTCCACTAAACTCTACACTTGGCACAATACAGTCAGGGAAGAACTGGTCTCCTGGGAACCACCAAACCCAGACTTGTTCATCGGATTGCCAGACAGAGAAGTGTGATTCGTCACTCCAGAGAACACGTCTCTACTGCTCTAGAGTCCACCACTGCATCCGACCCTTTGCATTGCACATGGTGATATAAGGCTTGGATGCAGCTGCTCATTCCATGAAGTTCTCTACACACTGTTCTTGAACTAATCTGAAGGCCACATGAAGTTTGGAGGCTTGTAGCTATTGATTCTGTTGACAGTTGGCGAGTCAGCATGCGTTGTCCCCATTCTGTGATTTTATGTGACCTACCACTTCCTGGCTTAGTTGCTGTTGTTCCCAATTGCTTCCACTTTGTTATAATACCAATAACAGTTGACTGTGGAAATTTCACAAATGGACTTATTGCACAGGTGGCATCCTATCACGGTACCACGCTTGAATTCACTGAGCTCCTGAGAGAGACCCATTCTTTCGCAAATGTTTGTAGAAGCAGTCTGCATGTCTAGGTGCTTGATTTTATACAGCCGTGGCTATAGAAGTGATTGGAGAGCCTGATTTCAATGACTTGGAGGGGTGTCCCTTTTGACAATATAGTGTATGTTATATTGGTTACATCAATTTTAAACAGTCTGAGCTAGACAAAAAATAAATGTTTTGGTTTCTACAAGCCACTGTTTGTGATGGATCTGACAAAACATCAAAAACGTACATGAATATTCACTTTTCAACTATAAAACACACACATTTATGTAAAAAAAAATTTAAATAATATAAATAGATAAGGGATCCATTCCATTTAAAATTTCTTTTTAGAAATTTGAAAGCACCTTTCTTTAAAAAAGAATATATTCAAGAACAAGGTTATTTTCATACCATCCAGTAAGGCGGAGTGATGGTGAAGTGAAGAGCCTGGGATCGGGGCCAGATTATTAAATGTGAATTTACATGCATTGTCTTCCATGCTCCACAGCATCTCACTGCATTCATTGGTCTGTTTATCCACAGCCAACCCAGAAGTAAAATCCACACCCGCCCCCAACAACCCAACCAAACAACCATCTGGTGAGGCTGTCGGTAATGTATCACTGTGTTATTGAACAATATTGCTTAGGAGAAAAATACATACTCTGATATTCAATTGTTTATTGTGCTCTATATGCATGGTTGTGTCAAATTGTGGGTCTTCAGGTAAAGAATCTGAAAGGTCAGCTCCATAGTACCTGCTTTTTAGCACTATCAACCATTACATGGAGATTGTGCCATAAGTGATTATAATGTGATCATTCTTACACACCACCTGCTCGGTCTCACACTGCACGCACTGGATTTGTCAGTAAGTGTCAGTAGTGTCCTTTCTCAGGGTAAATTTTCACTGTGTAATTGAATTAACGCTTAGACAAGGACAACATGCTCTGTCCTCCATATTCTGTTAACAGTCAGTTTGACAAAAGCATTCTTACCTGCAAACAGCTCTGCATCCACACTTAAAAAGGTCACTAATGACATTCTGCAAAGGAATATTTCAGGCTTTTGGTGAACTGTATTTATTGCAGGCTATGCTGGGTTTGATTTTGAATATTGAGAATTTTAAGCATGTAGCATTATATTTTACAAAGCCATGCTCACTCTGAAACAATCAGCTTCCTCACACCTGTTTTGTTGTGTAATCAGTGATACAGTCAGACTATTCAAAGGAATCACAATATGCTCTTTCTTGCACGCTCCCCGGCACTGTCTTACACTGCACGCACTGGATTTGGTTGCTCAGCCATCTCCATTACTCCAAACTCACCTGCATCCACTCCTGCATCCTCTCCTGGCAGTGTCAGTACTGTCCTTTCTCACGGTAAATTTTCACTGTGTAATTGAATTAATTTTTTTGTCAGTATTCAGTCCACAGGATCATATTATGATGTATCTCCCGCCCAAAATCTCAGCTCTATAACATTTGTTGTTTTACACTGTCAACCATAACTTTCAGCCCGTGAAAAGTGAAAGATACTCTGTCCTCCATGCTCCACTGCTCTTACTCACACTGCATTCATTGGTTTCGTTTTCTTAGCAGACAAAGCGGCAGCATCATCCTCACCTGCACTCATTACATCCTCATCTGGCAAAGATAACGCTGCTGGAGGTAATATTTCATGGCATTGCATGGAATTACTTTTTTAGTGAATATCTGCATAACTCCATCCTCACCCGCATGCAGTCTCTCATCCCCACCTGTCACTAATGTGGCTTCACAAGGTAAACTCTCATTGCAGTGTTGAACAACATTTTTATCCAAATGTGAGGTAGTTTTGGATATATATTTGGAGTTTGCAGTGTGTAGGATCATCGTATCCTCTGCCCCAAATCTCAGCCCTACAGCAGATCCATAATTGAAATCTGCTCACCTAAAAAAGATCAAATCTTCTATATCATACTAATGTCAACAGTAACACTGAAATTGTGCCATAAGTGATGATAATGTGATCATTCTTCCATGCCTCCGGCTCTGTCTCACACTGTACACATTGGATATGGTTTTTTGGTGAAAACCATCTCCACGACAGAATTCTTACCCGCACACACCTTTGCATTCTTAAATGACAATGTGACTAAAGTCAGTTTGTGTCATTGAACAATATTTTATCTTAGATGCCTAGAATTTTATTTTATTTAGGCGTTGAGAGTATTCATTATGATGAAATATTCTAGCATCTTTAGTCCAAAATCGCAGCCGCATAACAGCCATACCACAGCATCGTCAACCATAACTCTCTGGCTATACTAAGTCAATCACAACATCCCCTTTCTTCCACGCTCCCCTGCTCGGTCTCACACTGCACGCACTGGATTTGGTTGCTCAGCCATCTCCACAACTTCATCCTCATCTGTATCCATTCTCCCATCCTCATCTGTCACTAATATGGCTTCTAAAGGTAAACTCTCGTTGTTTTATTGAACAACATTTTACTTTAAATGTCCTGATATATTGTTTTTATACTTTGGCATTGAGGGCATTAAGTATGTGTAAATGTTATAGTATCTTCAGTCCACAATCTCAGCTACATAACAGCCGTTTCATAGCACTGTCATCCATAACTCTCAGACGAAGCTTAGACAAGGACAACATGCTCTGTCCTCCATATTCTGTTAACAGTCAGTTTGACAAAAGCATTCTTACCTGCAAACACCTCTGCATCCACACTTAAAAAGGTCGCTAATGACATTCTGCAAAGGAATATTACAGGCTTTTGGTGAACTGTATTTATTGCAGGCTATGCTGGGTTTGATTTTGAATATTAAGAATTTTAAGCATGTAGCATTATATTTTACAAAGCCATGCTCACTCTGAAACAATCAGCTTCCTCACACCTGTTTTGTTGTGTAATCAGTGATACAGTCAGACTATTCAAAGGAATCACAATATGCTCTTTCTTGCACGCTCCCCGGCACTGTCTTACACTGCACGCACTGGATTTGGTTGCTCAGCCATCTCCATTACTCCAAACTCACCTGCATCCACTCC
The DNA here is from genome assembly GCF_048594095.1 of Paramormyrops kingsleyae. Taxonomy (NCBI): domain Eukaryota; kingdom Metazoa; phylum Chordata; class Actinopteri; order Osteoglossiformes; family Mormyridae; genus Paramormyrops; species Paramormyrops kingsleyae. The sequence continues at coordinate 15,351,247 of NC_132811.1, read as the reverse complement.
TGCATCCTCTCCTGGCAGTGTCAGTACTGTCCTTTCTCACGGTAAATTTTCACTGTGTAATTGAATTAATTTTTTTGTCAGTATTCAGTCCACAGGATCATATTATGATGTATCTCCCGCCCAAAATCTCAGCTCTATAACATTTGTTGTTTTACACTGTCAACCATAACTTTCAGCCTGTGAAAAGTGAAAGATACTCTGTCCTCCATGCTCCACTGCTCTTACTCACACTGCATTCATTGGTTTCGTTTTCTTAGCAGACAAAGCGGCAGCATCATCCTCACCTGCACTCATTACATCCTCATCTGGCAAAGATAACGCTGCTGGAGGTAATATTTCATGGCATTGCATGGAATTACTTTTTTAGTGAATATCTGCATAACTCCATCCTCACCCGCATGCAGTCTCTCATCCCCACCTGTCACTAATGTGGCTTCACAAGGTAAACTCTCATTGCAGTGTTGAACAACATTTTTATCCAAATGTGAGGTAGTTTTGGATATATATTTGGAGTTTGCAGTGTGTAGAATCATCGTATCTTCTGCCCCAAATCTCAGCCCTACAGCAGATCCATAATTGAAATCTGCTCACCTAAAAAAGATCAAATCTTCTATATCATACTAATGTCAACAGTAACACTGAAATTGTGCCATAAGTGATGATAATGTGATCATTCTTCCATGCCTCCGGCTCTGTCTCACACTGTACACATTGGATATGGTTTTTTGGTGAAAACCATCTCCACGACAGAATTCTTACCCGCACACACCTTTGCATTCTTAAATGACAATGTGACTAAAGTCAGTTTGTGTCATTGAACAATATTTTATCTTAGATGCCTAGAATTTTATTTTATTTAGGCGTTGAGAGTATTCATTATGATGAAATATTCTAGCATCTTTAGTCCAAAATCGCAGCCGCATAACAGCCATACCACAGCATCGTCAACCATAACTCTCTGGCTATACTAAGTCAATCACAACATCCCCTTTCTTCCACGCTCCCCTGCTCGGTCTCACACTGCACGCACTGGATTTGGTTGCTCAGCCATCTCCACAACTTCATCCTCATCTGTATCCATTCTCCCATCCTCATCTGTCACTAATATGGCTTCTAAAGGTAAACTCTCGTTGTTTTATTGAACAACATTTTACTTTAAATGTCCTGATATATTGTTTTTATACTTTGGCATTGAGGGCATTAAGTATGTGTAAATGTTATAGTATCTTCAGTCCACAATCTCAGCTACATAACAGCCGTTTCATAGCACTGTCATCCATAACTCTCAGACGAAGCTTAGACAAGGACAACATGCTCTGTCCTCCATATTCTGTTAACAGTCAGTTTGACAAAAGCATTCTTACCTGCAAACACCTCTGCATCCACACTTAAAAAGGTCGCTAATGACATTCTGCAAAGGAATATTACAGGCTTTTGGTGAACTGTATTTATTGCAGGCTATGCTGGGTTTGATTTTGAATATTAAGAATTTTAAGCATGTAGCATTATATTTTACAAAGCCATGCTCACTCTGAAACAATCAGCTTCCTCACACCTGTTTTGTTGTGTAATCAGTGATACAGTCAGACTATTCAAAGGAATCACAATATGCTCTTTCTTGCACGCTCCCCGGCACTGTCTTACACTGCACGCACTGGATTTGGTTGCTCAGCCATCTCCATTACTCCAAACTCACCTGCATCCACTCCTGCATCCTCTCCTGGCAGTGTCAGTACTGTCCTTTCTCACGGTAAATTTTCACTGTGTAATTGAATTAATTTTTTTGTCAGTATTCAGTCCACAGGATCATATTATGATGTATCTCCCGCCCAAAATCTCAGCTCTATAACATTTGTTGTTTTACACTGTCAACCATAACTTTCAGCCTGTGAAAAGTGAAAGATACTCTGTCCTCCATGCTCCACTGCTCTTACTCACACTGCATTCATTGGTTTCGTTTTCTTAGCAGACAAAGCGGCAGCATCATCCTCACCTGCACTCATTACATCCTCATCTGGCAAAGATAACGCTGCTGGAGGTAATATTTCATGGCATTGCATGGAATTACTTTTTTAGTGAATATCTGCATAACTCCATCCTCACCCGCATGCAGTCTCTCATCCCCACCTGTCACTAATGTGGCTTCACAAGGTAAACTCTCATTGCAGTGTTGAACAACATTTTTATCCAAATGTGAGGTAGTTTTGGATATATATTTGGAGTTTGCAGTGTGTAGGATCATCGTATCCTCTGCCCCAAATCTCAGCCCTACAGCAGATCCATAATTGAAATCTGCTCACCTAAAAAAGATCAAATCTTCTATATCATACTAATGTCAACAGTAACACTGAAATTGTGCCATAAGTGATGATAATGTGATCATTCTTCCATGCCTCCGGCTCTGTCTCACACTGTACACATTGGATATGGTTTTTTGGTGAAAACCATCTCCACGACAGAATTCTTACCCGCACACACCTTTGCATTCTTAAATGACAATGTGACTAAAGTCAGTTTGTGTCATTGAACAATATTTTATCTTAGATGCCTAGAATTTTATTTTATTTAGGCGTTGAGAGTATTCATTATGATGAAATATTCTAGCATCTTTAGTCCAAAATCGCAGCCGCATAGCAGCCATACCACAGCATCGTCAACCATAACTCTCTGGCTATACTAAGTCAATCACAACATCCCCTTTCTTCCACGCTCCCCTGCTCGGTCTCACACTGCACGCACTGGATTTGGTTGCTCAGCCATCTCCACAACTTCATCCTCATCTGTATCCATTCTCCCATCCTCATCTGTCATTAATATGGCTTCTAAAGGTAAACTCTCGTTGTTTTATTGAACAACATTTTACTTTAAATGTCCTGATATATTGTTTTTATACTTTGGCATTGAGGGCATTAAGTATGTGTAAATGTTATAGTATCTTCAGTCCACAATCTCAGCTACATAACAGCCGTTTCATAGCACTGTCATCCATAACTCTCAGACGAAGCTTAGACAAGGACAACATGCTCTGTCCTCCATATTCTGTTAACAGTCAGTTTGACAAAAGCATTCTTACCTGCAAACACCTCTGCATCCACACTTAAAAAGGTCGCTAATGACATTCTGCAAAGGAATATTACAGGCTTTTGGTGAACTGTATTTATTGCAGGCTATGCTGGGTTTGATTTTGAATATTGAGAATTTTAAGCATGTAGCATTATATTTTACAAAGCCATACTCACTCTGAAACAATCAGCTTCCTCACACCTGTTTTGTTGTGTAATCAGTGATACAGTCAGACTATTCAAAGGAATCACAATATGCTCTTTCTTGCACGCTCCCCGGCACTGTCTTACACTGCACGCACTGGATTTGGTTGCTCAGCCATCTCCATTACTCCAAACTCACCTGCATCCACTCCTGCATCCTCTCCTGGCAGTGTCAGTACTGTCCTTTCTCACGGTAAATTTTCACTGTGTAATTGAATTAATTTTTTTGTCAGTATTCAGTCCACAGGATCATATTATGATGTATCTCCCGCCCAAAATCTCAGCTCTATAACATTTGTTGTTTTACACTGTCAACCATAACTTTCAGCCTGTGAAAAGTGAAAGATACTCTGTCCTCCATGCTCCACTGCTCTTACTCACACTGCATTCATTGGTTTCATTTTCTTAGCAGACAAAGCGGCAGCATCATCCTCACCTGCACTCATTACATCCTCATCTGGCAAAGATAGCGCTGCTGGAGGTAATATTTCATGGCATTGCATGGAATTACTTTTTTAGTGAATATTTGCATAACTCCATCCTCACCCGCATGCAGTCTCTCATCCCGACCTGTCACTAATGTGGCTTCACAAGGTAAACTCTCATTGCAGTGTTGAACAACATTTTTATCCAAATGTGAGGTAGTTTTGGATATATATTTGGAGTTTGCAGTGTGTAGGATCATCGTATCCTCTGCCCCAAATCTCAGCCCTACAGCAGATCCATAATTGAAATCTGCTCACCTAAAAAAGATCAAATCTTCTATATCATACTAATGTCAACAGTAACACTGAAATTGTGCCATAAGTGATGATAATGTGATCATTCTTCCATGCCTCCGGCTCTGTCTCACACTGTACACATTGGATATGGTTATTTGGTGAAAACCATCTCCACGACAGAATTCTTACCCGCACACACCTTTGCATTCTTAAATGACAATGTGACTAAAGTCAGTTTGTGTCATTGAACAATATTTTATCTTAGATGCCTAGAATTTTATTTTATTTAGGCGTTGAGAGTATTCATTATGATGAAATATTCTAGCATCTTTAGTCCAAAATCGCAGCCGCATAACAGCCATACCACAGCATCGTCAACCATAACTCTCTGGCTATACTAAGTCAATCACAACATCCCCTTTCTTCCACGCTCCCCTGCTCGGTCTCACACTGCACGCACTGGATTTGGTTGCTCAGCCATCTCCACAACTTCATCCTCATCTGTATCCATTCTCCCATCCTCATCTGTCACTAATATGGCTTCTAAAGGTAAACTCTCGTTGTTTTATTGAACAACATTTTACTTTAAATGTCCTGATATATTGTTTTTATACTTTGGCATTGAGGGCATTAAGTATGTGTAAATATTATAGTATCTTCAGTCCACAATCTCAGCTACATAACAGCCGTTTCATAGCACTGTCATCCATAACTCTCAGACGAAGCTTAGACAAGGACAACATGCTCTGTCCTCCATATTCTGTTAACAGTCAGTTTGACAAAAGCATTCTTACCTGCAAACAGCTCTGCATCCACACTTAAAAAGGTCACTAATGACATTCTGCAAAGGAATATTTCAGGCTTTTGGTGAACTGTATTTATTGCAGGCTATGTTGGGTTTGATTTTGAATATTGAGAATTTTAAGTATGTAGCATTATATTTTACAAAGCCATGCTCACTCTGAAACAATCAGCTTCCTCACACCTGTTTTGTTGTGTAATCAGTCATACAGTCAGACCATTCAAAGGAATCACAATATGTTCTTTCTTGCACGCTCCCCGGCACTGTCTTACACTGCACGCACTGGATTTGGTTGCTCAGCCATCTCCATTACTCCAAACTCACCTGCATCCACTCCTGCATCCTCTTCTGACAGTGTCAGTAGTGTCCTTTCTCACGGTAAATTTTCACTGTGTAATTGAATTAATTTTTTTGTCAGTATTCAGTCCACAGGATCACATTATGATGTGTTATCTCCCGCCCAAAATCTCAGCTCTATAACATTTGTTGTTTTACACTGTCACCCATAACTTTCAGCCTGTAACAAGTGAAAGATGCTCTGTCCTCCATGCTCCACTGCTCTTACTGACACTGCATTTATTGGTTTTGGTTTCTTAGCAGCCAAAGCCACAGCATCAACCTCACCTGCACTCACTGCATCCTCATCTGGCAAAGATAGCGCTGCTGGAGGTAATATTTCATGGCATTGCATGGAATTACTTTTTTAGTGAATATTTGCATAACTCCATCCTCACCCGCATGCAGTCTCTCATCCCGACCTGTCACTAATGTGGCTTCACAAGGTAAACTCTCATTGCAGTGTTGAACAACATTTTTATCCAAATATGAGGTAGTTTTGGATATATATTTGGAGTTTGCAGTGTGTAGGATCATCGTATCCTCTGCCCGAAATCTCAGCCCTACAGCAGATCCATATTTGAAATCTGCTCACCTAAAAAAGATCAAATCTTCTATATCATACTAATGTCAACAGTAACACTGAAATTGTGCCATAAGTGATAATAATGTGATCATTCTTCCATGCCTCCGGCTCTGTCTCACACTGTACACATTGGATATGGTTATTTGGTGAAAACCATCTCCACGACAGAATTCTTACCCGCACACACCTTTGCATTCTTAAATGACAATGTGACTAAAGTCAGTTTGTGTCATTGAACAATATTTTATCTTAGATGCCTAGAATTTTATTTTATTTAGGCGTTGAGAGAATTCATTATGATGAAATATTCTAGCATCTTCAGTCCAAAATCGCAGCCGCATAACAGCCATACCACAGCATCGTCAACCATAACTCTCTGGCTATACTAAATCAATCACAACATCCCTTTTCTTCCACGCTCCCCTGCTCGGTCTCACACTGCACGCACTGGATTTGGTTGCTCAGCCATCTCCACAACTTCATCCTCATCTATATCCATTCTCCCATCCTCATCTGTCACTAATATGGCTTCTAAAGGTAAACTCTCGTTGTTTTATTGAACAACATTTTACTTTAAATGTCCTGATATATTGTTTTTATACTTTGGCATTGAGGGCATTAAGTATGTGTAAATATTATAGTATCCTCAGTCCACAATCTCAGCTACATAACAGCCGTTTCATAGCACTGTCATCCATAACTCTCAGACGAAGCTTAGACAAGGACAACATGCTCTGTCCTCCATATTCTGTTAACAGTCAGTTTGACAAAAGCATTCTTACCTGCAAACACCTCTGCATCCACACTTAAAAAGGTCACTAATGACATTCTGCAAAGGAATATTTCAGGCTTTTGGTGAACTGTATTTATTGCAGGCTATGTTGGGTTTGATTTTGAATATTGAGAATTTTAAGTATGTAGCATTATATTTTACAAAGCCATGCTCACTCTGAAACAATCAGCTTCCTCACACCTGTTTTGTTGTGTAATCAGTCATACAGTCAGACCATTCAAAGGAATCACAATATGTTCTTTCTTGCGCGCTCCCCGGCACTGTCTTACACTGCACGCACTGGATTTGGTTGCTCAGCCATCTCCATTACTCCAAACTCACCTGCATCCACTCCTGCATCCTCTTCTGACAGTGTCAGTAGTGTCCTTTCTCACGGTAAATTTTCACTGTGTAATTGAATTAATTTTTTTGTCAGTATTCAGTCCACAGGATCACATTATGATGTGTTATCTCCCGCCCAAAATCTCAGCTCTATAACATTTGTTGTTTTACACTGTCACCCATAACTTTCAGCCTGTAACAAGTGAAAGATGCTCTGTCCTCCATGCTCCACTGCTCTTACTGACACTGCATTTATTGGTTTTGGTTTCTTAGCAGCCAAAGCCACAGCATCAACCTCACCTGCACTCACTGCATCCTCATCTGGCAAAGATAGCGCTGCTGGAGGTAATATTTCATGGCATTGCATGGAATTACTTTTTTAGTGAATATTTGCATAACTCCATCCTCACCCGCATGCAGTCTCTCATCCCGACCTGTCACTAATGTGGCTTCACAAGGTAAACTCTCATTGCAGTGTTGAACAACATTTTTATCCAAATATGAGGTAGTTTTGGATATATATTTGGAGTTTGCAGTGTGTAGGATCATCGTATCCTCTGCCCGAAATCTCAGCCCTACAGCAGATCCATATTTGAAATCTGCTCACCTAAAAAAGATCAAATCTTCTATATCATACTAATGTCAACAGTAACACTGAAATTGTGCCATAAGTGATAATAATGTGATCATTCTTCCATGCCTCCGGCTCTGTCTCACACTGTACACATTGGATATGGTTATTTGGTGAAAACCATCTCCACGACAGAATTCTTACCCGCACACACCTTTGCATTCTTAAATGACAATGTGACTAAAGTCAGTTTGTGTCATTGAACAATATTTTATCTTAGATGCCTAGAATTTTATTTTATTTAGGCGTTGAGAGAATTCATTATGATGAAATATTCTAGCATCTTCAGTCCAAAATTGCAGCCGCATAACAGCCATACCACAGCATCGTCAACCATAACTCTCTGGCTATACTAAATCAATCACAACATCCCTTTTCTTCCACGCTCCCCTGCTCGGTCTCACACTGCACGCACTGGATTTGGTTGCTCAGCCATCTCCACAACTTCATCCTCATCTATATCCATTCTCCCATCCTCATCTGTCACTAATATGGCTTCTAAAGGTAAACTCTCGTTGTTTTATTGAACAACATTTTACTTTAAATGTCCTGATATATTGTTTTTATACTTTGGCATTTAGGGCATTAAGTATGTGTAAATTTTATAGTATCCTCAGTCCACAATCTCAGCTACATAACAGCCGTTTCATAGCACTGTCATCCATAACTCTCAGACGAAGCTTAGACAAGGACAACATGCTCTGTCCTCCATATTCTGTTAACAGTCAGTTTGACAAAAGCATTCTTACCTGCAAACAGCTCTGCATCCACACTTAAAAAGGTCACTAATGACATTCTGCAAAGGAATATTTCAGGCTTTTGGTGAACTGTATTTATTGCAGGCTATGTTGGGTTTGATTTTGAATATTGAGAATTTTAAGTATGTAGCATTATATTTTACAAAGCCATGTTCACTCTGAAACAATCAGCTTCCTCACACCTGTTTTGTTGTGTAATCAGTCATACAGTCAGACCATTCAAAGGAATCACAATATGTTCTTTCTTGCACGCTCCCCGGCACTGTCTTACACTGCACGCACTGGATTTGGTTGCTCAGCCATCTCCATTACTCCAAACTCACCTGCATCCACTCCTGCATCCTCTTCTGACAGTGTCAGTAGTGTCCTTTCTCACGGTAAATTTTCACTGTGTAATTGAATTAATTTTTTTGTCAGTATTCAGTCCACAGGATCACATTATGATGTGTTATCTCCCGCCCAAAATCTCAGCTCTATAACATTTGTTGTTTTACACTGTCACCCATAACTTTCAGCCTGTAACAAGTGAAAGATGCTCTGTCCTCCATGCTCCACTGCTCTTACTGACACTGCATTTATTGGTTTTGGTTTCTTAGCAGCCAAAGCCACAGCATCAACCTCACCTGCACTCACTGCATCCTCATCTGGCAAAGATAGCGCTGCTGGAGGTAATATTTCATGGCATTGCATGGAATTACTTTTTTAGTGAATATTTGCATAACTCCATCCTCACCCGCATGCAGTCTCTCATCCCGACCTGTCACTAATGTGGCTTCACAAGGTAAACTCTCATTGCAGTGTTGAACAACATTTTTATCCAAATATGAGGTAGTTTTGGATATATATTTGGAGTTTGCAGTGTGTAGGATCATCGTATCCTCTGCCCGAAATCTCAGCCCTACAGCAGATCCATATTTGAAATCTGCTCACCTAAAAAAGATCAAATCTTCTATATCATACTAATGTCAACAGTAACACTGAAATTGTGCCATAAGTGATAATAATGTGATCATTCTTCCATGCCCCCGGCTCTGTCTCACACTGCACACATTGGATATGGTTTTTTGGTGAAAACCATCTCCACGACAGAATTCTTACTCGCACACACCTTTGCATTCTTAAATGACAATGTGACTAAAGTCAGTTTGTGTCATTGAACAATATTTTATCTTAGATGCCTAGAATTTTATTTTATTTAGGCGTTGAGAGAATTCATTATGATGAAATATTGTAGCATCTTCAGTCCAAAATCGCAGCCGCATAACAGCCATACCACAGCATCTTCAACCATAACTGTCTAGCTATACTAAATCAATCACAACATCCCCTTTCTTCCACGCTCCCCTGCTCGGTCTCACACTGCACGCACTGGATTTGGTTGCTCAGCCATCTCCACAACTTCATCCTCATCTGTATCCATTCTCCCATCCTCATCTGTCACTAATATGGCTTCTAAAGGTAAACTCTCGTTGTTTTATTGAACAACATTTTACTTTAAATGTCCTGATATATTGTTTTTATACTTTGGCATTTAGGGCATTAAGTATGTGTAAATATTATAGTATCCTCAGTCCACAATCTCAGCTACATAACAGCCGTTTCATAGCACTGTCATCCATAACTCTCAGACGAAGCTTAGACAAGGACAACATGCTCTGTCCTCCATATTCTGTTAACAGTCAGTTTGACAAAAGCATTCTTACCTGCAAACACCTCTGCATCCACACTTAAAAAGGTCACTAATGACATTCTGCAAAGGAATATTTCAGGCTTTTGGTGAACTGTATTTATTGCAGGCTATGCTGGGTTTGATTTTGAATATTGAGAATTTTCAGCATGTAGCATTATATTTTACAAAGCCATGCTCACTCTGAAACAATCAGCTTCCTCACACTTGTTTTGTTGTGTAATCAGTGATACAGTCAGACCATTCAAAGGAATCACAATATGCTCTTTCTTGCACGCTCCCCGGCTCTGTCTTACACTGCACGCACTGGATTTGGTTGCTCAGCCATCTCCATTACTCCAAACTCACCTGCATCCACTCCTGCATCCTCTTCTGACAGTGTCAGTAGTGTCCTTTCTCACGGTAAATTTTCACTGTATAATTGAATAAATTTTTTTGTCAGTATTCAGTCCACAGGATCACATTATGATGTGTTATCTCCCGCCCAAAATCTCAGCTCTATAACATTTGTTGTTTTACAATGTCAACCATAACTTTCAGCCTGTAACGAGTGAAAGATGCTCTGTCCTCCATGCTCCACTGCTCTTACTGACACTGCATTTATTGGTTTTGGTTTCTTAGCAGCCAACGCCTCAGCATCAACCTCACCTGCACTCAATGCATCCTCATCTGGCAATGGTACCACTGCTGGAGGTAATATTTCATGGCATTGCAAGTAATTACTTTTTTAGTGAATATTTGCATAACTCCATCCTCACCCGCATGCAGTCTCTCATCCCCACCTGTCACTAATGTGGCTTCACAAGGTAAACTCTCATTGTAGTGTTGAACAACATTTTTATCCAAATGTGAGGTACTGTAGTTTTGGATATATATTTGGAGTTTGCAGTGTGTAGGATCATCGTATCCTCTGCCCCAAGTCTCAGCCCTTCAGCAGATCCATAATTGAAATCTGCTCACCTAAAAAATATCAAATCTTCTATATCATACTAATGTCAACAGTAACACTGAAATTGTGCCATAAGTGATAATAATGTGATCATTCTTCCATGCCCCCGGCTCTGTCTCACACTGCACACATTGGATATGGTTTTTTCGTGAAAACCATCTCCACGACAGAATTCTTTGTGTCATTGAATGGTATTTAATGTTAGATACCTAGTTTTTTTTTTTTTTTTAGGCATTGAAAGAATTCATTATGATGAAACATTCTAGCATCTTCAGTCCAACATCTCAGCTGCGTAACAGCCATTTCATTGCACTGTCAGCCATAACTCTCAGGTTATACTAAGACAATCACAATATCCCCTTTCTTCCACGCTCTCCTGCTCGGTTGATTGAATTATTTTTTTTGTCTCTATTCAGTGCACAGGATCATATTATGGTGTGTTATCTCCTACCCAAAATCTCAGCTCCGTAACACTTGTTTTACACTGTCAACCATAACTTTCAGTCTGTATCAAGTGAAAGATGCTCTGTCCTCCATGCTCCACTGCTCTTACTCACACTGCATTCATTGGTTTTGATTTCTTGACAGCCAGTTCTACAGCATCAGCCTCACCTACATCCACTAACTCATCCTCATCTTACAATGGTACCACTGCTGAAGGTAACATTTCACTGCATTATTGAATGCTACTTCTTACGATATGTTTTGTGTTTCCTTGACTACCACATTCAAAGATGCCTCCAAGTAAAGTTCCATTGTATCATTGTACATTATTTATTACCAGCTGTGATTGTTTGCTTATTTTTATTGAGCCTTTTCAGTATGTTGGATCATAATTTAAACTGGTATTTTTAGGTCCAGGATATCGGCTGCCTCACACACATTTTTGCAACATAACCAATCATACCCATCGGAGTTACTTTTAAAGAATTCACAACAAGCTTTTACTCAAACTGCATTTACTTAAAAATCTTTTTTTCAACTTGTACACAAAATATCAGTGATGCCAGTTATCAAGATTAGGTTTTGAACCAAACATACTGAATTTTTTTAACACTGACAAATATAAACGCTCAAACTGTGGCCAAAGGGAATCTGTCTTTCACGCCCCCTGCTCTGTCTCTCACTGCACACATTGAATTTGGTTTCTTGGTGAAAGCCATCTCCATGACAAAATTCTTACCCGCACACACCTCGGAATTCTTAAATGACAATGTGACTAAGGTCAATTCTCAAGGTGAAGTATCATTGTATTACTGAACATATTTTATGTTTAATGTCCAGATTGTTTTTATTTATGCTTTGAGATCATTCAGTGTGCAGAAGCATTCTATCATCTAGTATTGTAGTATAATCCAAAATCGCAGTCATATAACTGCCAGGTCATTACATAACAGTTTCATAGGATTACTGACATTTTGCACGGGCTTCAAAACTTTCAGTCTGTTACTGAACTGTATTTCTGTGTTTGATTTTGTGTATTATGAATTTTCCGCATGCAGCATCATATTTTATATATGTTCACTAAAAAATATCAGCTTCCTTACCTGTATTTTTTTGTGTAATCAGTAAAACTGAAAAGAACATCAAACATTCATAACATACCAGTGTTAACGGTAACAGATCGTGTCATAAGTGACGATAATGTGATCTTTCTTGCACACTCCCCTTCACTGACTCACACTGCACACATTGCACTTGGTTGCTCAGACATCTCCATAACTCCAACCTCACCTGCATCCACTTCCACACCTTCACGTCACAATGTCAGTAGAGTCCTTTCTCAAGGTAAATTTTCACTTTGTGATTGAATAATTTTTTTTGTCTGTATTCATATATCACCAGCCCAAAATCTCAGCTCTATAACACTTGTTGTTTTACACTGTCAACCATAACTTTCAGTCTGTAACAAGTGAAAGATGCTCTGTCCTCCATGCTCCACTGCTCTTACTCACACTGCATTCATTGGTTTGGGTTTCTTGGCAGCCAACTCCACAGCATCACCTGCACTCACTCTCTCATCCCCACCTGTCACTAATTGGACTTCTCAAGGTAAACTCTCATTGTATTGATGAATGCAACTTCCTTCCATATGTTTTGTGTTTTCTCATATTTACAGATTTGGATTTTTCAATAGGCCAAATTATTTTAGAATTGCACAAAATTACAACATCATAACAGCTCTTTTACAGCACTGTCAGCCAAAATGTTCACACTGCGCTACAAGCAGTAATAACATGATCCTTCTTCAGTGCTCCATTGAATGACTTTTATAGTGAATAACTGCGCAGCAGCATCCTTTCCTGAACAGGTGGGTTCAGGAAAGGATGCTGCTGCGCAGTTATTCACAAAACATCCTTTCCTGAACCCACCTGCACAAGGTTTCCCTAATCGTTGAAATCTTGCTAGACTCTTAGAAGATAATACATGTCCAGTTGAAGTGATTATACAGGCATGTGCAGCTGAAAGTTAGTCTTTACTGGAGTATGCAGGGAATGAGTCCATTAATATTACTGTCACTGTTAGACAAAGGTCAGACATCCACACTTCCACACACCTCTCCCTCTCCAGCCTCCAGTACCTTTCTCACTGCTGGACAGAGACAACTTTTATAACAATTTGTTTTGCATATATTATTTATTTATTGTAAAAACCTTGCATCAGACTTGATATATCTCCTTAATTTCCATGAGGGGAAACCTCTGTTAGACCTTCAAGTCCCTCAAGCACTGGCACCTCTGACTTTGCACGCAGCACCTCCACACCTGCATTCACTACAGAAAGCAGCACCCTTGTGGTCACTTCTCAGATTATAGGTTGGGGTTCTCTCTGCAGAGGATGTCTCTCTCTCTAAGGGGGTCCTATAGGGTGGGGTTCTCTCTGCAGAGGATGCCTCTCTCTCTAAGGGGGTCCTATAGGGTGGGGTTCTCTCTGCAGAGGATGTCTCTCTCTCTAAGGGGGTCCTATAGGGTGGGGTTCTCTCTGCAGAGGATGCCTCTCTCTCTAAGGGGGTCCTATAGGGTGGGGTTCTCTCTGCAGAGGATGTCTCTCTCTCTAAGGGGGTCCTTCTACATTTCTGTGTAAATTATTCTTCATTCTTTTGTTCCCAAATGGCTTCTGATTGTGCTCTTTTCTCTAACAGGCTCTCCACACCATCCCTGTGGTGAGTTTCAGATGATATGTAACCAATTCAACGTGGTCTCTGAATGATAAATATGTTACTCTTATTAAATTTCAAAAGATCTTTTAAAATAAAAGGAGGAAAAATTCTTTCCAAAAAGTTTGGCATTTACTCCACCGACATAATTATTTTATCCCTTTTCTACATGCTTACAGTATTTCTTCATGTTTTAGACTTTAGATTGTTATACATCATTATTGCTTGCTTGATTTCTTTTATGACCAGGTATGTATGTCCACTTCATATGCGTCTCTCAAACTTTTGAATTTTATTTCTGTAACACAGGAAACTTCTCACTTAGTAAGACCCAATATGGCATCACAGTTACAGTAGACAATGGTCTGTCAAGTACTGTAACATTTGAAGATGAGGATCGTGAAAAGTACAGACTAAAATTCCAAAACATAGTGGAGATTTCACTGAAACCCTGTACAACCTACAGTAACATAAGCGTAACTCAAGGACCCTGCACCTTAAAATCAAATTCATCATTATCCATCAAAACCAATGATATTGGTAAGCCCAAGATTCAGTTCTGTATGCTATAAACATGTTCAAAGTTATGACATTAATGCCAGTTGATGTAATTTAGGCTATTTGTCCTGCTAAAGATGGCAAGCTAGCATAGTAATTTGCACTATAGCCTCAGACCTCTAGTGCTGTGCATGAAGTTTGCATGCTCTCCTGGGTTTGCCTGGGTATCCCTGTTTCCTCCTCCTGGTGAACTGATATCTCTAAACTGCTGACAGTGTGCAAATGTTAGACTGTGTGGCCTGTGGTAGATCGGCATCCCAACCAGTGTGTTTCCTGACCTTACGCCTGGTGCTGCTCAGAATGGTTTCCAGGCTCACTGTGACCTTGTAATGGGTGATATGTACAGTAAGATGATTGTATGACATTATTTTGTGTTTTAATTGTTTCAGCTGCCGATGACATCAACTTAAGTTTGACAAATGATAAGTTATGTTACTCAATAAAATGGAATGTGAGTCCTGGTGCTGAACTAAGAATTAATGGAATTCCTGGTGCTGAACACAAAACCCAAAATAATAGTTGTTTCAAAATGGAGGAGAAAGATTCTTGCCAAAATCTTAGAGTCAATGTCGCAACAAACCGGTGTAACGTCACCAAAGAACATCATTTAGGACCAGGTACGTTTATTTTAATTCTGTTGGTTTGTTATTTGAAATTATTCTTTGCAAAGCATACAGATCTGTGAGGGCTACATCATTGCAATGATAAATAATCATAATTGTAATGTAAGACATTTCTTTTAACTTATAACATAACAATATTTCATCATAAACTGACTGATGATTAGAATTTCTTTCAGTATTAGTCAGATTCCCACTGAAAATGGCATAATTCTCAGAAAGTGCAAACTGCTTTCCCATGACAGACTAATGGTATGAATGAAATCTAAAGTAATCCATCTAGTTCCTAACATATTTAACTTTTTTCATCTTTGTTCCTGCTCCTAGTTATAGAAACCAACTCGCTAAAATATAATAATACCTGGCCACCAAAAGTAGAATGGGCAAATCGACCGAAGACATGCAGCGACATCAAGTTTCATTACAGCTGCAAAAATGAAAGCAAAGGTAACTAAATGCTGTATTTTGTATCAAAATGGAATAAAAAAATTAAGATCAACCATAAACATACACAAACTCTGATTATCAGACATTTATATTTTAAGTGATTATAAATATAAATTAAGATTTTAATTATCTGCATTCCAGCCTATTTTGTGAAGTAAATGTCATTAATGTTGTTTGATAAGACATTGTAGTTTACAGCAAAATTGAAATTTGTTTTTGTTAAGTATTCGAAAATGGAAATAATGTGGCCTTGGAGCATCACAATGTGACTTGGACCTGCTCCGTGGACGTTACTTACAGAAATGACACCTTCATTGTTAACGGTACAATACTTAACATAAACTGTGGTAAGTACAAGCAGCATACGTTAACTACTGTTTTTTTAAATATAGGTTGTATTGCTTTTAGATCGTTCCTAAGGTAAGTTAGTAAACAATATTGTTTGCTTTTCTTCCAGAGAGGACATTTCTTTTACTAATGTGTTTCGAATTCCTTGAATCAAATTTTCCTAGCACATGGAATTCTTATAAAGAGCTTTCAATATACAATGCCTTTTATTGTCATTGCATGAAAGTACAACGAAATTAGGTATTTAAAGTTTAAAAATTAAGTTGCATATATGCTGAACTGCAAAAAATATAATAAAATATCAGTAATGAATGTCTCATTATTTCTTCCAAGATATTAACATACACCTGGAAAATAAGAAAGGAGATACTTCTATTCAGCTCATGTGGAGCAGTACAAGCGAAAAGTGCCCTGAACTCCAGAAAAATCTTACTTTTGAAAGTTGCATAGACAGACAAGGTAGGTTTTCATTGGACCTGTGATAACAAACTCTGTCAATAATGCAACACAGTTAGTTACAGATAGAGTACTTCTTCATAATCACAATTGAATGAGGTTAAGAGTAATTAATTTCATGAGTTAAATTAGTTCCTATCCAAATAATTCTGTATGAGCTGAGGTTGAGTGATGAGCAGCGTTCCCTTAATGGCCATTTATTCAGCCTCTGATTTAGACAATATAACATTAGGAGGAATAATGAAATAATACATGAGCTGCTTTACTGGGCTGCCCAGTGGGAACCACGGTGGTGTCATACCTCCAGGGTCGTGGGCTCTATTCCTCCCCTGCTCTCTGTGTGCAGTTAGTATGTTCTCCCTGAATTTTTCTGGTTTCCTTTTTAAAATGATTTTTTTTCACATTGTTAGGTAAATAGGTGTCTCTAAATTGCCCATAGATAGTGTGTGTGCCCTGCAATGGACTTGCATCCCATCCAGGGTGACCTCTGCCTCGTACCCTGGGCATCCTGGGATATGTTCAGGCTTACTGTGAGCCTGTAATAGATACTGTATAGAGAATAGATACTAAATAGAGAATAGATACTGAATAACTCTTCTTCAGTTACTTACCATGTTCTTTATTATGTTATTTTACTGTTCACATTGACATTATAAACATCTTTTTCTCCAGACATCCATTGAATACTTCTCATATCCCTTAGAAATTTACATTAGAAGGCTTTTAAAATCATGTACCTTTTTGTGTTGAACTAAAACAAATTAGTTAAACCTCGAAATGCAAAAAAAATCTGTTGTGTGTTACTGTTAAGATAGAGTTATTGTTACAATAATATCAGTAAGGTAATAAATTAAATGTACTCTTTTTACTTGCTTTTTCTTTATACAGGCCAGTGCCAGGAAAACCAACATAATTTCACAGGATTAACTCCATACACATATTATACATTCTTTGCAAAGGCCTTGTACAATGGAACACCTGTATCAACAATAAAGGACAAAACTATCCAGACCCTTCCTGGCAGTGAGTTTTCTGCTTTCTGTGTTTTATTCTCTCTTTTATTTTTATTACAGATTACTTAGCTTAAGGGTTTGGTACAGTGACATCCCACTTCCAGGACTGGGAATGTGATTCTCATCCCAGCTCCTTTAAGTGGAGTTTGCATGCTCTCCTTGTGTTCCCTGGATTACCTCTGGCTAATCTGGTTTCCTACAACAGTCTAATAATATGCAGTTAGGAAACTGGTGCCTGTACATTTCCCATAGTGTGTGAGTGTGTGTGCAGTCTGATAGGCTGGTATCCTGTCCAGTCTGTATCTCTGCCTTGTGCTGCTTGGAATAGACTCAGGGCTCCTCAGCAACCCTGACATGGATGGATGGATGAATCTGAATCCATCTTTCAACCGCGTATCCTAGTCAGGGTTGCCGAGGGACCTGGAGCTTATTCTAGGCAGCATAGGTCACAAGACAGGGGTACATCCACCAGGGATGGGGCCATTCCCGAATGCATTCATCAATTCCAATGCAAATCAGGAAATGGAACTGGAGTTGGGACTGGAGAAAAACTATGGGGAGAATTGGAATTGAAGTCGAATTTCAGGGAGATTTAAATTCTAACTTCAGTTCCAATTCCTGACTTGGATTGGAATTGACGAATGACCCCAACCCTGACATCCACTCCATTGCAGGGTACATACAGTACCAGTCAAAATTTTTGACACACCCACACATAGAAAGGTTTCTTTATATTATTCTCTATATTTTAGAATAATTATAAAGACATAAGATAAATTATAAGATTTAATACACTGTCCAAATCGTTTGCACACACTTCAGGTCTCTTGCATATTCCACTTAAATTGTACAGCAAAATACCTCTTACTTATCACTTATGTATAGATTATGTACAGCTGAACATTTCATATATTTTTTTGTTACCATGCACAGCTGCTCGGAGTGACCAGGGTTACATTCCACTACATGTTGTATGTGTACAACTGTGTTCTTGACGAATAAACCTCTTGAATCTTGAATCTCATACATCATAGGCAGCTTAGCATTTAGCTGAACTGCGTGTCTTTGGACTGCAGGAGGAAACCTGCACAGCACAGGAAAAGCATGTAAACTCCACACACACACAGAATCATTCAAAGGCTCAGAATAATGGTGTGAGGCAACAGTGTGTCAATGTATAATTAAAAATAACTTATTATGTCATATAATTTAAGTGGCTTTTAAATTAAATTTTTACATTAAATGTGCTTTTCCCTTTTTTACAGAACCAAAGGGGAAAGTGGATATTACCATCATAGAGACAAGTCACAATTCCTATAATGTTTCTTGCACATTTGATGAAAAAGATGTATATGGTCCTCAAAAGAAGTACAATGCAACAATACAAAGGATTGGTTATGATACAGAATATTCCCAAGAATTTAAAACATGCTACTTTTCCTTTACAAATCTTTATTATTTATCATCATACAAAGTGAAGGTATAGTTTTCTATCATATTTTTATCAATTGTATCATATTTCACAAAGTGTAACTTTATGTTTAAATACTGACTTGCAAATCTTATATGGGTAATTATACAAAAACATGCCATTTCCCACTCTTAATATTTGATTTTCAGATTTTTGTTTTAAAATACTTTAAACACCGCTTTGGATTCAGATATTTACCTTAAAGTGCCAAACCATCTCAGGCCATCTTATTTTTAAATGTACTTTTACAAATAATCAACATCCATGTCTCTTTCATCAACCCTGTTACTCACATATCAATAACTGTTTAAAAAGGTTTTAAATACATGTTTAGAACAAACTTGTTGTACCATGAATTCTCTTTGATGCTCTCATCTATAATGCAGTATAGATACCTTCATAATGCAGTACCAAGCATCCTTAATTCTTATACTGACAATTATAATGCATTATGAAGGCATTTATAGTTAATAACACTAACCTAAATATTGTAATAACGTATAATAAAAAATAATCAATAGATTGTAGCATCCTATTAGTTAGGGAGGTAAATATCCTGTAAATATTAATAGGAATATAGCTTTATGTAAAAGCATATATTTTCTGTCAACCCTATTGCCACTCTAGGGTAACAGGGTTGACGATAAGAGGCTTGATGAATAATGTTACTGGCGGCCATGTAGTAAAGGACATGACACCGCATGGTGCGCATTCAAGGGAGGCTTATATGTTGTTGTACAGGTACACTTGAAATTTGAAATAACTTTATTACACATCCTTTTGTGGTAACAGGGTTGACACAATGACCATGTCCTCCTCTGTCTGATTTTACATGACTCAAAGAAAATTAGTTAAAAGAAGAGAGCATTCACTTGTCTTTTCACACCTTCAGCAATATAGATGCAACTTCCTGGAAGTTATGCAACTTTTGAAACTGTCCTTTATCTCTTAAGAGGTGTTTTCATGAAAAGTAACAAGGTTGATGACAACCTGGGGATCCAACTAAATTGTTTTTAACAACATGTTACACATATTACAAATAAAGCTCATTTATGAGTAAAGAAAGTACACTTGAGGCTTCATGCAAGTTTAAGTTTGTATATGATAATTTGCCTTTTTTGGCCTAGTAAAAATAGTAAAAATCATACTGACGGATGGGTTGGTTTTACATTTTTTGGAAGTTGCTTCTCATAAAAAGTGTTTAATAATGCTATAATAACAAACAAAAATATATGTTTTTTATGCTAAAATACATATCAGGAAAATGAAATTAGAAAATACTTGATTGTTTATTGAAATTTACAGAGCATTTTTTTTTTCCTGAGGGACACAAAATGGCAAGTTTTTGTATTGCCACCCATATCTTTCAGGGTACAGCAAATTATCTTAACAAAGACAAAGTAATAATTGATTGTTCTCACTATATGGTTTACATATAATCATTTTAATAGATATATTATATGTATTTCATTGACAATGGTGGGAACATTTCAGTGGCCCTGGTCTTATAGAATAGTGTGAATTACTTTCAGATACTAACCCACGTGTAGTACTTGTCAGTGCTGAGATCACTTTTCACATCCACATACCTGATCACTGAAAATACTAGCATTGGTCGGTCCTACACATAAAACATGATCGCACTGGGTACACTAATTTCTCATATGACTGTAATGGAATGTTTTTGGTAGATTTTATTGGACAAAACAATATAGCTCAAGCTGCAATCATGTAGTGCGTCATGTACAGTAAATCGACACTGGTTAAATGTAACATTTGAAGCTATCATTGTAACTAAACTAAAATTCTCACTGGTAGCCTTAGATGAAATTTTGCACAAATGGTACCATGTTATTAAAATAAACATTTATTTAATTAAGAATACAAAAAGATGTTTTAATTTTTAATATAGACCAGAAATGATCATCCCTTAGACATTTCAGATACTAAAGACAACTGTAGAAGAAATTTAAAAAAGGATAATCTCTCGAAAGGAAGCTGTCATTCTACTTAAATGATCCACTTCTTTTTTGTGTAACATTTAAGGTTCTGTAGGATGCTAAGTATATTTTAAGATCAGTTTAAAAAACCTCTCTGTTGTTAGAAAGAAATGTTTTTTTATTTGAACATATTACTACTCTGTTTCACGTCTGTATATTAAAATGCATTGCTTTATTGAAAAATAATCATGTTTCATTTTTTAGGTTAAAGTGGGGAATGGCCATTTTTACAGTGATGATGCATCCAAGCAATTTGATACAAAGTGTAAGTTTTTATGTATTATATGTGTATTCAATACTTTACATAATAAATACATAAAAACATGTGTGTTTACAGACTGCTATGCTGGCCATGCTGAACTGGTATAATGGTTAGATTGTTGTCACAGATTTCTCATTTAATTCAAAGTTAAGTGTATGTTTACTGATCAATGCTACAAATACTGCTGTCTGATTAATCTGCATGTGGAATGGAATAATGTCATCATGTTGATTTTGTTTTGTTTTCCAGATAATGATAAAGCTGTAATTGGATTCCTGGCATTCTTTATTGTTCTTGTGTCTCTGGCCCTCCTGTTTGTTTTGTATAAGATTTATGCTCTTCAGAAGAGGAACTCATAGTAAGTTCAGACATACATTTTGTATTATATTAACATGTAAAATAATGTACATTGTACTCCAGTATGTAATTATACAGACATGATTATTGCCTTCTTCTGATTCTTAGTTTTCCAAAACCTTATAGCCAGAATTTATTTTTTGAGTGGATACACTAATTTGATTATACACAATTTGCTCATATATACTTTCACTAAGATGTAAGGTAATAGTACGCTTGATCTGGACTGGAACTGCTACCCAGGAGAAGGGATTATTAAAAGTGACAAAACTGTGTACTATTTGCATTCATATTTACAGTGTGTTTGTTTGTTTATTTATTATTACTGGTTTATTTTTCCGTGAAGGGGTTTGATGTTGGTTAGGCAACTATTCTGCAGAGGCAAGAATAATTTATGAGATATATATATATATATATATATATATATATATATAATGTCTAAATTGTACATTGAATGCAAAGTTCTTTTAAAGTTGTTTTCTTGATTTCTTTCAGCAATAACGATGAGCGGCTGGAACTCATTGGCAAGGGTAAGACATTTTTGGGAGTAAGATATCAGGGTATGTTTTGTGGAAGCTGCAGAACCTATAAATGATTTCCTTCTAAATCCCACAGATGAAGATCAGAGCCTGCTGAATGTGGAGCCCATCACAGCAGAACTCCTCTTAGATACCTACAAGAGGAAGATAGCTGATGAGGGACGACTTTTCCTGGCTGAATTTCAGGTGAATTATCCTGCTTAACTATGTTATTCACCCTGAGATCTTGGACTTGCGGTTAAAAGGAGAAAAAAATGCTGTAAGTTGTTCTTTATCAGTAAAACAGATTTGTGATAATTTGAACTTTTACGGGGTGAGGGGGGGTGGTTAATGTGTTTACAGAATTTAGCATTCTGCCAGTGAGGTCTAACGTTCTTCAGTACATGTCACATTAAACAAATTGTTTTACATAATCAACAAAATGATTTGTCTGATGCATTTGAAATGTGGTAACATTTGTAATATGCTTTGAAACAATTTGTAATCTGCCTTGTTTCTTACAAATGTAACCCAGAAAGATCAGTTTATCACAGATGCACACACAGTGTCCCACCACTAAGCCAGACTGTGGTTTTCCCATTTTCTCAGAGCATTCCGAGGGTTTTCAGCAAATTTCCCATCAAAGAAGCCAGGAAGCCCTGCAATCAGATCAAAAACCGCTATGTCGATATCCTACCATGTGAGTACATCAGCATTTATGTATTTAAATTTTGACAGCCATAAAGCTACCAAAAGCATACTTCTGTGTCCGAACAAAGTAGAAATTCTACATAGATTAAATATGTACTTTGTATCTTGCCAGATGATCACAATCGTGTCCAGATGTCTTCAAGTGCTGATGGGTCAGATTACATCAATGCCAGCTTCATAGACGTGAGACAAGTGATATTTATTGATTTAGTTGCTTGCTTGTTTATAAAAAAACACATTAGCTGCATTTAACGCTGAACATAGTTGCAATTTCTCAACTACATGCATGTTTGTAGGGCTACAAGGAAGCAAAGAAGTACATTGCTGCTCAAGGTAAAGATTTTTACAGGATTGTATATCATTATATTGAGATTAAGACCTGTATGCATTCTAACTGTAAAAGACAAATGCCATCCATCCATCCATCCTTCCATCCGTCCAGGATAACCCTCAACTAGACTGTCAGTCTGTCTGTTTGTCTATCTATGGAATTTTCATAAAGTAAAACACTTTGTAACAGACAACAACACTGTAATTTAACTCCAGAGCTAAAGTCAAGGGAAAAAAGGTGTCATTTACCCATAATACACATGCATTGTGATTTTCAAGGGCCTAAGAATGAGACTGTGACTGATTTCTGGAGAATGGTGTGGGAGCAGCAGTCATCTATAATCGTCATGGTGACTCGCTGTGAAGAAGGAAACAGGGTAAGCAGAGTAGATACATAATGATCTAGTGTTCTAATGTGCTGGTAATTACACACATATATATGCTGCTGATGAGTGAGTGTACTGCATACTGTATGTCATTTCCTTTGTATTAAACTTGATTTCAAGTGTAAAGACTGCAGAGTGGTTATGGAAATTTTAGCTTTTCCCTATGAAAAGACAGAAGAACACTTTCCCAAATAGAATTTTGACAATAATTTAAACAATTTGAAACTAGGATTCTGAAACCTTTGTTACATTTAGCTTAAGCTTTTACCCTCATACTACTAACATATTTACCATACAGTATATGGACTATCGACCGGGGTTCCTGGGAATAATTTACTGTAAGAAGCAATCATAATAGCAAGATAATGATAACAGCAATACGTATTTCTTCTCAAAGAATTATTATTTATGTAATTAATGTCAACTAAAGAAAAAATTTTATTATTTCTGCAGTTACAATTAATTTGCATATTTTATAAAACAAAAATCTATACTTTTCGTTAATACAACTTGCAGTTTTTATCCCAAGTACAATTCATATTATTACTTAAAAGCTTATTTACCATCATTTTATGGTATCACTTACTTAATTTCAAGTTAATTGAAAAAAGACAATACCCTGTCAGCCCCGTGTCAGTAGGATGAAGGAAATGTTACAAGTTGACACATTAAATTAAATTTGAAAAAAGTTACTAAAATAATTGTAATCCTTTTTTTTTTAGAACAAATGTGCTCAGTACTGGCCATCCCAGGAGAGAGACACCGAGATTTTTGAAGAGTTCATTGTGAAAATCAACGGAGAAGACCACTTTCCAGATTACATCATTCGACGCCTTTGTGTCACAAATGTAATGATTTGTTATTTTTAATTATAACAGTATCCTTACAGGTGGTGTAGAGGTCAAAAGTGAAAATTATGATGTTTGACATATTTACAGAAGAGGGAAAAATCCACAGAGAGGGACGTGACCCACATCCAGTTCACCAGCTGGCCAGATCATGGGGTTCCTGGGGAACCTCACCTTCTCCTCAAGCTGCGTCGACGTGTCAATTCCTTCAAAAACCTCTTCAGTGGACCCATCATTGTCCATTGCAGGTAAGAGGTCATAATGGAGCAGTAACACCAATGAAACAGCAATCACAACGACATCGTGGGCCAGGTTTTTAATCAATCATAGCAATGCCCTTAACCCTTAATGACAATGACAGCATGGCTTGGACGCTTGAGGGAGACCTTGTGAGGGACTTATAAGTTACACAATGTTCTTTGCAGAACTTCAAAGATATTTTATTATGCTGAAAATAAATTAATAAAACCCAATGTAACTGTTCCCCCCAATATTTCAAAATGTTTTTAAAAGATATTTTATCTTCTGCTTGACTTCCGTTTAGTGCTGGAGTGGGACGCACAGGGACCTATATTGGCATAGATGCCATGATGGAGGGACTGGAAGCAGAAGGAAGAATGGATATTTATGGATATGTGGCCCAGCTTCGACGTCAGAGGTGCCTCATGGTGCAAGTGGAGGTAACAGAAGTATGGAATATCAAGCCAAAGTAAATAAAAACATAGAGAATGATATAGAATTCTGACACTGTTGGTGGATGTTTCTTCTGGCAGGCCCAGTATATCTTGATCCACCAGGCTCTCATTGAACATACTCAGTTTGGTGACACTGAGATCCCTCTCTCTGAAATGCACTGTACACTGACGACATTGAGGCAGAGGGATTCGGATTCTGAACCCACTCTTTTGGAAACCGAATTCCAGGTCAGTCAGCAACACAGCAGAGGGTCAGCATTAGTGACTACAGCTTCATTCTGAAGCTTTTGTGTGTATTGCTGAAAGAAGCGATTGGCAAGACGGAGATATACTGGCAACAATTTTTATCCAACAATGATGTGTAGTTTTACAAGGAATTATGTTTTCCATAAATAAGTTTTCATTTTTTTTTAATCAATGGGGATATCTAATAATGTCTTTGAGAGTATCATTTTATTGATTATCGTTTGTTTATACTCTGTTCTTAATTTTGTCCCCTGATTTTAGAGGCTGCCAAAGTACAAAAATTGGCGGACACAAAACACAGGAATAAGCGAGGAGAACAAGAAGAGAAATCGTTATTCTGCTATTGTTCCATGTGAGCCTGATTACTGATTTATTGAAATTAAAGCACACAGATGTTTTAACACTTTGCTAGTGTTGGTCTGCTGGTACTAAAACACATACTCTGCATAAAAATGTTTTGCAGATGATTTCAATCGAGTCACTATAAAATGCGAGGAAGAGAACAGCCATGAAAGTGAACAAGATGAGGATGAGGATTATTCAACTGACGAAGATGATGATGAATCTACCAGATATATAAATGCCTCATACATAGATGTATGTTCATACCATTAAGTGGACATCATAATTTTAAAGTAAAATAAATTGCATTCATTTGTTCTATATAGAATTGTGCATGTATTAATAAAATGCCTTTTGTCATTTTATTTAGGGATATTGGGGCCCAAGGTGTATTATTGCTACTCAGGGTCCTCTTCCAGACACCAGGGCAGACTTCTGGCTCATGATATTCCAGAAGAAAATCAAGACAATTTTCATGCTTACAGAGTGCATGGAGGAGGGCAAGGTATGTAAAAATGGTGAATTACCCAGCTGTGTCATTATTCATTTTAGGCACTGGAACAATTGAAAATTTTTACTTCTCTCATGATATTTTAGGAGTTCTGTTCACCATACTGGAGTGATGAAAAGAAGGTCTTTGGAGATCTTGAGGTAGAAGTGAAGGACTGCAATACCTGTCCAGCATACCAAATTCGCTGTGTTGAATTACGTCACTTAAAGGTAGCTGTCATTTTTGTCCCATCTCTCTGACATTGAACTTGGAGCCTCCTTATAAATTGAGGACACATTTAACCTAATGTACCTTTGCAGAAGAAGGAGAATCGCAAGGTGTACCAGTACCAGTTCCAGCAGTGGACGGAAAAGAATCTTCCGCAAAATCCAAAGGACCTGATAGACATGATGAGGACGGTTAAGAAAAAGACCGAGTACGACACAATCAGACCTGAGAGGAACGTGCCTATTGTGGTCCACTGCAAGTGAGTAACTTTATCTACCTTCTTAAAATGCTCTGCAGCTCGAACTGGGTCAAAGTCATGCATTGCTACTAATAACATTTGACTTGAATAATATTATAGAACCTTATTTTGAGATTGCTTGTCTGTAGTAGTTTTTCCTGTCATAATTATTGTGCTGTCAGTTACCATCCCTTTGATGTAACAACAACAATAGTATAATTACATAATATAATACTAAATGCTACAATTTCTTTCTGCCATGTTAGTGATGGATCAACTCGGACGGGGCTTTTCTGCGCACTCTGGAACATCCTAGACAGCGCTGAAACAGAGAAGGTGGTTGACATGTTCCAGGTGGTGAAAACGCTGCGGAAGGAGAGGCAGGGAGTGATACTGAGCTTGGTGAGTCAGTGATTTCAAAAGAAAGACTATCGTCTGGTGTTACATTACGGGAAGCCAAATGATTTTATTTCTGCTGGGAAGTTTGTTTATTATAGCATTATATAGAATCATAGCATATATTGTATATCATGTTAGATTAGCATTATAGATTTTATTCCAAAGTGGATGTATACCGAAGTACCACTGTATATGAAAAATACTTAAATCAACCTGAAAATGATTTTGTTCTTTATTTATATTGATTTCAGTTTTAAATTAATTTTTTTTTCAGTGCACACAACAAATTACCATGGTCTCATGTACCACTGAGGCACTTGGGTGGTAAACGTACAAAAGTTTGAGAACCAATCATCTTGATAAATATTGTATGATTGCTGGTGCTAGATGTGGCTGCATGTCAACCACCATCATCAGCAACCAGCCTTCATGTTTTTTGCAGTGTCTAGAATTTACAGACAATGTTGCAATAAAAAACAAACATTCATTACCCCTTATTGCTTTGTTAAAGAAAGGGATCAGAGGAGAATGGCCAGATTTGTTAAACATGAAGGCCAGAAGTGTAAAATACCAGCTCAGTACAACAGTGGTGTTCAGAAAGGCTTCCATGAACACGCAACTTGTCAACCATTCAAGTGATTGTAGACAGGGACGGATTATGGGTTGTGTGGGCCCCTGGGAAAAACGTTTGCGAGGGCCCCCCTCCCCTCCCCCCAGAAGCCAGGGGCCCCATGGTAGGGGCCCTTGTAATCAGATGGCCCTCTAAAGGTACACTACACCCTCCTCCCTAGGGCCTCCTAGTAGGGCCCTCTAAAAGCCCCCAAAGCCCCCATCCTCCCTAGGACCCCCTGGTAGCCAGGACCATAATAGGAGGGCCTAAGAGGGCCTTCTAAAAGTAGGCTCCCATGCACCCATTTCCCTTTAAAGTTCCTATAGCAGGGCCGGGGGCCCCCTGAAAGCACCGACCCCCCCCCCCCCTGGGCAGCGGCCCCGCTGGCCCGGTCCGTAATCCGTCCCTGATTCTAGAGACAAAAATGGGTTTTAACAAGGTCATTTTTTTAATACTCTCCCAAATCTTCCCTCCTGCCAGGACCATTATCAGTTCCTCTATGACATGGCAGAGAGCGCCTTCCCTGCCCAGAACGGTGAAGTCAAGCAAAACTCAGCCAAAGGAGCGGACTTTGTGGACATAGTGGATGAGACGAAAGAGGTTATAGAGCCGAAGAGCAGTGCTACCAAAGCTGGCCAGCAGGGGGACACTGAAGAAGAGGCCCTGGTGCAGAATGAATCAGACAGCAAGGCGGAGTCTGAGAAACCTACAGAGGATGGTACCAAAGATCCCAGTGCTATCAAGAAGGAAGCCATGGAGAATGATATCAAAGATCCCAGTGCTGTCAAGGAGGAAGCCATGGAGAATGATATCAAAGATCCCAGTGCTGTCAAGGGGGAAGGAATGGAGGAAGGCGTCGCTAATGGTCCCAGCGTAAGTGTGGAGAATTAGGAGAAACATATTTCCTGTACAATTAATTTTTTTCAGTGTGTGATATATTCTGTCATGAAAAATATGTATGGAGGTTTTGCTAAGTAGTAATTTTCCTCTTTTATTGTGCAACTTTTTTTCTGTGAATATTTGTTCCTGCATTTAAAAATATGAATGTAATGTAAATTTAACGTGAATTTTGGTACTTCAGTAATCATGTGTATATTATAATATAATATACAATACAAAGTCAAACATAAATGCCAAACTTTGCACCACTATGTTATAATCAAACTATATTTTAAATGTTTTTAAGTACCTTTTGAAATGATCAGCTTTGTTTTACTGCAAATGGGATGCTGAATATTTGAAAATAAATAAATAAACTTAATTCCAAATAATTTTTTCCATTGGTATTTTTGGAACATGTGTTTTTGTTTAGTTTGTACTTGATGTATAGAACATGCTGACTCATATAATTAGGACTGATTAGGAGTTGCATGACTTTCACTTGCTTCCACAGGCAATCACTAATTTTCCTATTTTTCACATGTCAAAAGTCCATAAATTAGTCCCACATCTAGACAATTAGATAAGAAAATGATTCAAAATTATATGTAAAATATCAGAAACCTGAAATAATAAGAACCAGAAGATTGCATAAATAGGTAAGAAATGAATGCACAAAATGTGATCCAGATTATGGGATTTGTTAATTTATTAATCTGATCTGGTCCAAAGTAGATTTCAGACTCCATCAAATGCAGTTCCGTAAAAGCATGCCGCATCTCACACTGCATCTCACACTGCATCTCACGCTCTACCTGATTCCAGTGGCCAGGATGTGCCTCACTTACTTTCACAGAATAACTGTCCCATTAAAAAACACAGACATACGCTGCTCAGCTCTGCCTTCTTCCTGCCCACCTGTTAGGCAGGGTTGCCAGGTTTGCAGGCTTTACCCCAAACTGGGCCAGTTTAGAAACAGGGTTGCAGATGAAAAAAAAGGTTACGGATGGAAGCTTTTTGGGACTAGTTCAAAATAGACCACGTTTACATTAGAAGATTGTGCTTTTAACCAGAACAATAAAAACAAAATGTGGTAATTTTCCATCTACATTACATAAGACATGTAAATAGGCCTGTGACGATGACTACTTCTGTTGGGTGATATATTGTCTCAGAAATAATTGCGGTAAACAATATTATTGGCATTTTAGGATCATTTTATGCCACTGATATAATGATAATAGCATAAGAATGCAAATACACCCTTTCAAACATCAATGGTGTTTTAATAAAGTCATGTGTGCCCTTGCCTGTGAACCCTGTCCAATCCTCGCGTGTTATTATATAAATTACCCACCATGTGTGTACCTTACCGTCTGGCATCCAACCTCTTTGTGTTTCCCTGTTCTGGTTTGATTCTGCAGTTGCTTGGTGCCTGTGTTAGTTTTTAGAAGGGCTTAACAAAAGGATGTTATTTCTCCGTGAAAGAAGCCTCCTGGTCTCTTGCCACCACGGTGATGTATTGGTCTGGCTGACATGATACTGGTGTCATGAATCAGATTCCTTGATGTGGCCCCCTGCCATTACTGGAGCAGGTCCTAATGGACCTGACTCTGATAGCCCGCTCCAGCTTGGCAGACCTGTGAGTGGCTGTACAGTGGCAGAGGGAAAGAATCAGAAGTGGCCGTTTTACATTAGACTCTGAAATAGGAAAGCCCTTTGCTGATGCTGCAGGGAAAGGGGTTACTGACCATGGTTTTGTCCCAGCAAGAGAAAAGACTTTGCTGGCTTTGGGGAACAGAAGAAATGTTACTAGTTTTTATTGTTACCCTTAATTTGCATATGTTCTAATGTTAAATTGTGCTTTTTGTTCTGCGCAAATATGCACTTACTACCCAAACAAATAATAAATAAATATTTTTCTAATGACTGCCTAAGACTTTTGTACAGTACTGTACGTTTGACTGCCTCGTGGTTGTCTTAACTGAAGAAAGATGAAAAACCACAAAAATGCCTAAATGTACCTCAGAGACTTTATTATATAATTAAAATGTTAGATTATGTTAACTAATCTAAAGATAGTGAGAAAACAGTTAGGACATACTCTTGTGGCACTCCTTCCAAATAACTTCCTGGTACCCTGATTTGTCAAAATACTGGCACACTTCAGAAGGCATTTTACAGCCAGTGTGCATTAACACTCAACGCTTTCAATGTACTCGTGTCTAAAACCAGGACTTGCTTTGGGATAACAGGCTGCTGCACTGAGCTCTTATTGCTGTTCCTTAACGATTTTGATAAATCAATAAGTCGTTCCAGACTTGTTCATCAGTGGAAGAAATTGCTCAGAGCTTGTTAAAATGCTGTGACAAATTAGTTCTTGAAAATAAATATACAGTAGGCCTATTATTCCTATTACACCTTTTTTGGAAGGTGGTTAAGCTAAAAATTATCCAGTACAAATAATTAGCACAAAAAAGCCAGTAGATTATTATCTTTATGAATATTTCTGTGATAACCCCGAGGCATGGTATTCTCTACATTCTGTAACTGCTTAGTTGTCTCAGGTGAGAACCCTAGAAACAGAAATTATTTGTGTTTTATTCAAGAATATAGATGCTATTAGTCATTTTAAAATTCTATAAACCATCACTGCACCTCTGAAAGGGTTTTTAGTAACGATTTGAATTATTACATTGTTGGGAGTTTGAGATCAAATGGTGTTTAAACAATCTCATGTGTTCATCACTGCTGAAGCGGTTACCACAGATGGTGCATCTTGCAGAAGTTCACACCTTTCTGCTTTGTGTATGAGGTAAAGGCTGGTACTGATTTCATTTCAGAGAAAACTGCCTGAGTGTTTCTTAAACAGTTTGATTAGGTTATTACAAAATTACAATGTAGACATCGATGTCAGAAGTCACATAGCTTAAGAAAATTGCAAAATATGTATTTTGCACTAAATGTAAAATACATTGCCTTTGCATGATTTAATAATAATTTAACAATTATTAATAACATTAATAATACTTGACGATAAGTAGATTTCAGTTAAAAACAAAATTGTACAGGAAGATGATTAATGTTAGCTTGACATCTTTTGCAGGGATGATCGATAGACTATTGGTTATACACAATTCGAGACTGCTCTGCAGAGGACATTTGTTATCAATAAACTCACTTGAAAAACATATTTAAAAATATCAGAATGCTGAAGTAAAATGTTTTGATCAAAAACATAAAGTGTGACCCATGTTAGCAGTGAAGTTACTCTCTACAGCCCAGAATGCATTTCCTCCACAGTGCAGCTTTCCACTGCGGCCTTCTTCAGTTAGGCAGCTGAGCCTCACCTTGCAGAAAGCGTGCAGCTCGCAGGCTTCCCATTGAGAACAGAGCAAAACCACATCCTGGCACCATTTCATTCTTCAGAAACACACTTTCATAGACAGTCATCCATTTGCTAACTTATGTAGCATTGGCCAGTAGCAGATATGCATTGGGGGGGGGCTCCCTCTGCTATTTACAAAGAAAAAACAATCAAAAATATGGATTCACCACATTATTTTCCTAGCTGATCCTACAATCAAATCAACATTCCTTCCAGTACCCGTTATGAACCTCGGCTCATAAGACAGCATTTGGTGTGACACTTTTTCCCCAAACTCTCCTGACATCAGTAAACACAATCTCACTGGTTTACTACAATAAACCTTTCATTGCCAGATGGAAGTCAGGGGTTGGCTATGGTGAACATAACAAATAAAAATCCATACTAACCCATACTAACTGAAAACAATAGTTCACTATCCTCTGCAGGCCTCGTGGTCACTGCATTTGCAGAATGTTTGCTCTAGTGAGGGGAGAGGCATCCCCATAATGCTCTTCGCTGTGTTCACTATCCTCTGCAGGCCTCGTGGTCACTGCATTTGCAGAATGTTTGCTCTAGTGAGGGGAGAGGCATCCCCATAATGCTCTTCGCTGTGTTCACTATCCTCTGCAGGCCTCGTGGTCACTGCATTTGCAGAATGTTTGCTCTAGTGAGGGGAGAGGCATCCCCATAATGCTCTTCGCTGTGTTCACTATCCTCTGCAGGCCATGTGGTCACTGCATTTGCAGAATGTTTGCTCTAGTGAGGGGAGAGGCACCCCCATAATGCTCTTCGCTGTGTTCACTATCCTCTGCAGGCCTCGTGGTCACTGCTTTTGCAGAATGTTTGCTCTAGTGAGGGGAGAGGCACCCCCATAATGCTCTTCGCTGTGTTCACTATCCTCTGCAGGCCTCGTGGTCACTGCTTTTGCAGAATGCTTGTTCTAATGAGGAGACAGTGGCCTTTCTTCATTAGGGAGGTGGTGTTGTTGGTCGGCATAAGGTCCTTGGTTATGTGCACACCAAGGAACTTGGTGCTCTTTACAATCTCCGCATATTTCAATGAGAAGATTTACTGTAAAGATCAGAAGAGTAACTGAAAAGTTATTTGCTGTTAAGAGATTAGTTGTGTGATGATTAAGCAAAAAAATGGCACAGAAAGTTTGCATTTGTATTTGTAATTTGTTTATGTATATGTGTCTTTTTGGAGTATTCTTAGTGAGCCTCTAGTTACTGGTAGCCTTAGCTCTCTTAGATGTATTCTTTTGTTAATTTAAGAAACATGATTGGACAAGCGGGTATAGAAAATGAATGGATAGATTGTATGACCTACTGCTTCCTACACAATGACAACATGCTCCACTAGATGTCAGTATTATACAACTGATTTTACAGAACAACAAATACATTTGTAGAAGCTCAATTTGTCTAATTTACATATAAATGCAATATTAATATCAATGATCTTATGTTGTCAATGCATTAAGTATTTTCTGGTAGGTGAAACTGAATAACAGTCAATAGGTTGAGTCAAACATTGATTTAAAAAGTGCAGTGATATTGTAAGCTTTTTATTACCTCTGCTGCTTTAATACTATATATTTTAATTTATCACCCTTCAGTTCGCTGCCCAGAAGAGGGTTATTGGGAACCACCCCTAGAGCCAGGCCTGGGGGTGGTGTTCCCAGTCAAGCACCTGCTGGCTAAGCCACCCACGAAACCTGGATGTTGAGCGACCTTGTGGGCTCACTACACACAAGATGAAAGATGGATGTCAGATGCAGTGTCACTTAGGTGGTAAGCATGAGCAGGAGGAACTCAATGGCAATGGACACTGACTGACATTTCTATTGGTGAAGTGAAGGACAGTGAGAGTACCAGCTACATATACAGTGGAACCTTGGACCTCGAACGCCTCTTAACTTGACCAACTTGGACATTGAACGGGTCTGTTCAATTTTTTTGGAGTTGTACCCTGACAGAAATATTGGAAATCTTGCTAAAGATTGTATGGGTCGAGACGCACTCATCTCTACCAGGTCGGTCGAGAAAAATCTAACCACAACTCGACTGAAAACTGGGAACAGAACAAAACAAAACAGGCCTGGTAAAACGTGTATGGATCAAGATGCATGTCTGATGGGCTGAAACAAAGGCAAACGTACCTACAGGGATGCTAATGCCTATGGAATCACTCTCAGTCTCACAGTACTGAGAGTGATTCACATTGCTGTGTTCGGTGTGAATTTGCTTTATCTACAGTACATTTAGTGATGCAGTAATCATGGCGCTTAAGAAAGTGAACAGTAGCAGCAGCAAACCAAAGACAAAAGTGTCACGGTGGGGGAAGGATGGAGGCGAAGGCAGATGTCGGGGAAAAGCAAATGGGCTTCAAACGAAACCAAAACACAAAGGGCAAAAGGAAATGGACCGAAAGGGGTCAAAACTAGGCAAGGAGAGCAGGAGAGAGAGACAGGGTAAACGAAGAGGTACATGAAGTCAGCAGCAGAACATAACAACGTACCACAACAATGACGGGACTGGGGAGCTCAGGACGAGGAGGCACTATATACACCACAGACGAGGAGCAGACGAGAGGCACCTGGGATCATCCACACATGGGCTGAAATGAGAGGCACCTGGGATCATCCACACGAGGGCTGAAATGTAAGGCAGGGTTAAACGAGGAACAGGTGTGGCTCGTTAGCACCACACCATGGGGAACACGGGGGGAAAAGGAATACGGGGTGTGACAGAAAGTAACGAGAGTTACTGTAGAACTTAAAAAGGAAATTATAATGAGTTGTGTCACCTGACTAGTGTTGGATACTGAAGTGATGAGAGGGGAAAAGGTTGTCCAGTGCCTGGTCAAATCCTGAGGTGTGCACCAGCAAATCATCCAGATAGATTCCTGCCAGCACCTAATTCATGAAACGCCCAAAGGTGACTAGGGCCCATAGCCCAAAAGGCATCACAATGAAGTGCCACAGCCCAAAGCCTGGGGTGAATGCAGTCTTCTGCTTCATGTTGGCTGGAAAAGCTACCTGCCAGTACATGCTGTGAAGCTCCAAAGAGCTAAACCAATGGCAACCTGTCAGTGCATCAAGGGCATCATCGATCTGAGGCAAGAGGAAGGACTCTGCCCAGATTATAGCATTTAGGAGGCACTTATCTAAACAGAACCACCAGCCAGAACTAGTGATGAATCAGAATGTGCCCCACGTGCACCCTCAAGTGCTTCCATCCCAGCATCTGGACCTCCTCCCCCATCACAAAGTTAAGGTAGGCTGTAGTTGGCGTCCAATCGGCTGGGTGACCATAGTCAGTCCCTGGCAGCAACCAAGGCCTGACAAAGGAGATGGTGGAGCTGGTGCCCTGTAGTGTTGGTTCTCATTTTTGTAGGGCAGGGGTGAACTCCTTAGATATCTAAGCTGAGCAACTGAGTGGACCTCAGTGAGCTGAGGGATAGCAGGGTGGCTGGGCAGTGCTCCCCTCACTGCACCACCCTGTTGTAATTTCCTTTCAACTCTGGAATGGCCCTTTTTTTGACACCTCCAGCAGGTCATGTGTCGCCACTGTTATGGACTGACAATCTTCCAGACAACTATTTGCTCATTTTCATGGCCCACAGCATCAATATCTCAGCAACTTGGAGGTTGGTGGGAGTCTCAAAGAGTGCAAGGAACACTTGAAGAGCTCTTTTCCAAAACGGCATAAATCCATTGTGATAGTTATCAGGAAAATGACATTTTTTACCTAGACCCACACATTTCATTAATGTAATTTATCCTGTTAAAATGGTTTGTTGGCTCAGTCTGAATATGTTGAACAATGATTGTTAAATCAAACAACAGTATTGTTGATTATAAATTCAATTTATTATTTTTTTTTCAAAACACTATAAATCCATCCATTCTTTTCCAAAACGCTATAAATCCATCCATTTATTTCCTAAAGGTTGATTGTTTATGTGCGTTATGTGTGAACATGCAACATATGACCATCAGGGACTCATACAATAAATGAATATAAATCAAAATAAGTGCAAATTCATTAAATAAATAAAATAAATAGTAACATAAACTAAATACTAAAATAAAATATTGGCAATTTCACGTTTCAATATCGACCACATAAAACAAATAATTTTAAAATAACACATATAAAAACCACTAATTAAATAAAAATACAACAATGTAAACAATACATTCAAATCATTTAGCAACACATTTAGGCTGATAGTCATTCAGTGCCGAACCAGTAGTAATAATAACAATAATAGGCAGGTTATTTAGTAATACATTCAAAGTCAAAGTGTCGAACCCGTAAAAATTAGGACCACAGGAATGTTAAATTTGTATTTGCATAATTTCAAACTTATGCTGGACTTTTATTTTTAATTGATTGCTCTTTTTTCTCCCACAGTGGTGAAATTGCATCATTTGTATTTTATAATTTAATTTGTTTCGCTCAATTAGAAAAGGGAGTTGTATTTCAAATAAAGTTTGAATCTGAACCTGTGTAGTTTGAATGGGGGGGGGGGGGGGCTCAATAATGTTCCTATCTAGAAAAGAGGGGCCCTGCAGAGAAAGTTTGGGAACCACTGCACTCTCTCTCCCTCACACATGCATACTCTCTCTCTCTCTCTCTCACACACACACACACACACACACACACACACACACACAGAGCTTCCCCCTGTTCTATAGCAATGAAGACACCAGAAGGCTAGAATTATCAGTACCTTCCATGTCACGTTAGTATGCTTGTTTACAGCAAAATATCTTTGTTGCAAGGGAGAAACAAACACAAAGGTATTAAACTAGCAAATTCTGAAACAAAAATTGTACTCACCAAGCACTTTAACGAAGGTCTCCTTGCAAACGGGCACGTTCTCAGGGTGTCTGTTGCACAAGAGACTGTACTTGACATACACGTTCCTCTTTTCGCTTGTTTACGTCCTGGACTTTCGGACGCTGCCTTTTCACTTGTGTTATGTCCAAGAGATAACGTAAGGTCCAGTCCTGCTCAACCTTGTTTGGTCTTTTCATAAAACTTGTTAAAGCTCATCTTCAGGTCGTCCGGTGACAGCTTCTCGGCTTGACAGAAACCGGTCGCAGCAGCCTTGTGTTGGCATCCCACAGTAGGTATTAACGCACCACCTGAGTGACAAAACTTCTTCTTTTGTTGTTTTTTGTGGTTGTCTTTGTCCAGTCGGCCTTTTCTGCCTCCAGCTTAGGTCTCACTGGCTCATCGATGCCATCAAAAGGGTTTAAACACTCATTTTGAGGAGGACACTAAACAAGATCGCAACAAAACTCCATCGCCTCAGAGCGCCGCCAAGTTCGATTAAGTCGCACGCTCACCGAATTCTGATTGGTCGAGAGTACATATCACGTTCTGACAAAAAATAGGTACGGCACTTATTGCGGTTTGGATAGAAACAGCATCTTGCAGTACATCTTAAACAAGGAAATATAGTGATTTGGCATGAAATATTGATGGAGCAGTGAACAGGTTCAGTGCACAGCAAAATGGCATGACAAACTCATTTTTAAAAAATTTGGCGTTTATCGCGTTTTGGAAAAGAGCTCTTCACTTCCACTCGCTCTGCTTCCACCAGTGCCAGCTCCAGAATGGAAGGTGACATGTGGTGGCGATGGCGCTGTACAGCCTCCAGGGAGATGTAGTGCCAGGCCATCCTGTACCCATCCTGTACCCATCCTGTCTGGATATGCCTGCCAAACCTGGGTCAGTAGCCTGGGCCCCAATAAGCTCCCATGGCACTAATCTCATATCATTACAAATCATACGGATAATAGCACTTTGGTTAATTGTTGCATTCGCTTTGTGGAGCATGCTGTGTTTGCTATTACATGCTAGGTGTAGACCCGAATGGAGAGCAAATGCATTTTAAATAGATTTTCAGAGAAGTTGTACATGCACAGTGGAACGCAGAGCCCAACATAAGTATGGACCTGGCTGTACCACCTTAGCAGAACATGTCATCCATTTGGAGGATTACATCCCAATACGACAAAGGCCATACTGGGTACCTGACTTACTGGTGGAACCACTAAAAATGGAGTTTCAGACCATTTCGGGTCTGGGAGTCGTAGAACCATGAGCAAGCGAGTGGTGTGGCCCTATTGTGATTATCCGTAAACCATATGGCTCATTAAGGGAATGCATTGACTTTAGGAAAATCAACTCTATATCAAAGTTTGATGCTTACCCCATGCCTCGAGTAGATGACCTGCTGGAGAAGATGGGACGGGCTAAAGTTCATCACCACCTTTGTAAGGGTTTACTGGCAGATTCCATTACAAATGGAATCCAGTGAGTACACTGCTTTTAGCACACCACCTGGGCTATTACGCTTTATAGTTATGCCTTTTGGCTTACATGGAGCTCCA
Source organism: Paramormyrops kingsleyae (assembly GCF_048594095.1). NCBI lineage: Eukaryota > Metazoa > Chordata > Actinopteri > Osteoglossiformes > Mormyridae > Paramormyrops > Paramormyrops kingsleyae. Next base: position 15,313,005 of record NC_132811.1, on the reverse strand, counting down.
GGCAGATTCCAGTGCTTAACGGACCTCATCTTGAAAGGGTGTGAGGAGTATTGTTTGTCTTATCTGAATGACGTGGTGACGAGGTCCTTCCTAGGTTTAATGGCTCTGTTGAACTTCTACTCATGGGAAACATTAAATGTACAACTCTCTCCAAACTGTAAAGGCAGTAAACACATCACGATGTGTGGCTGTGCACAGAGCGTAGGAACTGGAGCTGGAGAACCATGATGTAAGGCGATAGCAACAAAAAAAACAATATCACTGTTCACTCTCCTATAACTAAAAGAGCAGCCTGACTGCACACTGTTACAGCGACAGGGCATGAAACAGGACACAAAGGGGTTTATTAAAGCAACAGAGCACACTGGAGAAAACTACAAAACAAAAGGACCACAAGGGGTCAGAGGTAAACAGGGGTAAACACCACAAACAGAACCATAAAAAACCTACAAAGGGAACCAGGCAACAAAGGGAACAGAACTTTGCAAACAGGCAAAGTAACATTAGAACAATAGCATGAACACACAAGCATAATGACCGACTACAGAGCAAACCAGGGCAGGTAGTAATGTCAAACTGGAACTTGAGACTTGACACTGACTTTTTCGTCGAACATTTTTGTGACCCGTGAACATCTCTCAGATAAGATTTTTAAGTTTTAAGTCTGCGCACATATTTAGATGTATGTAACTGTTGTATTGCTTTGTAAATAATCTGTACGATTTGCAAACTACCCAAACACTTCTGATGTAGCTAATTTTAGGTTTATAATGGAATAATATGGATTTGCTGTGAAATTTCTTGTGTGAGTGTGGGAGTGTGAAAGCATGAGTGTCACAGCAGATGCGTGAGAGTTGGCAACCCTGCAGCAACGTCTGTAAAACAGCATAATATCACCTCCATAATATCCCCAAAGTCTGGGATATGCTGTCAACTGAGGAAAAACTAATACAAGCCGTTGTTTCAAGTAGGACAGATTACTGTAATGCACTCCTGTCTGGTCTACCTAAGGAATCTATTTCTAATGTACAGCAGGTCCAGAATGCCACTGCCAGAATGTTAACACACACCAGTCACAGGGATGATATCAGGAACTGATGTTACTCTGTTATTTCATTTTATGCAGATGAGGAACAGCTTTTTCCCGAGAGCAGTGGCCTCCGTCACACACCTACCCTCAACAGAACATTGACCATTGTCACTTCCACACCTCTGTATTGCTGCTAATATGCACTTGGACACTTTAAATCACATTGACTGTAAATACCTATAATCTGTAAATAATTTAGGATTTTTTTCAACCAGCACACTGTAGACTGGACTAGAGAATAGAGAATTTTTTATATTGTATTTTACCAATAGTTATATTAGGTTTATTTATATATATATACCATGTCTATAAGACTGTATTTTATATTAATGTGGTACATTAATGTATACCTGCTGCTGTTTATATATATATACCATGTCTATAAGACTGTATTTTATATTAATGTGGTACATTAATGTATACCTGCTGCTGTTATATATATATATATATATATATATATATATATATATATATATATATACCATGTCTATAAGACTGTATTTTATATTAATGTGGTACATTAATGTATACCTGCTGCTGTTTATATATAGGCTATATATATATATATATATATATATACCATGTCTATAAGACTATTTTATATTAATCTGGTACATTAATGTATACCTGCTGCTGAGCAGTGAGCTACCAAACACATTTCGTTATATTTCTGATACAATGGCAAAAAAGTCTCTTATATCTTATATCATATTTACTCAGTTATTTTATTCATTTACTTTTGAGAATATTGCGGGTCATTCTTTCAGGTTAAAGTTCTGCGGTTCTGGTGATATTTTTTTTGTGTGCGTAGTTTAATTTCTCTCCTTTTCTTCTCATGTGTTTATTTATAAACAGGTGTGGTGCTGTAGCTCCAGCCAGATGAAGTGCATGCAATCCCAAAGTGTCATAGTGTGACCCTCACAGTTTGCAGTGAGTCCTGAGAGTGAACCTTTGATTTTTTGCTATTTTTAGGCATATTATTAATGCTAGTAAACCAGTCTGAAAAGTGTGTGGTGTACAGTATAGCATGTGTAGCAGACTTTGTGTGTCTACAATTTACTTGTACTTTGCTTAGGGTTGCCCTTGATTATGATGTACATACTGGGTTCCTTCTGATGAGTACATGGAGTAGTCATCCTATTATTTCGGTAGGTGGCGCTATGCCCACCAAAGGAAACCTATATACATAACTACGTAAGTCCAAAAATGTATACTGTAATTTCGTCTTCAAAAGGACACTGGGTGTGATATCTGCTTCTCTTGGTCATGGCTAGTTTTCCTGGATTTGTACTTGTGTTGGCTTTTGTCCTCTTTGGAAAATGTAAGTCATTTTAAGTATATTGTCAAGGTGTAATGTTGACCTGTAATGTAACATAGAACTGTGTGTGAAATTCAAGGAATCCTAGTAATTATGGTTTTTGTCGCAGTGTTAATACAACTACTTTAAATATTGATATATATTTTAAAGATATATAAACAATAAAAGTAACAGAATAATTATTGCATTCTCAAATGCTATGTCTTCATTTTAATAACTAAGAATTATGATTTTACATGGTAATAAAGCCTTTATTATTATGTATTAGCTACTTTTTATTTAACCAGTAGTGCCCGGTTAAGCTTTGCTGATGTCTTTTGGTAAAGTGCACAGTCTTTGTAAAAGGTATTTGTAAAGCTAAATACATAGATACAGTTTTAACAAAGTAAATTTTTTCTACACATTAGTGTTTTTGTCAAACAGCGATTCTTATACAGAAATATGCAGCCATTCTTCTAGAAGTGAGAATTATGTGTATCTGCTACAGATTGCATTTATGGGGCATTTATGGAGTACAACTGTCAGAAACTGTCATTCCATTGCGATTTTAATCACTATTATAGACTGACATGCCAATCGTTGGTATGTAACTAATATTTCATGTTACATTTTTTTATTGTCTGAGATAGGTCTATATTTTTGTTTTCTGCAAAACCTTCAGTGTTCATTGTAATCTGTAAGGTGAATTAACAGTGTAGTGTTCAGTTTTTATGTTAACTGGAATTACAGGCCATTTATTCAATTGACAGATTCAAATGAACACTGAAATTTCAATGAAAACAAAAATATAGACCTATCTGTATTTTATATTTTATTATATCCAGTCATCTTTGAAGAAAAATTAGTGACTGCCTTTGTAAACATTTTTATCGTAACAACTTTTAAGGAGACAGAAAATTGTTAATGTCACGTTGCGGGAAGGACGGAAGCGATGGCAGGCGTAGGGAAAATCAAAACAACAGGCAAGACAAAAGAAAAGGGACCACAGGGGTCAAAACAGAGTATGAAGGATCAGAGCAGAACACAGGGCAAACTGAGGAGCACACGCAGGCGGCAATACCAATAACTGGACTGGGGAGCTCAAGACAGGGAGGCACTCTATACACCACTGATGAGGGAGCAGACGAGAGGCACCTGGAGTGATCCACACAAGGGCTGTAACGAGAGGAGAGATTAAACAAGTAATAGGTATGGCCAGAACAAGGGGAAAGGAATGCAGGGCTTGACAGTTAAACACTACATTGATCATTTTTCACTTTCTCTGTTATTCTCTTCTGGCCAATCAGCATAAAGAATGACTACTGCAGCATCTCAAAATAATAAACTATGATAGTTCATTATAATACCTCCTGCTGTCTGTTAGAAGGTACTATCATGTGCAAGTAGGAATTGTCAGGCTGCTCATTATAATTTGGAGGCAGATTTGCATTGCTTCATATATAATAGGCAGGTATATTTAATAATTAAAATAAATGAGCCTAACTGCTGACGTCTGGCTCCTAAGAACGTTGCTAAAGTACCAGGCCGTACCAAACTGAAAGTAAACATACTGCTAGCGTGCATAAGTACATGTGGTTAAAGTGATAGTTTAGCACTTGCAGCCCTCATGCTGTGCTAATGATTTTGAAATAATGAAATAATGGTTCCTTATTACAGAAGAACATTTAGTTATAGACTGTGACCTATATCTATTGCCTTATTAGTTCAGCTGATACCTGAGATATCTTGTTAGTATATTTGGTTACAGTTTATCTAGCCATATTCATGAGTAATTAATCACGGTTAACTAACATAAGTTTCATGAAATAGCATGTAAACTTTATTTAAGATCATAAATGTACTAAATGGATAATGACATTCAGTCAAATTTGCGCACAGGCAATATTACATTCCATCCATCCATTTTCTGCACCTGCTTGTCCTCTGTAGGGTCACTGGGCTTCAGAGCCTATGAAGGAGGCTATAGTGCAGGGAATCACCCAGAATAGGGGGCTAACCCATCACAGGGCACATATCCCATTCACATACATACAAGTTAGCAACTCCAGTTCACCTTTTTGAACTATGGGGGGGAAACTGGGGTACCTGGCAGAAATCCCACAATGACACGGGGAGAACATCACACCCACGGAGCAGAGACAGGGACTCAAACGCTGCTCTGGAGAGGTAGGAGGTGACTGTGCTGACCACTGTGCCCCCCCGATCATTCGTACTTCATTATACTTATATATTACAATATTTATATATTACATTAAAATGTATATATTACATTAAAAATCAAATCCAGGTATTTAATATCTAAACCATATAAGTCTTTTATTCTTTGTTCATTATTTTATTAACTGAATTATGTATGTGTAGTGATACTGTCTTTTCAGACTTTTACACTCGAGTACTGATCTTCTCAGTAGCAGCAACCATGAAGTCGGCCCACTTCCTGATTCCATTGTAAGACAAATTTCTTCCTTTTCTCTCATCAGCAATATCTTACTAAAATGGTAAATGAAAAAAGAGGAAGCTTTACAGTTAAAAAAAGTGTGAAAGGGTGTTGAAAGTAAATGTGTAGAAAATGAATGTTCATGATTAGTAAAAACTTAAAAAAGAAAAACACCTTAACAGAAACATGTCTTAATATATTTCTTATAAAACATAAATAGGACTTTAGTTTATGCAAACAACTAGTGAAAAAAAAGAAAAGAGAGGGAGAAAAGTCTGTAAATAAGGAGCAGCATGTAGATATAACAAAACCATGAGTGAAGAAAGCAGATCATCTGACAGTAAAAGTCACAGAAGCAGATTGGTAATGGATGAGCTATTTTTTATCAGTTGATCCATTTTCCACGATTGCTTGACTTTTGGAGGAACGCAGGGGTCTGGAGCCTGTTACAGATGCCTGGCAGGGAATAACATAGGATGGGCCTCAACCCATAGGCTCCAGACCTTCACAGCCCTGCATAGGACAATGACTATGGAAAATGGATGGATGGATTTTATTAGCTGTATGAATATCAGTGTGACAATCCCAGGACACCATGAGTTCTCTGTACTGTATAACCGCTTTGAAGCTGAAGTTTGGTCCCAGGGACATCAAGGTGTGTGTTACAGGTAGCTAAAGCATGACTAGAGAATACTACAACTTGACTGAAATAGTTTGGTTGTGCTTCATTCATAGTATAGATGGTATTAGTTGTTACAACACAGATGGAAATGCTAATTTCTTTCACAACCCACTGGGATCCAAGCGATATTGAAGACCTTTTTACTCCAATACATTTAACAAATCCATAAATATTAATTACCAAGCTAACTGGACTTTTGGCAATAGTTTGAATCATTCCTGTTGTTGTAGCTTGAGCTCTCACGATGTTAAATGACATCATGCATTTTTCACCACATATCACACTTTAGTTGTCAAGCTTTACACCGTTTCACTTTACGTATGAGGCAAAGGCTGGTGCTGATTCCTCGCAGAGGAAATTCCCTCTGATTGCTTTTCAAATGGCTGCATTATTAGCAGCTCATCTACATGTGGTCACTGAACTGATAAGGGTAGCGGCCAAAGATATTCTTACCGTCTCCTTCTCACTAGCAATGACAGGCAAATTTTCAGTCTAACTTTTAGTTAATGAGGTTTGATTGGGTTGTTACAAAAACAGTTTAGATCAAGAAACTGCAGATCTTACAGCAATGTATTATATGCATGATTGGATGAAAATGTATAAAATGCATTGTCTTGATTTGTGCTTGTAAACTAACATTGTAAGTAATATCAGTAGATCAGTGAATAACAAAAATTTGTGCAAGATTATGATTGTCAGTTTGCCATAAAAAACTCAGAAATGGTACATACTGAACATACTAAATGGTACATACTAAACTCTTAAGCATGTAACATATAACGCGTGTTAGTGGTAACGTCATTCTTTACAACCCCAAATACATTTCCTCATTCCCTCCCCCGTGTGGCCTGCCACTGCGGCCTTCTTCAGCTATGCAGCTGAGCCTCGCCTTGCAGAAAGTGTGCAGCTTCCCATTGAGAACAGTGCAAAACCACATCCTGGTACCATTTTTTTGTTTTTCAGAAACACATAGACTGTCGTCCATTTGCTAATTTGCTTAGCAATAGCAATGTGCTTGCATAGGGGGCGCTGTCTCCTCTTTTTAAACAAATGATCCAAAAATCCAGTAGTTTATTATTATTATTATTTGGGGACCTACTAATGAGAATCTTGCTGAAAATATTGCATTCAGAACCTGATAATCATTTTCATTTTGATATTTTGCTCAAAATTTTGAAAATTTCCTATTTTACTGTTTTTTATTTGGTCAATGCCTTGTCCTCAGCTGTTCCCTGCCTTGCACCTGTAGCATCCGGGATAGGCTCTGGATCCCCCACGAGCCTGAATAGGACAAATGGATGGATGGATAATACAGAGCACTAGCTTATAATGGCAGTAATTACAACAGGGGTTTACTCTGTATAAATGTAACTTTGTAGGGATTATATGTAGCAAACCTGCCTTCTAGATTTAATACTCAGCAAAGTATGTGGTTATATCATTTTAAGCATGAATTCTAGGTGTTGTTTAAAATAAGAAGAAAACTATATACTTTATCATAAATAAGCCATTAATTATTTTATCCATGTATATATTTTTCCTTCATAATTCAAGTTCATTATTCATTATCTACAACTGTAGATAATTTACTTTTAAATTATGGTTGAAAGACATAAATTTGTATGTTGAACAGCATTAAGGCACCTGTTACATCTGAGCACAGGGAACGACAATCCATATGGAACCTTTAAGAACCTGAAGGGGGAACTTTATTACAGTACAAAACACACACTTAATCAGGAACAAAGGGAAGGAGTGACAATCCATATGCAACCTTTAAGAACCTGAAGGGGGAACTTTATTACAGTACAAAACACACACTTAATCAGAAACAAAGGGAAGGAGTGACAATCCATACGCAACCTTTAAGAACCTGAAGGGGGGACTTTATTACAGTACAAAACATACACTTAATCAGAAACAAAGGGAAGGAGTGACAATCCATACGCAACCTTTAAGAACCTGAAGGGGGGACTTTATTACAGTACAAAACACACACTTAATCAGGAACAAAGGGAAGGAGTGACAATCCATACGCAACCTTTAAGAACCTGAAGGGGGGACTTTATTACAGTACAAAACACACACTTAATCAGGAACAAAGGGAAGGAGTGACAATCCATATGCAACCTTTAAGAACCTGAAGGGGGGACTTTATTACAGTACAAAACACACACTTAATCAGAAACAAAGGGAAGGAGTGATAATCCATACGCAACCTTTAAGAACCTGAAGGGGGGACTTTATTACAGTACAAAACACACACTTAATCAGAAACAAAGGGAAGGAGTGACAATCCATACGCAACCTTTAAGAACCTGAAGGGGGGACTTTATTACAGTACAAAACACACACTTAATCAGAAACAAAGGGAAGGAGTGATAATCCATATGCAACCTTTAAGAACCTGAAGGGGGAACTTTATTACAGTACAAAACACACACTTAATCAGGAACAAAGGGAAGGAGTGACAATCCATATGCAACCTTTAAGAACCTGAAGGGGGGACTTTATTACAGTACAAAACACACACTTAATCAGAAACAAAGGAAAGGAGTGATAATCCATATGCAACCTTTAAGAACCTGAAGGGGGAACTTTATTACAGTACAAAACACACACTTAATCAGGAACAAAGGGAAGGAGTGACAATCCATATGCAACCTTTAAGAACCTGAAGGGGGGACTTTATTACAGTACAAAACACACACTTAATCAGAAACAAAGGGAAGGAGTGACAATCCATATGCAACCTTTAAGAACCTGAAGGGGGGACTTTATTATAGTACAAAACACACACTTAATCAGAAACAAAGGGAAGGAGTGACAATCCATATGCAACCTTTAAGAACCTGAAGGGGGGACTTTATTACAGTACAAAACACACACTTAATCAGAAACAAAGGGAAGGAGTGACAATCCATATGCAACCTTTAAGAACCTGAAGGGGGGACTTTATTACAGTACAAAACACACACTTAATCAGAAACAAAGGAAAGGAGTGATAATCCATATGCAACCTTTAAGAACCTGAAGGGGGAACTTTATTACAGTACAAAACACACACTTAATCAGGAACAAAGGGAAGGAGTGACAATCCATATGCAACCTTTAAGAACCTGAAGGGGGGACTTTATTACAGTACAAAACACACACTTAATCAGAAACAAAGGGAAGGAGTGATAATCCATACGCAACCTTTAAGAACCTGAAGGGGGAACTTTATTACAGTACAAAACACACACTTAATCAGGAACAAAGGGAAGGAGTGACAATCCATATGCAACCTTTAAGAACCTGAAGGGGGGACTTTATTACAGTACAAAACACACACTTAATCAGGAACAAAGGGAAGGAGTGATAATCCATATGCAACCTTTAAGAACCTGAAGGGGGGACTTTATTACAGTACAAAACATACACTTAATCAGAAACAAAGAGAAGGAGTGACAATCCATATGCAACCTTTAAGAACCTGAAGGGGGGACTTTATTACAGTACAAAACACACACTTAATCAGAAACAAAGGGAAGGAGTGACAATCCATACGCAACCTTTAAGAACCTGAAGGGGGGACTTTATTACAGTACAAAACACACACTTAATCAGAAACAAAGGGAAGGAGTGACAATACATACGCAACGTTTAAGAACCTGAAGGGGGGACTTTATTACAGTACGAAACACACACTTAATCAGAAACAAAGGGAAGGAGTGACAATCCATATGCAACCTTTAAGAACCTGAAGGGGGGACTTTATTACAGTACAAAACACACACTTAATCAGGAACAAAGTGAAGGAGTGACAATCCATATGCAACCTTTAAGAACCTGAAGGGGGGACTTTATTACAGTACAAAACACACACTTAATCAGAAACAAAGGGAAGGAGTGACAATCCATACGCAACCTTTAAGAACCTGAAGGGGGGACTTTATTACAGTACAAAACATACACTTAATCAGGAACAAAGGGAAGGAACGACAATCCATATGGAACTTTTAAGAACCTGAAGGGGGGACTTTATTACAGTACAAAACACACACTTAATCAGAAACAAAAGGGTAAAAACAAGAGGGAGGGAGGAACAACCAGGAGTGACAAAGGCCTAAACACAGGGAGAAGGTCAGGGAAAACAGGAGCAAAGAACATTATCACCAGTAAACCGTCTCCTGGGAACAAACATGCAGCACTAACATTGACCGTCGGGGTAACAGGGGACAGTAATGAACCATAAATGGGAGAAAGTGTCAGTAACCGAAACACAAGTTTGGGAATGATTAGGAACATATGGGATGGCCAGCGACATCTGCTGGACAAATGGAAACATTACAGGACTGGCAGAGATAGATCCTGACACCACTTAAAAGGAAATTGATTGATACTTTATTGATCCCTGTGGGGAAATTGTCTTTATGCCTCCCCCAACTTGCTCTCTCCGAAGGGCAGCCACCTGTTGGGACGCCCAGGGAGCTGGGGGTTAAGGGCCTTGCTAAAGATTAAAAAAATTCAAAAAAGATTGCTCAACAAAATTCAAGAAACATTTTGAGATTTTCTCCAAAAGTTTTGAGATTAAAGTCAAAATAAACTTTCAAGAAAAAACTTTTCACTGGAATATCATACATACATTTGGGTGATCATGAATTCTAGATTATCATGAATCCTTAGTTACATCTTTAAAAAGCTCTTTTGCTAGAATATTTATTCCCGGCCGTTATAACCTCTGCAACCATCAAAACCATAACAGGAAGTCTGTAGTTTATATTTCCCCGCTCCTCTTCAATGCTCCACTGCTCTTTCATTGAATCACTTTGATTAGTGAATAACTGCACAACAGCATCCTCATCTGCACCAGTTTGATCTAATGGAAATCATGACAGACTCTGACAGATTATCAGAATACAGGTTGAGATTAAATGATTATGCAGCTGAAAGTCATCCTTTACATCAGATTGCAAGAAATGAATCCATTAATATTACTGTCACTGTTAGACACAGATCAGACATCCTCACTTCCACACACCTCTCCCTCTCCAGCCTCCAGTACCTTTCTCACTGCAGGTAAGTGATACCTGTTAAAACAACATACTTGTTTAGCATATACTGTACTATAGGACTTAACGTAAAAACCTTGCATCAGATTTGATGTATCTTCTTAATTTCCAGGAGGGAAAACCTCTGTCAAACCTTCAAGCCCCTCAAGCATAGGCACCTCTGACTTTGCACACTGCACTTCCACACCTGCACTCACTGCAGAAAGCAGCACCCTTGTGGTCACTTCTCAGACTATAGGTTGGGGTTCTCTCTGCAGAGGATGCCTCTCTCTCTAAGGGGATCCTATAGGTTGGGGTTCTCTCTGTAGAGGATGCCTCTCTCTCTAAGGGAGTCCTATAGGTTGGGGTTCTCTCTGCAGAGGATGCCTCTCTCTCTAAGGGGGTCCTATAGGTTGGGGTTCTCTCTGTAGAGGATGCCTCTCTCTCTAAGGGGGTCCTATAGGTTGGGGTTATCTCTGCAGAGGATGCCTCTCTCTCTAAGGGGGTCCTATAGGTTGGGGTTCTCTCTGCAGAGGATGCCTCTCTCTCTAAGGGGGTCCTATAGGTTGGGGTTCTCTTTGCAGAGGATGCCTCTCTCTCTAAGGGGGTCCTATAGGTTGGGCTTCTCTCTGTAGAGGATGCCTCTCTCTCTAAGGGGGTCCTATAGGTTGGGGTTCTCTCTGCAGAGGATGCCTCTCTCTCTAAGGGGGTCCTATAGGTTGGGGTTCTCTCTGCAGAGGATGCCTCTCTCTCTAAGGGGGTCCTTCTGCATTTCTGTGTAAATTTATTATTCTTCATTTTTTTGTTCCCAAATGACTTCTGATTGTGCTCTTTTCTCCACCAGGCTCTACACAGGAATCCTGTGGTGAGTTTCAGATGATATGTGACCAATTCAACGTGGTTTCTGAATGATAAATATGTTGCTCCTATTAAATTTCAAAAGATCTTTTCAAATAAAAGGAGGAAAATATCTTTCAAAAAGTTTGGTATTCACCAACATTTATCCTGTTTCTACATGCTTGCTGCTTCATATATTAGATTTTAGATTGTTATACATCATTATTGCTTGCTTTGATTTCTTTTATGACCAGGTTTGTATTTCCATTTGACATGAGTCTCTCAAACTTTTGAATTTTATTTCTGTAATACAGGAAACTTCTCAGTTAGTGAGACCCAATATGGCATCTCAGTTAAGGTAGACAATGGTCAGTCAAGTAATGTAACATTTGAAGATGAGGATGGTGAAAAGTACAGACTGGAATTCCAAAACGAATTGAAGATTTCACTGAAGCCCTGTACAACCTACAGTAACATAAATGTAACTCAAGGATCCTGCATCTCAAAATCAAATTCATCAAGATCCATCAAAACCAAAGATATTGGTAAGCCCAAGATTCAGTTCTGTATGCTATAAACATGTTCAAAGTTTAAAAGAACTTCTATAATTAAAACTGCCCTTTTCTGTTCCAGTATTCATCAGATTCTATTTGTTTCTTATAGCTCTAATCATGGTTATGATATTAATGTAATTTGAGGTAATTTAGGCTATTTTTCCAGCTAAGGATGACATAGTAATTTGCACTATACCCTCACAGCTCTAGTGATATGCATGTTGTTTGCATGCTTTCCTGGGTTTGCTTGGGTCTGACTGGTTTCCAGGCTGGTTATAATGGGTGAGATATATGGAAGATGAATGTTTGACATTGTTTTGTGTTCTAATTCTCTTAGCCGCAGGTGACATCAGCTTCAATTTGACAAATGATTTGCTGTGTTACTCAATGAAATGGAAAATGAGTAATGTGACTCTTAGAATTACCCAATTTAAAGATACTTGTCTTAAAATGAAGAAGGAAGATTCTTGCCAAAATTATAACTTCAGTGTCACAGCAAAACGATGTAACATCAAAAAAGAATATCATGTAGGACCAGGTACATTTATTTTAATTCTGTTGGTTTGTTATTTGAAATATTTTTTGTAATGCAAACAAATCTGTGAAGGCTACAGCATGGCAATGATAATCATAATTGTTATGTAAGACATTTCTTTTCAATTTATAACATAACAGTATTTCATCATAAACCGACTGCTATGATTAAAATTTCATTTAGTATTAGTCAGATTCCCTCTTAAAATGACCTTCGTTCTCAGAAACAGTGGAGACTGTCTACTTGTGATTCACTGATGTTATGAATGAAAGCTGAAGTAATCCATCTAGTTTCTGACATACAGTATTTAACTTTTTACATCTTTGTTTCTAGTTATAGAAACCAACTCACTGAAGTATAATGGAATCTGGCCACCAAAAATAGAATGGGCAAATCAACCAGGGAGTTGCAGTAACGTCACGCTTCATTACAGCTGCAGCAATAAAAACCAAGGTAAATAAATACTGCAAGTGGTTTCAAATTAGAATAAAAAATTAAAATCAACCGCAAATATTTACAAACTCTATCAAACATTTACATTTAAAGCGAATATAATTTAAATTTCTAAAATTATCTGAAATTCCAACCTAATATGAAAAGTAAATAATGTTGTTTGATAAGACACTATATAGATGACACCAGAATTGTTTTTTTATTATTATTTATTAGAGAGTTTCAACCTTGGTCAACTGATGCCACAGCACAATTACACCTGCACTGCGAATGTAAATTACAGACATGACACCTTCATTGTTAAGGATATAGCAGTTAACATCAACTGTGGTAAGTACAAACGGAACATGTTTAATTCTTTTTTAAATTTAACATACTTTTATATTGCTTTTGTATTGTTCCTAAGGGAAATACGTAAACATATTGTCTGATTTTCTTCCATAAAGAACATATCTTTTACTTATTTCTTTTACTTAAATGTTTTGAATGCTTTGTATCAGACTTTCTCAGCACACGGAATTATTAAAAGAGCTTTTAATATAAATTATGTAAAATATTTAAAGTTTTAAAATTGAAAATTACAAAATATGCTGAACTGCAAAAAGCACAATAAAATGACAATGATGACTGTCTCATATTTTCTTCCTAGATATAAACATAGACCTGTACAATAAGACAGGAAATACTTCTGTCCAGCTCATGTTGAACAGTACAAGCACACAGTGTCCTCAGCTCGTGCATAATCTTACTTTTAAAAGTTGTGAAAAAGGAAAAGGTAAGTTATAGTACTGTAGTACTGTGATAACAAACTGAGTACCTCCTCTTAATCACAATTTAATTTGGTTAAGTGTAATTAATTTAATGAGATGAATTACCAATACCATTCCTATTTAGTAAAACAGAGCTGAGGTTGAGTGATAAGCAGCGTTCCCTTAATGGCCATTTATTCACCCTCTGATTTAGACAATATAACATTATGATGAATAATGAAATAATACATAAGCTGCTTTAATGGGCTGCCTAGTGGTTAATTAAGGATACCACTGTGGCTTCATACCTCCAGGGCTGTGGGCTCTATTCCTCCCAGCTCTCTTGTGCAGTTAGGATGTTCTTCCCATGTCTGTGCTGATTTCCTTCTTGAAATGCAGTACCTTCATGTCGTTAGGCAAACTGGTGTCTCTAAATTGCCCATAGATGTGTGTGCCCTGCAATGGACTGGCATCCCATCCAGGGTGACCTCTGCTTTGTACTCTGGGCACCCTGGGATATGTTCAGGCTTACTGTGAGCCTGTACTAGACTTTATAGAGAATAGATACTGAATAGAGATTAGATACTGAATAGAGAATAGATACTGAACAGAGAATACAGTAGATACTGAATTGAGAATAGATACTGTATAACTCCTCTTCAGTTACTTACCATGTTCTTTATTCTATTCTTTTCCTGTTCACACAGACATTATAAACAGCTTTTTCTCCAGACATCCAGACTGCCTCATTTAAATACTTCTCATTACCTTCTGAAATTATGTACTTTAGAAGGATTTTAAAATCATCTACCTTTTTATGTCACTCTAGTTAAAACTACAAATGCAACAAATTCTGTTATGTGTTATTCTATAACTGATAGATTTCTTCAATGAAACAAACAAACAAACAAATTTATTTTTGTATAGCACATTATCACAACATTACATTGTCTCAAAGCGCTTTACAGTATCCCCACCCAAAGCCCCCAGTGAGAAAGCCATAGGTGACAGTGGCAAGGAAAAACTCCCTAGAAGGAAGAAACCTTGGGAGGGACCAGACTCAAAGGGGGAGCCCATCCTCCAGGGGCTGGCAGGGAGAGTCAAATACAGTAAAATTTTAGACACAAACGGGGAGCAGGTGGGAGATGACAAGCCGGTGCCAACGCTCCCCCCAATCGCCAGGCAACCAGAAGGCAGGGAGCAGGTCATACATGGAGGATGACACAGGCAGAACGGCGAGCTGGATGCATGGACGTCATTGGTAGTGGCGACATCACATGGTGCAGGGTGTGCAGGGCATCTTGATAGATTGAGGTCTCCAGGCAGCTCCCCCCAGGAGGAGTAGGGGAAATAAAATATACAGTTAGTCAAAGTAGGGGAAACTGTAGGCAGTGCTAACAGTTAGGTGAGTGCAATATGAAGTGCAATGTGCAAGCTCCGGCAGATATGGCTATGGCAGCAAAAGTACAGTAGGAGGGAGAGGCAGGTGGGAATGCATGCATGGGGAGTCCCTGACAAGCGATTCTTCGAGCGATTGTGAAGCTAGAGTGACAGCACTGTCAATTCAGTTTATCCAAAGCCAATGGCACCAATCCCCACCCAGCTCTACACCTCACACTATATGTCTAACTGGGAGTAAGCAGTTAGCTAGAGCTAGAACTAGTGTCCCTATAAGCTAAACTAAACAGGTGTGTTTTTAGTCTAGACTTGAATATTGAGAGTGAGCCTGAATTCCGCACATCCGGTGGAAGATCATTCCACAGCTGAGGAGCTCTATAGGAGAAAGCTCTGCAGCCTGCCGTAGCTCTTTCTACCCTTGGTACTAACAGATACCCTGTGCTTTGAGAACGAAGCAAGCGTGGAGGGTTGTATGAGGTCAGCAGATCACTAAGGTATTCTGGTGCAAGGCCATTAAGTGCTTTATACTGTAGATTAATAGCAGTATTTTATAGTCAATCTGAGACTTACTGTAACTGGTAACCAATGAAGGGAGGATAAGACTAGTGTAATGTGATCAAATTTTTTAGTGTTTGTGAGAACTCTGGCTGCTGCATTCTGTACCAGCTGAAGTTTATGTAAGGAACCAGACGGGCAACCAGACAGGAGGGCATTACAGTAGTCCAGTCTGGAAGTTACAAAGGCATGTACAGTATTTATTTTTCTGCATCACGAAGTGAGAGCATCTTACGAAGCTTGGCTATGTTCCATAGATGATAAAATGCAGTTCTAGTAATACTTCTTATGTGAGCATCAAAACATAGATCTGAATCAACTATTATGGTCCACAGTATCGAATGCTGCAGTTAAATCTAGTAATACCAAAAGAGATATACAGCCATGGTGAGAAGGCATACCTGTAGGTAAATCATTCATTACTTTGACTAGAGCAGTTTCTGTGCTATGGTTTGGTCTATAGCCAGACTGATATAATTCATTAGTATTATTTATTTGTAGGAAAGAAGACAACTGACAAAGTACAACCTTTTCCATGATCTTTGAAATGAAAGGAAGATTTGAGATAGGTCTATAATTTCCTAAAACACTAAGTTCAAGATTTGGTTTCTTTAGGACAGGTCTAATAACAGCCATTTTAAAAGGCTTTGGAACATATCCAAGCTTAAGAGATGAGTTTAACACATTTAACAGGGTAGTGCTAATCTGCGGTGCAATTTCCTTGAAGAATTTTGTAGGAATTGGGTCTATGAGGCTAGTAGAGGATTTACAGGAGGAAACTAAGCTCAAAAGTTCTGAGAGTTTTATAGGAATGAAAGATTCAAAGGTCTCATTATTGGTAGGCATAAGACTAGCCGGAGTCTGGCAGTCATAGGTAGCTAAGGACGTGCACTGGATGGTCTGTCTAATCTTAGTTATTTTACCATTAAAAAATGTATTAAAGTCATCACACTTAAGAGCTTGCTGGACTTGCAAGTTTAATGAAGAATTCTGTGTTAATCTAGCCACGGATTCAAATAGGAATTTTGGATTGGTTTTGTTCACGTCTATTAATCTGGAGAGATACATAGACCTAGCAGTCACTTGTGCTTGTCTGTATTTAGAGAGGCAAATTCCAGGTGCTTCCAGGCAGATTTGAAAACTTCTAGTCTAGTTGAGCGCCATTTGCGCTCTAGCTTGCGTGATGCCTGTTTGAGTTCACGTGCATGATCAGAGTACCAGGGGGCAGGTTTCTTATCTCTATGCCTTATCTTCTTAAGTGGAGCTACAAGATCTAGTGTGTTACAAAGGGATTTTTCCATGTTTGCAGTTGCCTGTTTAAGTTCATTTTTTGAATTCAAGTTCTTTCTCCATATGAATGTTAAAATCACCCACAATAACAGCTTTGTCAGTACTGACCACCAGGTTTGATAAAAATTCAACAAACTCCTTTAGAAAATTACGGTACGGCCCAGGTGGTCTATACACAATAACAATGGTGATTTGGGCTGAAGAGCTAGAAAGAGATGAGCCAGCAAGACTAAGAACAAGAGTTTCAAATGTGCTAAAACTCAAACCACATTTCTCAGATACTCCTAGGCTGGACTGAAAAATTACAGCAACAAACCTCAGGTTCTTTTAGTTGAATGATGAGGCAGGTTCCTTACGCTTAAGCAGTTTATTAAGACAGAATAAAGATGTTACAGAAAGATGTTTCAAACGACCAGTTCAGTGTCTGTCTGTGTCTGTCTCTGCCCACCCTGAGGGAAACAGCCCCTTTATCTATGGTCTTGGTACAGACTCCTGGAGCCGGGGGGTCAGACGGCCTTGGTGAGAGTAAGTTGTATGAGAGGCGAAGAACATGATGAGCGAGTAGCAAGGACAGAAAGAAATATAAAAATAAGAAATATGAAAGCTATAAATTAATGAACTAAATGAACATAATTAAATAACTACAAAATAACTAGGGAAATCCCTCAATAAGAAAGAGTAATTGCTACAATAATATCACTTTTGTAATAAATGAGAAAAACTACTTTTACTCTGTTGCTTTTTCTTTTTACAGAGGAGTGCCAGGCAAACCACCATAATTTCACAGCCCTAACTCCATACACAGATTATACATTCTTCGCAAAGGCCTTATATAATGGAACACCTGTATCAACAAGCAAGGATAAAACTATCCAGACCCTTCCTGGCAGTGAGTTTTCTGCTTTCTGTGTTTTACTTTTACTTTTATTACAGATTACTCAGTTTAAGGGTTTGGTACAGTGACATCCCATCTTCAGGACTGGGAATGTGATTCTCATCCCAGCTCCTTTAAGTGGAGTTTGCATGCTCTCTTTGTGTTCCCTGGATTACTTCTGGCTAATCTGGTTTCCCACAACAGTCCAAAGACATGCATTTAGGAAACTGGTGCCTGTACATTTCCCATAGTGTGTGAGTGTGTGTGCAGTCTGATAGGCTGGCATCCTGTCCAGTCTGTATCTCTGCCTTATTCTGCTTGGAATAGGCTCAGGGCTTCTCAGCAACCCTGACATGGATGGATGGATGGATGAGTGTGAATCTATAGCAGTTGCCCACAGCTGGATGCATAGGCTAAGTTCTTTTGTCAAAAAGACATGAAAAATTTGAATTGGACAATTTAATGCAAATTATATAATTCTGAAATTTGCATCAAAGATATTAAATAAAAACTGTGCATTACTCACACAATAGCATAACTATGTAACTAAAGATGTAGGAACAATTCTAGTAAAACAAAAACAATTGAACGTGCAACAAGTCATGTTTACTGTCTTTTTCCATTTAAAATAAAAAAACGATAAAAATATATAAATCCATCCATCTTTCAACCACGTATCCTAGTCAGGGTTGCCAAGGGACCTGGAGCTTATTCTAGGTTACAAGACAGGGGTACATCCACCCGGGATGGGGCCATTCCCGAATGCATTCATCAATTCCAGTGCAAATCAGGAAATGGAACTGGAATTGGGACTGGAGAAAAACTATGGGGAGCAGAATTGGAACTGAAGTCGAATTTCAGGGAGATTTAAATTCCAACTTCAGTTCCAATTCCTGACTTGGATTGGAATTGACAAATGCATTCTGGAATGACCCCAACCCTGACATCCACTCCATTGCAGGGTACATACAGTACCAGTCAAACTTTTGGACACACCCACCCATATAAAGGTTTCTTTGTATTACTCTCTACATTTTAGAATAATTATAAAGACATAAGATAAATTATAAGATTTAATACACTGTCCAAATCGTTGGCACACACCTCAGGCCTCTTGCACATTGCGCTTAAATTGTACAGCAAAATACCTCTTACTTATCACTTATGTATAGATTATGTACAGCTGAACATTTCATATATTTTTTGTTACCATGCACAGCTGCTCGGAGTGACCAGGGTTACATTCCACTACATGTTGTATGTGTACAACTGTGTACGTGACGAATAAACCTCTTTAATGTTGAATCTCATACATCATAGGCAGCTTAGCATTTAGCTGAACTGCATGTCTTTGGACTGCAGGAGGAAACCTGCACAGCACAGGAAAAGCATGTAAACTCCACACACACAGAATCATTCAAAGGCTCAGAATAATGGTGTGAGGCAACAGTGTGTCAATGTATAATTAAAAATAACTTATTATGTCATATAATTTAAGTGGCTTTTAAATCTAATTTTTACATTAAAAGTGCTTTTCCCTTTTTTACAGAACCAAAGGGGAAAGTGGATATTACCATCATAGAGACAAGTCACAATTCCTATAATGTTTCTTGCACATTTGATGAAAAAGATGTATATGGTCCTCAAACGAAGTACAATGCAACAATACAAAGGATTGGTTATGATACAGAATATTCAGAAGAATTTAAAAAATGCTACTTTTCCTTTACAAATCTTTATTATTTATCATCATACAAAGTGAAGGTATTGTTTTCTATCATATTTTTATCAATTGTATCATATTTCACAAAGTGTAACTTTATGTTTAAATACTGACTTGCAAATCTTATATGGGTAATTATACAAAAACATGCCATTTCCCACTCTTAATATTTGATTTTCAGATTTTTGTTTTAAAATACTTTAAACACCCCTTTGGATTCAGATATTTACCTTAAAGTGCCAAACCATCTCAGGCCATCTTATTTTTAAATGTACTTTTACAAATAATCAACATCCATGTCTCTTTCATCAACCCTGTTACATATCAATAACTGTTTAAAAAGGTTTTAAATACATGTTTAGAACAAACTTGTTGTACCATGAATTCTCTTTGATGCTCTCATCTATAATGCAGTATAGATACCTTCATAATGCAGTACCAAGCATCCTTAAGTCTTATACTGACAATTATAATGCATTATGAAGGCATTTATAGTTAATAACACTAACCTAAATATTGTAATAACGTATAATAAAAAATAATCAATACATTGTAGCATCCTATTAGTTAGGGAGGTAAATATCGTGTAAATATTAATAGGAATATAGCTTTATAGGGTAACAGGGTTGACGATAAGAGGCTTTATGAAAAATTCACTTGTCTTTTCACACCTTCAAAAAGGCAAAAGATGCAACTTCCTGGAAGTTATGCAAATTTTGAAACCGTCCGTTATCTCTTAAGAGGCATTTTCCTGAAAAGTAACAAGGTTAACGACAACCTGGGGGGTATTCCACGAAGCAGGATTAAGGGAAAGTCTGCCTTTCTTTAGCTACTTTTATGGAATAACCCCCAGGTAAATGAAATGAGAAAATACTTGATTGTTTATTGAAATTTACAGAGCATTTTTTTTCCTGAGGGACACAAAATGGCAAGTTTTTGTATAGCCACCCATGTCTTACAGCAAATTACAACAAAGACAAAGTAATAATTGATTCTTCTCACTATATGGTTTACATATAATTTGAGATTTTTATACATATACTATTTGAGGTTCTTCATTGACAATGGTGGGAACATTTCAGTGCCCCTGGTCTTGTAGAATAGTGTAAATTACAGTGGTACCTCAGTCCTCAAACTTAATCCGTTCCGGACTCTGGATCGAATCCTAAAAAGTTCGAGTTCTGATCGAATTTTTCCCATAAGAAATAATGGAAAACAAATTAATTGGTTCCCGGCCCCCCAAAATTACACCTAAATATGTTTTTTTTTTTTTAGCATTTAAACACAAAATGAACAGGATAAAACAAGAAGAGAATTTTTTTCTCAATGGGTTCCAAAACGATAAAGATCTTATCCCAACATTATCCCTGTCCTGCCCCGATCGTCCACTCCATCCGTGTGCCACGCCCCCTCGTTAACCTCGTGTGGGATCCCCATGTGATCAGCTGTTTGTGGTTGTTGTCATTAGTCCTCTGTATTAAGTCCGCGTTTCAGTTTGTTTCCCCAGTCCGGTCATTGGGTGCGTTGGACTTGCTTACAGCGCTGGCTTAAAGCAACGCATTCTGATCCTGACGCAATGCATTACGGTTAGATACATTGCGACCTCTCACCCGGCTGCACAAACTGGAGCCGCCTCCGTGACGACACACCTTTGCCCTTATTGGCTGAAGAGTTTAGTTACACGCATGACGTTTGTATCCCAGGCAGTTCCGATGCGTAATCTGCTATTTTTCCCGAATATCACGTAAAGCAGTGAGAACTGGTTTTCAGTTAATTTACCTGGTAAAATAAAGTTTAAATAAATAACATAAATGCTCTAATATTACACGTAAGTTAGTGGTTTATTTATTGTTAGTTACTGTAATGTTGCGCTGCTTTATTTGGTTAATCGTCCAGTCTGTGAAGAAGGCATTCAAGTAAGAATTGCATTGTAGTATGACTCATTTCCTGGCGCGTACAATTTATATTAGGTCAGCGTTCACAGTTCGACTTCTGATATTCAGATCAAGTTTTAGGTCAAACTGGTTTGTTCGACTTTCAAGAAATTCGAGTTCTAGTGAGTTCCAGAACCGAGGTACCACTGTACTTTCAGATACTAACCCACGTGTAGTACTTGTCAGTGCTGAGATCACTTTTCACATCCACATACGTGTACCTGATCACTGAAAATACTAGCAGTGGTAGGTCCTACACATAAAACATGATCGCACTGGGTACACTAATTTCTCATATGATTGTAATGGAATGTTTTTGGTAGATTTTATTGGACAAAACAATATAGCTCAAGCTGCAATCATGTGGTGCGTCACGTACAGTAAATCGACACTGGTTAAATGTAACATTTGAAGCTATCAATGTAACTAAACTATAATTCTCACTGGTAGCCTTAGATGAAATTTTGCACAAATGGTACCATACGTTATTAAAATAAACATGTCTTTAATTAAGAATACAAAAATTTTGAATATAGACCAGAAATTATCATCCCTTAAACATTTCAGATACTAAAGACAACTTGAAGAAATTTAAAAAAGGATCAATCTCTCGAAAGGAAGCTGTCATTCTACTTAAATGATCCACTTCCTTTTTGTGTAATCTTTAAGGTTCTGTAGGATGCTAAGTATATTTTAAGATCTAACAACATCAATTAAAAAAACTTCTCTGTTGTTAGAAGGAAATATTTTTTTTATTTCAACATATTACTCTGTTTCACGTCTGTATATTAAAATGCATTGCTTTATATAAAAATAATCATGTTTAATTTTTCAGGTTAAAGTGGGGAATGGCCATTTTTACAGTGATGATGCATCCAAGGAATTTGATACCAAGTGTAAGTTTTTAAGGTTTTATGTGTTACATGTGTATCATCACTGATGATGTGTCCAAGTAGCACCAAGAGGTGTATTCCAGAGCTAGTCACTGCTTTACATGATACAAACATAAATGTGTGTTTACAGACTGCTATGCTGGCCATGCTGAACTGGTATAATGGTTAGAATGTTGTCACAGTTTTCCTATTTAATCAAAATTTAAGTGTATTTTTACTGATCAATGCTACAAATACTGCTGTCTGATTGATGTGCAGGTGAAATGGAATGGTGACATTGTGTTGATTTTGTTTTGTTTTTCAGATAACGATAAAGCTGTAGCTGGATTTCGAATATTCTTCCTCGTTCTTGTGTCTCTGGCCCTCCTGTTTGTTTTGTATAAAATCTATGTTCTTCAGAAGAGAAGCTCATAGTAAGTTCTGACACACACATTGTGCACTGTATTAACATGTAAAATAATGTATAGTACGGGCAAAACACAACATATTAGTTTTCATATTTGCTGTTGTGCTTTTGTATTTCCTGCCATGTTTTCTTATTTGCTGTTGTGTTTTGTGTTTGCTGATGTGTTTTCATATTTGCTGATGTGTTTTGCCCTCCAGGGCTTCCATTGTATACTGCAAAATAAAAGCAACTTTATTATTTTAGCAACATTTTAAAGTTGCTTCTTTAATCTTAATTTCAGTGATACATGCAATGCGGAGTTGAAAGTACTGGACAAGGGTAAGACATTTTTGGGATTATGTGATCAGGGGTGGACTTTATGGAAAGCAGCAGATTTTATAAACAGTTTCCTCCTAAACTCCGTAGATGAAGATAAGAGCCTGCTGAATGTGGAGCCCATTAGAGCAGAGCTCCTACTCGATACCTTCAAGAAAAAGATTGCTAACGAAGGCTGCCTTTTCCTGGCTGAATTTCAGGTGAATCGTTGGGCTTTCTCACTCACCCCTTTATCTATGGATAAGGATACCTTACACACAACTAACACTGTGATTTTCTCATTTTATTAGAGCATTCCTGTAGTATATAGAAAGTTCCCCATGAAAGAAGCCAGGAAGTACTGCAATCAGACCAAAAACCGCTACGTTGATATCCTGCCATGTGAGTACATCAGTAGTATTTAACTTTCAACAGCCATAAAAGGGGCTAGAACTCTACACTGACTAAATGTGTAATTTGTTTACTGTCAGATGAGAAGAATCGTGTCCAGCTGTCCTCAAGTGCTCATGGGTCGGATTACATCAATGCCAGCTTCATAGATGTGAGACAAGTTCAATATCTATCTATCTATCTATCTATCTATCTATCTATCTATCTATCTATCTATCTATCGTCACACATATAAGTATAAGAACTTATTTTTGTTTGCAGGGATACAAGGAACCAAACAAGTACATTTCTGCACAAGGTAAAGATCTTGGAAAAATTAATATATATTTTTAATGATCAAGTAACAAGCAAAAACACCAAAACTAATCTCCAGGGCCAATGTCAGAAGAAGCAGCTGGCTTCAATGAACTACTAAATAAACTGGTACAGACTTAATCCCCATGATTCTGTACAGGATAAATTGTGGTGAGATGGATGAATGGGTGATGTAGGCTTCATGCATTTCATTTACCCATAATACACATGCATTGTAACTTTCAAGGGCCTACGAATGAGACTGTGGCTGATTTCTGGAGAATGGTGTGGGAGCAGCAGTCATCCATAATCGTCATGGTGACCCGCTGTGAAGAAGGAAAGAGGGTAAGCGGAGTAGATACTTAACGATCTAGGGTGAGTTTCCCGAAGCGTTCTTAACGCTACATCGTTCTTAAGTTCTGTGTTACAGTTTTTCTCAGTTGCTTTGGTGCATTTCTCACAACAGAATTGATCTCTGTGTAACCCAATGCGCTATTCAATAAAAAAAATATCGCTTGAGTATTAATTAAGGTAATAAGTACTGGTATGGGCCAGGCAGCAATGTACCACCTTCGAATCCAGAATCACAAATAATAGTAATAACATTAAAGTCAAATAAATTCTGGACCAGAGCGTACCTTTATCAAACTTATATATTGGTATTTAACTTCACCATGAACACACATTCAAAAGAATCAACATCACTGTGAACAGTTACTTAGACAAGTCCACTATATCAGTTCAGCAATAAAAAAAAATATTTGAGGCCTCAAAAGAAAATTCCAAAAAAAATTGTAACCTGTCGTCCTGCACTGTGGAAGTGAAAGGACTGGAAGAGTCTGAAGAATCACTCCAGCAGTTTTTTTTTTTTTTTTATGATCACGGCCACGTAGCACTTAGCCTTCCGTCGATAAGCTGATCCTGGTCCAGACGTCCAGGGAAGCTGCTCACTCAAACACCTATTGTAAAATAAATAAAATTAAGGAGGTGCGTAGCGATGAATTTGACCCAGCTTGTGCACGCACTTATGTAGGATTCCTCTCCATAACTGAGCTACACACAGTCTGAGCGCGCTCTCCCCTTGTGCCGTAAAGCGGCACTGTCTTTACAATACACATTCACACACGCGCCAAAAAAAAATTACAGACATCTAGATTTTTTTTCTTCTTTCTTTCTCAAGTTAACATTTCCCTTGCCTAAGACAAAAGATTGTCATTCCATATAACAATTATTCACCATGTACAGTAATCCAATATTAAACTGGATTTTCTTAGTAAAACAGTTATCTCCCACAAACACATAAGCAAAATTACGGTGTCTCAACCCCTTTTATAAACTGAGTAAGCTACATTCTAAACTAAATCTCCACAATTTGCGTAAAGATTTGTTAATTTATTAACATGCTAACCTTGCTTAAGCTAGCGTAACATCAGTTTAAGCAACCGTTTAATCATATATCGTGACATGACACTCAAGTAAAACTTCCAAAAACATACCTATTGTAAAATAAATAAAATTAAGGAGGTGGGTAGCGATGAATTTGACCCAGCTTGTGCACGCACTTATGTAGGATTCCTCTCCATAACTGAGCTACACACAGTCTGAGCGCGCTCTCCCCTTGTGCCGTAAAGCGGCACTGTCGCAATCATCCAGACGAGAATGCAACCCCTACAACGTACCGTCATAATTAAACAACTTAAAGAGACACACATATTGTAACTCCATTTATACCAAAGTGAAATTTGATGTGGGTTACATCCTCCCCTCCTTAAGAAACCAACGTCCTCGTTAGCTTTACCTGTCCCTGTTTAGCAAGATACCTGTAAGGCTCGAAATCTGTTCTTGCAATGACAATAAAATCTTTCCTACATCTACCTCTATCACCTGCCTAACTGCAGTTTGTTGCCTACAACTGGCTTTGTGTCCGGTTTCATAATCAGACAGATATGCTGGAGGTACTCTTCGTCTGCAAGGTCTTCTAAGAGTTGGAACTGAACTGCCTTCAGATTCAGTCTCCTCTGCTTCACTTAATGCTGAATGACCATTTATTCTGTATGGAGTATTGCTCTCCTCAGATATCTTCTCTGCATTTTGTGGAACAAATTCTGGTGAATCAGGATTGGGTGTCCACTTGGGCTGAAGCTGTGCAACTGGAAGCTCCATTGCTGACTCTTCCCCTAGGTTTGACTGATCACTTGCCCCAATAAACTCAGCGTCCAAACCACATTCCTTCGATTGGCTTTTAACACCTGTTCCTGGTCCCTCTTCCACTTCGGATTCTCTCTCATCATTTGATGTTAAAGGTAAAAAACCACATGGCAACAGCAGGTCTCGGTGCAAAATGCGTTCCCTTCCTTCACCAATCTCCTCTCTCACAACATACACCGGGATATTCTCATCTGGCTGTTTTACCACAATATAGACATTTGGTTCCCATCTGTCAGCAATCTTATGCTTTCTTCGCAGACCTACATTCCTGACCAACACTCTATCCCCTATATCAATGGCTGCAGCAGTTACCTTTGCATCCCATCGTCTTTTATTCATTAGCTGTCTCTTTTCGGCATTCGCAGAGGCTAACTGATATGCCCACTTCAGCCTTTTCTTCAGTTCTTTCACATAACTGGAATGCGTTTTGGGGTTACCTCCTTCAGGGCTAATGCCGAAGCATAAATCTATAGGAAGACGAGGCTGCCTGCCAAACATTAACATAAAGGGAGACTCCCCCGTTGCATCATTGCGAGTGCAATTATACGCATGCACGAGAGGCTTCACATACTTCCGCCAATGCTCCTTTCTTTTCTCACTCAGGGTTCCCAGTAGGTCTAGTAGAGTCCGATTGAATCTCTCAACTGGATTTCCCCTGGGATGGTAAGGAGTAGTTCTTGACTTGGTCCCTGACAGCTTGCACAATTCCGCCACGACCTCAGATTCGAAATTTGCTCCCTGATCACTGTGTAACCTACGAGGAAATCCATAATGACTGATGAAGTTTTCCCACAAAACTGAGGCTACCGTTTTAGCGGTTTGATCACGGGTGGGAAACGCTTGGGCATACTTAGTAAAATGATCCGTGATAACTAAAATGTTACGTATTTCCTTGGAATCCGGCTCTATTGTCAGAAAGTCCATGCACACAAGCTCGAGGGGACCATGTACTTTGATGTTTACTAGCTTAGCAGCCTTCTGCGCTTTTGCTTTCCTCCGTGTGCATCTTTCACAAGTCTTACACTTATCCTCAATGAATCTCGTCATTCTTGGCCAATAGAATCTAGCCCTAGCCAGTTCAATGGTCCTCTCAAAGCCCATATGACCTGTCTCATCATGAATTCCCTCAAACGCTCTATCTCTGTGGCTCTGAGGGATTAACAGCTGATGGAAGGACCTTCCAACTGAGGTAGTACTTTTCCTATACAGAACACCTTTTTGTAATAGGAGTCTAGATTGCTCTTTCAATAGCAAAACTACGTCTGGCAGTTCTTTCCGTTTGTCTACATTCAACCCTGTTTCAACAATTTCAATTACACGAGCTAAACTGGTATCTTTCCGCTGGAGAGAGTACCAATCCTCCAAAGTCATGCTAGGTAAGGTTGGCTGACCTGGCCATGGATCCGGCTCCTCTAGTTCAGAAGGAACTGCTCTTTCAGCACAAAGGATGGTCTCCACAGCAGGTATATCAGATCCCTCCTCAACGATGTCTTCTCCGGTTGACCTAATCGAGAGCTTAGCTCCATGACGCATGCACACAGCCTCCACTGTTTTCTTGTTGAGGACAGCAAAATCCTCTGGAGACTGACTAATTCTTTCCATCAATTTGGACACTCTTTGCTGTACTTTGTTAAAATCTTCATCTTCCTCCACAGTTTCTTGTGGTATCCTAGATAGCCCATCTGCATCTGCGTTTCTCTTTCCAGATTTATAATGAATGTCAAAATCATACATAGAAATAGCTGCCAACCATCTATGGCTTGTTGCGTCCAGCTTGGCACGTGTCAGCACATATGTTAATGGGTTGTTATCTGTGAGAACTTTGAAGCTAGACCCATATAAATAATCGTGGAACTTCTCACTGATTGCCCATTTTAGGGCAAGAAATTCAAGTTTGTGCGCAGGGTAATTCTTCTCACTCCTGGTGAGCCCCCTACTGGCATAAGCTATTACTCTGGTCTCACCATTTTGCACTTGATACAAAGCAGCACCCAACCCACTTGTACTGGCGTCTGTATGGAGTATGTATGGAAGCTTCCAGTCTGCAAAGCCCAGAACTGGTGCAGTTGTCAATTTGTCTACAATTGCTTCAAAAGCACTCTGACACTCCTGACCCCACTGCCCTTCTAAGGCCTGTGACCTGGACAACTTTCTATACCTGGGAGTTCTGGCCCTGGTTGAGAATTCACCCTTTAAAAGTTCATTCAGCGGTCTGGCCAGCCTTGAATAATCCTTCACGAACCTCCTATAGTACCCTGCAAAACCCAGAAAGGATCGCAACTCCTTCACATTCCTGGGTATGGGCCAGTCCTTAATGGCAGACACCTTTTTTGGATCCGGCTGGATTCCGTGTTCCGATATGATGTGACCCAGATATTTCACGGAGCTTTGAAAGAATTTGCATTTGCCAGGAGACAGCTTCAATCCATAATCGGAAAGTCTCGTCAATACTGTCATTAATCTCTGTTCGTGCTCTTCTAAAGTGCTGGAAAAAATGATCAAATCATCGAGAAATGCTATGACCTCTTGCAAGTTAATGCCGGTCATAATCTTTTCCATGGTGCGTTGGAAAGTTGCAGGGGAGTTGGTAAGTCCTTGAGGCATTCTGCGAAATTGCCAAGTCCCAAACGGAGTGGTGAAAGCAGTTTTAGTACGATCAGCAGGCTCTACCTCCAGCTGATAATAACCACTCTTCAGATCTAGTACTGTAAACCACTTCGAACCTGACAAAAGAGCAAAAGTCTCCTCAATACGTGGCAGAGGGTATGCATCTTTCTTGGTTAAGCTGTTCAATTTCCTATAGTCAACCACCATCCTTAGGTCACCATTTTTCTTGCGCACCAGGACAATTGGTGAAGCATAAGGACTGCTTGACTCTTCTATAACACCACATGCCAGTAGTTCCCGCAAGTGATTTTTAAGATCTTCAAAATCGGCAGGTGATACTCTTCTTGTACGTTCTTTGAAAGGAACATGAGGTTCCAGCTCAATATGATGGCTGACTCCTGACATTGTGCCCACATCAAGATCATGTTTGGCGAACACTTGTGGAACTTCTGTCAATATCCTTTTTAACACTCTTTGCCTATATTCTGGAGATATGGGACTATTTTCAAAGTCTAGCTCGAAATCAAAACTGTTTGTAGGGACTGGGCCCTCGGCTTGAGCAACCCGCATTGAGAATGTTGTTGAACTGGCTTTTGTTAGAGGAGTGGTAGATGTCAGTGGTATGGCCCAGTCAATTGGCACACACTCTGCTATAACAGCCTTTGGTGGCAAGGTCACAATTTTACAAGAAACATTTCTCACTGCCAGCTTGAATCGGTTACAAGATACTGGCTGTACATTCACAACCTGATCCAATATGAACAATCCGCCTGGCACAGAATTTTGCTGGGGCTCTTCAACTATGGCTCTAAAACCGCCTGCACTGGATCTTGAGTGACAGATGCCCCTGAGCATGCAGATTTCATCAGGCTTTACATGGACAGGAGACTTACTACTCAACTTCACACGCAATATCTGGCCTCTGGTATGCAACCGTACCTTTTTGCAGCAGTCTAGGTAAGCTGAAGCCCATTCTGCTTTAATTGGAAGGGAAGTAAGAAATTGTGATCCTCCTTTTTTCTTGCAATCCTGTATAAGGTGCCTTAGAATGTTTGTTCCAACTAAAAGTGGAACTTTCTCATTATAGGACTGATCAGGACTAACTAGTGCTAAAACAGTAAACTTCTTGCCAGTCCCACATACACTCTTGGGAAATTGGACTTCCACTTCAATGTAGCCTAAATAAGGCACAACTTGTCCGGCTGCCCCCTCTATGTGAAGCAGATCACCAACAGAGCACAATTCTCGGTGTGCCAAGCTATTGGCATAGAATGACTGAGAAATTATGGTTACTTGTGACCCTGTGTCAATGAGACAGCTGCAATGAACTCCATCAAGCCAAGCAATACCTTCACATGATTCTCCTACCAAACCATCAGGGATTCCCTCAACACCAGACACCTCCCTCTTTTGGAACTTAGACATACAATGCTGTGAATGCTTGGAACTGGAAAGATTTAAAGCTCCCACTTGTTCCACAGCAGGAGCTCTTAGGAGTTTAAAGGGAGTTTCGGAAGAGAAGCAGTTTGAGACACTTGATGTCTCTCACATAACTTTTTCTGTACCAGACTGGCATTCACTGGATTAGTGCAATTTTGCAACATGTGTGAGTCTTCACCGCAACGGTAGCAAAACTTCTTCCCTCTTGAATGCCTATCAGCGGGTTTGGAACTGGGTGCTACTGTGGAAGACTCGATGACCATCTGCTCTTTCTTGTTACATCGGACTGCCGTCTGGCGCTCACCCAAGCTATGAACACAAGGAGTGGTAGTGGTCCTTGCCATCTCTGTTTCCAGCTGTCTGACTCTTTCCTCCAGCTGTTTTCTATTGAGGTCAGAAAGTGAGTTGTCATTAACATCATCCTTCATAACATGCATTTTTGAATGTACTCTTGACGATTCATGCCCCATATAACGCCTCCTTCTAGTCTCTTTAAGGTAGGTTTCTTGTTCATAAGACCGGATCCTCATCAACAGCTCAGAGAACACAACACCTTTCTTAGATGACTCTATTACAGATTCTTTCAGATGCATTGCAGCTATTAAAGTATCATCCCAACAGCCTCGGATGAACTGTTTTAGCAATTGGGAGTCAACGGTCTCCTTAAGGACTCCTCTCCTCTCCACTACTTCCAATAGAAGTGTATACAGCCGTCGCAGATAATCTGAAGCTTTTTCTCCACGACTTTGATATGTTTCTAGGAACTGAATATATAATTCTTCACCTTCCGTCACACTTCCATACACATTCTCTAATTCTTTAACATATTGGTTTGGGGATGCATGTTCACCAACACCTAATGCGACAGTTAAAGCTGGTGGCAACAAGCTGTCTACAAGCATCTGACGCTGTTGGTTTTCAGAAATGCTGACATCCCTTACAACTTGTCTGGCTTGTAGACGCCAAAGGTTAAAATCTACTTCATTGTGGGGTTTATTGGGGTTACCAGAAAACACTCGCAATCTACGTTGTGCCAAAGTATGTGAGTCCGAATTATGCTTGACGATATGTTCGACAACCACTCGCTGCACGTTGTCAGGAATGGGAATTATTGGCAAGGTGTCAGGAGATTGTTCAGAGGTGGGACCTTGAGTAACTATGTTGCAATTAAAGCTATCATTTTCTTTGACCCTTGCAGCCTTCAAAGACCTTGCAGAAGTCTCATCAACTTTTGGAGTGGATGTCAAAGGCTGTCCTTTACGCCATGTAGGGCCACATAACCTGCCTACTACTTTCTGACTTAAAGTATTTGGATTGACATTATAACATGCAGCCAATTCATCCAATTGCTCCTTAAAATGAGAGGTCAGGTCTTCAATTACAGATGCTAAAGTCTTAGACTCACTTGCCTCTTGTGTTGGGGCAGGTGCATTCTTAGGAGTATATTCGTCTAATTGTATAACCTGCCAACAAGGACCAGGGCCCGCATGAGGTTGTGCAGGATCTAAGAGCATCGGGGTGACTGCAAATTCAAATTGACATAATAGCTCATTGTCTAAATGGCCATTTAGATGCTGGATTTTTACTACGTCATCCAGTAATGCAAATGTCTTTTGGACATATTCTAATGTGACATCTGAATCGACCCCCCGTAAAATAACTGTCCTTTCTGGGTCAAATCCATACACTTCACACAGATCCATACTTATGATATTTTAAGCAGTCTTGTATCCTGAAAGTATCTCCTATGCTAATATTCAAGCATGCTAATAAAGGTAAAAGTCAAAGTACGCTCTGGCCCCACGTTGGGCGCCAATTTTCTTCTCCTTATGTAACCCAATGCGCTATTCAATAAAAAAAATTTCGCTTGAGTATTAATTAAGGTAATAAGTACTGGTATGGGCCAGGCAGCAATGTACCACCTTCGAATCCAGAATCACAAATAATAGTAATAACATTAAAGTCAAATAAATTCTGGACCAGAGCGTACCTTTATCAAACTTATATATTGGTATTTAACTTCACCATGAACACACATTCAAAAGAATCAACATCACTGTGAACAGTTACTTAGACAAGTCCACTATATCAGTTCAGCGTCCATATACTGAAGACTGTTCAGTAATAAAAAAAAATATTTGAGGCCTCAAAAGAAAATTCCAAAAAAAATTGTAACCTGTCGTCCTGCACTGTGGAAGTGAAAGGACTGGAAGAGTCTGAAGAATCACTCCAGCAGTTTTTTTTTTTTTTATGATCACGGCCACGTAGCACTTAGCCTTCCGTCGATAAGCTGATCCTGGTCCAGACGTCCAGGGAAGCTGCTCACTCAAACACCTATTGTAAAATAAATAAAATTAAGGAGGTGCGTAGCGATGAATTTGACCCAGCTTGTGCACGCACTTATGTAGGATTCCTCTCCATAACTGAGCTACACACAGTCTGAGCGCGCTCTCCCCTTGTGCCGTAAAGCGGCACTGTCTTTACAATACACATTCACACACGCGCCAAAAAAAAATTACAGACATCTAGATTTTTTTTCTTCTTTCTTTCTCAAGTTAACATTTCCCTTGCCTAAGACAAAAGATTGTCATTCCATATAACAATTATTCACCATGTACAGTAATCCAATATTAAACTGGATTTTCTTAGTAAAACAGTTATCTCCCACAAACACATAAGCAAAATTACGGTGTCTCAACCCCTTTTATAAACTGAGTAAGCTACATTCTAAACTAAATCTCCACAATTTGCGTAAAGATTTGTTAATTTATTAACATGCTAACCTTGCTTAAGCTAGCGTAACATCAGTTTAAGCAACCGTTTAATCATATATCGTGACATGACACTCAAGTAAAACTTCCAAAAACATACCTATTGTAAAATAAATAAAATTAAGGAGGTGGGTAGCGATGAATTTGACCCAGCTTGTGCACGCACTTATGTAGGATTCCTCTCCATAACTGAGCTACACACAGTCTGAGCGCGCTCTCCCCTTGTGCCGTAAAGCGGCACTGTCGCAATCATCCAGACGAGAATGCAACCCCTACAACGTACCGTCATAATTAAACAACTTAAAGAGACACACATATTGTAACTCCATTTATACCAAAGTGAAATTTGATGTGGGTTACATCTGCACCACTACTAAGGCTCTTCTCAAAACAATTAGTGCAAACTGCAAAACATGGTGGATAACTTGCAAAAGTGAGTCACTTCATCAAAAAGAAAAGTCAGTTGTTCAAAAGCAAGTCAGTTGCTCAAAATAAGTAGTCAATGCTTCAAAAGCAAGTCCCTTAATCAAAACAGATAATATATTCATCAAAAGCAAGTACTTATATCAATCAAAGTGTCAGGGCTGTCACAATTACAAGTCATTACACCAGCACCTTTGGTCACAAAATCAGATGGTTTGAACATGTTCTCATTGTGACGGATTTCTTTGTAGGTGCTTCCCAATGACATGTCAAGTCTGGACTGCATGCATGGCATGTTGAAAACCATAAATCGTAAAGGAAAATCAAGGCACTTTATATGCACTCTTGATAATATTTAATTGAAACTGTTCACAGCATTGTGCAACTGGGGAAATACAGTAAAACAAACATTTTACAGCAAACATAAACTCACTTAGACAGTAAACCTTACTGCAGTAGTTATGAAACAAAAAAAACTGAAAAACAGACACTGCTGCATATCAATCATTGATATCTAGACGCTCCCGTCTGTCTGCCCACATATTTGCATCAACATCACAGCGAATGTCAGCTCTATCGATGCATCGGGGAAAGTATCTTCTGGAGTGTCGAATCCACCCTCTGCAGGACTCTCCTGTGATGTCATCACAAGCTGCATCCATAGCTGCTAGCAGGGTCATTTGGGTATGTGGATGCCTGTCATATACCTTCCACCTCCAGGAAGAGAAAAACTCCTCAATTGGATTTAGGAATGGAGTGTAAGGAGGAAGAAACTCCATAAGCATCCTGTCGTGTGCTGCAAACCACTGCCTGACTACAGCAGAGTGATGGAAGCTAACATTATCCCAAACCACTACATACATTGTCCGATTGTCACCAAATTGTTTGACAAGATGTTCAACAATTTTGAGTGCAATGACACAAGCAATGAAATGAAGACTATTAGTTGTAAGGACAATGACTATTCAGCCGGTACAAGTATAAATAATTGTGACATTCATGATAAAAGCAAGGAGATAGTGATGAATAGCAAGTCAAAAGTGACCATTCTTTAGATATTTGTACTTACTCAACTGCTTCATGTCCAAAGGCATTTGCCTTTGGACGAAATGAACATGAAACCGCCACTAGGTTGTGGCAAAACGACTACATGTTGTGGAGGTTGAACTAACTGTTGTGCAAAGTTTAATTCTGTTGTGAGAAATGCACCAAAGCAACTGAGAAAAACTGTAAACGATAGAACTAACGAATGACGTAGCATTAAGAAGGCTTCAGGAAACTCACCTCTAGTGTTCATCATGTGCTGGTAAGTGCAAAGACTGCGCCTGTGCACATGCTGCTGATGAGGAAGTAGGGCTGCAACGGTGCACAAAATTCATGGTTTGGTACAAACCTCAGCTTTGGGCTCATGGTTTGATACAGTTTCAGTACAGCAGGGAAAACAATTCAACTGTCAATGTATCTGCATAACAAAACCTTAGAGATGCTTATTTGCACATTGTATAAATAAACATGTAAAATAAAAACATCAAAAATATTAGATCATAACAATCATAAGGAACTAAATCCCATGTTGTCTCCTACCAAGTACGTAGTGATAAACACTCCATAGCCATAATTATTTTTTTAGCCAGGTCTGAATTTCATGATAAAAGTGCCTTAAAAGCCTCTGGGTGACCAACCGGCAGAGGCAGGTTCTGACCTGTTCTGGTTATACTCACACTTGGATGATGTCACCTCAAATGAGCTGGCATGTTGGATGTGTCTTCAGCAAACACTATATGGGCAAAAGTATTGGGAGACACCTTTTGGTCATTGAATTTCATACAGACCCATTGCCACAGGTGTATAAAATCAAGCACCCAGCCATGCAGTCAGGTTTACAAACATTTCTGAAAGAATGGGTCATTCTAAAGAGCTCAGTGAATTCAAGTGCAGTGCTGCCATAGGATGCCACCATTTCAATAAGTCAGCTTGTGAAATTCCTTCCCTGCTAGATATTCCACGGTCAACTGTAAGTGGTGTTATTGCAAAGTGGAAGCTTTTAAGAACAGGAGAAACTCGGCCGCAAAGTGGCAAACCACAAAAAATAAGAGAGCAGGACCGCCGAACGCTGAGGCGGATAGTGGGTAAGAGTCGGCAACACTTGACTTCAGAGTTTCAAACTGCCTCTGGCATTACGAAACAGGAACTCTGTGCCAGGGGCTTCATGGAATGGGCTTCCATGGCTGAGCAGCTGCATGCAAGCCTCACATCACCAAGCGCAGTGCCAGTTGTTGGATGCAGTGGTGTAAAGCACGGTGCCAATGTGGAAATGTGTTTTGTGGAGTGACGTATCACGCTTCTCTGTCTGGCAGTCTGATGGAGGAATCTGGGTTTGGCGGATGCCAGGAGAACTTTACCTGCCTGAATGCAATGGGCTAAAATTCCCACAAGCTCACCCCAAAATATTGTGGCTTACTATGCCTTCCCAGAAAAATGGCAGCTGGTATAAGGGTGACTAACTCCATATTGATTTCTATTGATTTAGACTGGAATATCATAAAAGTTCCTGTAGGTGTAATGGCCAGGTTTCCCAATATGTTTGTCCACATAGTGTATCAGGGTTCACTGTAACACAGCTGACAGACAGTCTTGGTCTTATCAACAACTCTTTGTAAATGTACCGATTCCATGAAAGGATTCCATGAATTTTGAAGCATTTAGTCATTGAATGCATTTTGTATGAAAGCAATGAGAAATGATTAATTTCTGCCCACATAAACTGATGTTATGGCAACTGTGTGAAGAGTTTTGAGAGTTTTCAGCTATTGGAAAAAAACGTGATTATTTTGGGTGCTGTGCTATATGCATGAACTGTTCTGAAAAATCCTTTTATAGTCCTGAAAATGTTAAGTATGTTTCTTGAAATGTGCCACAGCCATTGAGAAGAACTATAAGTAAACTGGGTTAGTGACCTTTAAATATTACATTTTGGTATCTTATATTCAAAAAACAAAAGTAAACTTAGAGTTACTAATATAAATGTAATTCTCTGCTTTCTAGATCCAGTGTGCTCAGTACTGGCCATCCCTATATAGAGAGACAGAGATTTTTGAAGACTTCATTGTGAAAATCAACGGAGAAGACCACTTTCCAAATTACTTGATTCGACACCTAAGTGTTACCAATGTAATCATTTACTATTCTGAACTATATCTAAAGTTATAATTGATGTATAGAAGTTACAACTTGTATAATGGACAAAAGTGAAAATTATGATGTTTGACATATTTACAGAAGAGGGAAGAATCCTCAGAGAGGGACGTGACCCACATCCAGTTCACCAGCTGGCCTGATCATGGGGTTCCTGGGGAACCTCACATTCTCCTCAAGCTGCGTCGACGTGTCAATTCTTTCCAAAATCCCTCCAAAGGACCCATCATTGTCCATTGCAGGTGAAAGGAAGTAATGGAACAGTAACATCAAGGAAAATAGACCAATGAAATAACAATTATAACGGCAACTTGGGCCAACTTTTCAACAGCTTTTTCAATCATAGCAATGCCCTTAACCCTTGTCTTACAATGAAAGCATGGCTTCGATGCTAGAGTGATGAGGAAGTTAAATGGTAAAACAGGCTTTTCGCAGAATATTACAGCTTTTCTCAGATGTTTTGGACAGATTCTCAAATGAAACCTGCACACGCTTAAGTCAGCTTCTCACAACAGAATGTCATTTCTCATTGTTTTCATTCATTCACAAATGATTTAGTTTTGGTTCTTATAGGATTAGGTATGTTCACTTTGAATTAGCCACTAAATCAGTTGTATTTAGTCATGTTGTCAAAACGAACTACACAGTTTTCGTTTGTTTACTTCTAGTCTGGAAAACATTTAAACGTGTGCATGGTGTAAATCATCACATGCAAAGATGTTAATGCAGATGTTAGAAAGGTCCCTTCTGTGGTGAAGTATAAGGGAAATAGCTCCAAAATAGAGGTCTTATTGGAAGAGAAATTTGTAAACTACTTGTCACCAGCCACACAACCATGATTCTTTATTCGCTGCATTGGATGCTGCCTGTGATGACATCCCAGCAGATTCCTGTAGAGGGTGGTTGAGGCACAAGAAGAACATGTTTCTATGCATTTCAAGGGAGAATCTCTAGTGTGATATATGTGAAAATATGTGGCCAGACCAGCAGGAGCGACAGGGCAACCCATGATGTAGAATTGACTTTCTTCTTTCCTAAAACACTGTGTACATTTTCACTGTAATATATAACGTTTTTCAAAGTTTTCAGATACAGAGAAATGAAGTAAATCGAGAAACAGCTGAACAATTTTAAATCTTAAAATACTTCCATAGTATATTTTCATGTTGGCAACATGACTAAACATTTTGACTGTTATGTCTCTAGGCAATGATACAGAGATTTCACATTTTGGTGGCATT
Organism: Paramormyrops kingsleyae; assembly: GCF_048594095.1. NCBI lineage: Eukaryota > Metazoa > Chordata > Actinopteri > Osteoglossiformes > Mormyridae > Paramormyrops > Paramormyrops kingsleyae. The sequence continues at coordinate 15,275,360 of NC_132811.1, read as the reverse complement.
GACCGAATGGCTAACAAGAAAACTGCATTTTGAAACATGAATGACAGGTTTTCAATGAATTTCGTCTTTGGCTAGTAATCCAAGTTATTGTGTTGCAGTGTACAATCTGTTCTGAGAAATGCACAAGCAGTTGAGCAACCAAGAAAAACTGTAAACACATTTCACCATGTTTAAAATTATTTAATAGAACTTTATGAAACTCTCCCTAAAACTTTGCACAATGCATTTTAGTTATGTTTGTTTCGACTTCTGTTTAGTGCTGGAGTGGGACGCACAGGGACCTATATTTGCATTGATGCCATGATGGCGCAACTGGAAGCAGAAGGAGAGATGGATATTTATGGATCTGTGGTCCAGCTCCGACGTCAGCGGTGCTATATGGTGCAAGTGGAGGTAATGGCAGTACGAAATTCCCAGTTGATTTAGGAAATAATACGTTTGCCGTTTCTAATAGTAGGTGGACTTTCCTTGTATCCTTGAACAGGGTACTTCTATGTAGTTAATGAAATATCAGTGCAAAGCAAATACAATACTGAGAATTATATGATATTACAACATTAAGCATATAAGGATAATGTACCCCCACCCAGATTAAGGAAACTGGGGCCTCTCGATGCAGCCATGCCCAGGGGGGTGGGGGGAGTTTGTAGGTGAGTGCCTCATAGCCATGGGGTCTGGCCGGGCACAGCCCAGAGCAATTACATGGATTTGCTTTTCCGTGGGGCCTCCACCTGCAGTAGGGGAGGGGGCATGGGGGTCGAGTGTAATGTAGATCGGGCAGGAGCCTTGGGGGACAGATCTTCGGCTACCAAATATAACCTCTATGTTGGAACAGGAGCCTCAGCTGGTGTGGGAGGTAGAGAGATACTGACTAGATATAGTTGGGCTCACCTCAGTGCACGGTTCCGGCTCTGGAACCAACCTCCTAAAGAGGGGATGAACTCTCTTGCACTTTGGTGAGAGGCACCTGGCAAGAGTGAGTCTACTCAAAGCCCCCTGTTATGGCACCAGTACATTGGAGTTCTTCCTGGTGAACAAGAGTGTTGCCTCCCTTCATCTTCGAGTCAGGGGATGGGCTGTAACTGTTGTCTATGCTTTTGCACTGAACACTAGTTCAGAGTATCAGAGGATTCTTGGAGACCTTGGTTGGGGTGCTGGAAGGTGCTCCCTCTGGGGACTCCATTGTTCTACTAGGGGACTTTAATGCAGGAATAGGCAGCGGCAGGTGAAACTTGGAAGGATGTGATTAGGAGGAATGGCCAGCCTGATATAAACCTAAGCAGGGCTTTGTCATTGGACTTCTGTGCTAAACACAGTTTGTCCATAACAAACACCATGTGCTGAACATAAGGGTGTTCTTAAGTGCAACTGGCACCAGAGCACCTTAGACTACAGTTCAATGATTGATTTTGTAATTGTATCGTTGGATCTGCAACCGCATGTTTTGGACACTTGGGTGGAGAGAGAAGCTGAGCTGTCAACTGATCCCCTGGTGGTGAGTTGCATCAGATGGCGGGGGAGATGCCAGATAGACCTGTTAGACCCAAATACATAGTGAGGGTGTGCTGGGAGAGTCTGGCAGAGGGCCATGTCCAGAAGATCTTCAACTCGCTCCTCTGGCAGAACAGGAGTTTACCCAACCAGTCTGCATGTATTTTGTGGACTTGGAAAAGGCATATGACTGTGTCCCTTGGGGGGTTCTTCAGGAGTATGGGGCATGGGGTCCATTGTTATGGGTAATTTGGTCCCTGTATAACCAGAGCGAGAGTTTGGTTCGCAATGCCAGCAGTAAGCCAGACTGCCAGTGGGTTTTAGACTCTGCAATGTTTGTCCTTTATCAGCGATTCTGTTCATAACTTTTTTGAACAGAATTTCTAGGTGTAGTCAAGGAGCAGAGGGGGTCCAGTTCGGTGGCCTTAGGATCATGTTGGTCCTGTTAGTCTCAGTGGGCTGTGACCTGCGGCATGCACTGGGACAGTTTGCAGCTCAGAGTGACTGATGCAGCAGTAATGCAGAGGCTGTACTATTCTACCATGGTTAAGAGAGAGCTGAGCCGGAAGGCAAAGTTTTTACTAGATGATTGACCTTCCTATCTTCCTATATCTATGGTCACATACTTTGGGTATTGACCAAAATAATGAGATTGCGGACACAAGCAGAAGAAATTAGTTTGCTTCACAGGATGTCTGGACCTTTGAAAAGGGATGAGGAGCTCGACCTGGAGATGGTGGAGATGGTGGCTGGGGAGAGGGAAGTCAGGGCATCCTTACTTAAACTGCTGCCCCCGTGACCTGGAACCGGATAAATGGTAGAAAATGAATGAATGAATGAAAATTATATAGAATTCTGACACTGTTGGTGGATGTTTCCTGTGGCAGGCCCAGTATATCTTGATCCACCAGGCTCTCCTTGAACAAACTCGGTTTGGTGACACTGAGATCCCTCTCTCTGAAATGCACTGTGCACTGAAGACATTGAGGCAAAGGGATTCGGATTCTGAAGCCACTCTTTTGGAAACTGAATTCCAGGTCAGTCAGCAACACAGCAGAAGGCCAGTATTAATGACTACAGCTACATTCTGAAGCTTGTGCTTGTATTATGGAGTGAAGCGATTGGCAAAAGGGAGATAAGCAGCCATTTTTATCCAACAATGATGTACAATTTTGCAAGGAAATATGTTTACCTTAAATAAGCATATCAAAAATATACCACTGTAATATGTGTTGTGAACTTTATAAATGAATGAGAATACCTAAAAATTACTGAGAAAATATTGTTTTATTTATTATTCTTTTGTAATCCTCTATCTTTATTTTACCTGTTATTTAGAGGCTGCCAAACTACACAAACTGGCGGACACAAAATACAGGAGTAAACGAGGACAACAAGAAGAAAAATCGTTACTCTGCTGTTGTTCCATGTGAGAGTGACTGATAATTTGCTGAGACTAATGTGCATAGATGATTTAACAGTGTGGATCTCGTTTTGGTTTGTTGTGGTGCTGGTTCTGAAACAAATGTTCTGCATAATAATCTTCTGTAGATGATTACAACCGAGTGCTTATAAAATCCGAGGAAGAGAGCAGCCATGAAAGTGAAGAAAATGAGGATGAGGATTATTTAACTGAAGAAGATGAAGAATCTGGCAGATACATCAATGCTTCCTATATATATGTATGTTCATAACATTTAGCATTAAGAGGACAAAACAATTTGAAAGTAAAGCGAATGGCATTGTGCTATACTATAAAGAACTGTGTATACACTAACAAAAACAATGCTTTTTGTCATTCTTTTTAGGGCTACTGGGGCCCAAAGTGTATTATTGCTACTCAGGGTCCTCTTCCAGACACCAGGGCAGACTTCTGGCTCATGATATTCCAACAGAAAGTCAAAACAATTTTCATGCTTACAGAGTGCATGGAGGGGGGCAAGGTATGTAAAAAGCAGAGAATTGGTAAAACAATGGGTGGTTGTATCATTGCTATTTTATTAGTTAAAATATTGAAACTATTATTTTTATATTATTAACTATTAAATATTGAAACTATTATTATTTTTTAGGAGTTTTGTTCACCATATTGGAATGATGAGAAGAAGGTCTTTGGAGAGATTGAGGTAGAAATAAAAGACTGTAACACCTGCCCAGCCTGCAAAATACGGTGTATTGAATTACGTCACGCAAAGGTATCTGTCAGTTTTGCCCCCTCTGTGTGACACTTGGCTGATCTTTGGCTCAACCTCTCCTTGCTTAAAAAGAGAATGTGTTTAAATCAGTTGTGTATTTGCAGAAGAAGGAGAACCGCAAGGTATATCAGTACCAATTCCAGCAGTGGACAGAAAAAAACATTCCGGAAAATCCACAGGACTTGTTGGAAATGATGCAAAGTGTCAAGCTTAAGACTGAGTATGACAAAGTCAGACCAGATAGGAACGTGCCTATTGTGGTCCACTGCAAGTGAGCGATTTTCTCATTATCTTCAAAAAGCTCTGTAACTCTACCTGGGTCAAGCATCACTAGTAATTACATTAGACCTGAATAATTTTACGGAATTTCATGCAAAAATTGCTGATTAATCAATATTAGTCTTTCCTGTCATTATTATTGTGCTGTCAGTTACCATGCCTTTGATGTAATGACCACAATCGGCTGTATAGTTACATGATACGATGTTAAATCCTACAATTTCTTTCTGCCATGTTAGTGATGGATCAACTCGGACAGGGCTTTTCTGCGCACTCTGGAACATCCTAGACAGCGCTGAAACAGAGAAGGTGGTTGACATATTCCAGCTGGTGAAAACGCTGCGGAAGGAGAGGCAGGGAGTGATACTGAGCTTGGTGAGTCAGTGATTTCAAAAAACATCCTATCATCTGGTATCTCATCACAAGAAGCCAAATGATTGAATTTCTTTAGGGAAGTTTGTTTACTATAGCATTATATACAATCATAGCATATATTGTATATCGTGTTAGATACACATTATAGCTACTGTAGCTAGTTTACACCGATATGTTAAAACAATATGAGTACCCCCAAGTGGAGCAAATAATATTGATGATACTGTACGAGTAAAATCAATGTCCGTCAAGGTCTGAGAAGTGTTAGATGATTTGCTAACATTTGGTAACCGTAATGTTGAGTATAGTACAAAAGGACACGGGTAAGGATCTGAGTAACTTTGACTCGGGTCAAATTATAATGGCTAGATGACTGGAGCAGATCATCTCTGAAGACGCAAAGCTTGTGGGGTATGTACAGTCAGTCATGGTCAGCACCTACTAAGAATAGTTCAGGGTCCGCTGATCGGGTGCTGGGCAGCCACAACTCATCGATGTGAACAAAGGCTATCCCGTGCGGTACAAACCAACACAAGGGTAACTGTGGCACAAATGTCAGATCACTTTAAAGATGTGGTCACAAATGGGGCTGTCAGAGTCCATGCTGACCCCTGTCCACCATAGAAAGCCCCTACAATGGGCACAAAAGCATCAGATCTGAACCTTGGAGCAATGGAAGAAAGTGGCCTGGCCTGATGAATTTCATTTTCTGTTGGATTATGTTGATGGCCGGGTTTGTGTCAAATATCTGTGGGATGCATTGGACATGATTAAGTCTGATCCACGGCTATGCAGCTCCATGCACAGCAGGGCAATGTGTGTTTGAAGCAACATATGAGTTCAGTATTACAGCTAACAGGCAGTCTTGGTCTTATCAACTACTCTATGTTGCTGGTGTAATTTATTTCCAAAATGTTCCCAAACTAGTGATTTAAGTGACATAGGAGGGTCTTTGATCTCCAGCTCTAACCACAATCAATTAGTATAATATATGCATGTTGAAGATCTGGCTGAACATCTAGTGATAGAACATCCCCACATGTCTTTATTAAATCCTGACAGTACTATTTTAATGGCAAAAGAGGGTTTGCACTGATGCCCTTAGTTTGTCAATTTTTAAACACTCTCCCAAATCTTCCCTCCTGCCAGGACCATTATCAGTTCCTCTATGACATGGCAGAGAGCGCCTTCCCTGCCCAGAACGGTGAAGTCAAGCAAAACCCAGCCAAAGGAGCGGACTTTGTGGACATAGTGGACGAAAGAGGTTATAGAGCCGAAGAGCAGTGCTACCAAAGCTGGCCAGCAGGGGGACACTGAAGAAGAGGCCCTGGTGCAGAATGAATCAGACAGCAAGGCGGAGGCTGAGAAACCTACAGAGGATGGTACCAAAGATCCCAGTGCTATCAAGAAGGAAGCCATGGAGAATGATATCAAAGATCCCAGTGCTGTGAAGGGGGAAGCCGTGGAGAATGATATCAAAGATCCCAGTGCTGTCAAGGGGGAAGCCGTGGAGGATGGTGTTACTAGTGTAGAGAATTAGGAGAAGCATATTTTTTTATCTTTACTTTAGCGTGTGGTACATTCTATACATAAAATATGTAGGGTAGTTTCTCTGTGTAGTAATTTTCCTAATGTGAAACTTTTTTTCTGTTTATGTTTTGTATTGCATTTTTGAAAATGAATATAATGTAAACTCAGAGTAAAGCCAGATATAAGCAGGAAGAAAAGTTCTGTTGAATACATAATTATAATACATTGTGATGTCGTTGGGTTGGTCAGTCATTAATTATGCTGTTAACGGCATGCCTGGTGTGGGGGAATTAGTATGGGTAAACCCTGCCGCTTAATGTGTCTGTGTGAGCACTTATGTTGGAAGTGTGTACTGTTGCCCTGTAAGTGTGTGTTTCATTGAAGTCTCACCCTGAGTGTGCCAGGTAAATAGTTGACTGACTTTGTCATTGGTCTGTCATATAAAGGCAGGCCTTCTGATGGAACGAGTGTGACGCGCCTCATTCAAACAACTATGACACAAGCTCTCCATAATATTATAAAATTGAGCCTTTTGGAATGATCAGCTTTTTTCTTTTACTGGAAATAGAAATGTCGAGTTTTGGCAAAAATAAACATAATTACAAATCACTTTTTCCGTTGGTGTATTTGGGAATATGTTTGTTTTATTTGTACAAGTGCTCCTCCTCTCACAATAGAGTTATGAATGGGTTTCAGACTGTCCAGGCAGACAGGAACCACCAGCAGCAAGAGGAAACAGACTGGGACGTACTGTGTAATGCACATGGGATGGATATAGATGGAATGACTGACTGAATTGCATATTATATAAACTTTTCCGTTGATAACATTGTACCCACCAGAACTGTACATTGTTATCCTAACAACAAACTCTGGGTTACCAGTGACCTGAAGGCTCTATTAAAGCAAAAAATGAGCTGGCGACAGGGAGCAAATGAAGCAGGTGCAGAGAGAACTGAAGGAGACAATCAAGGTAGCATCTGGGATGGGCACTGGACCCCCTGTGACCCTGAATAGGATAGGCGGTTTCAGAAAATGGATGGATGGATGAACTAGACAAGTAGGTATAGAAAATGGGTGGACAGATTATAGGACCCACTGCTTCCGATACAATAACAACATGCTCCACTGGATGTCAGTATTTTGCAACTGATTTTTTTAGAACAGCAAATACATTTGTAGAAGCTGAATTTACCTTATTTACATAAAAATGCAGTATTACTATAATCTTATGTTGCCTAAGCATTAAGTATTTTCTGGTAGGTGAAACTGAATAACACTCAATAGGTCAAACATTGATTTTAAAAGTGCAGTGATATTGTAAGCTTTTTATTACCTATTAAGTATTAGCTACATACTGTATAGCTGGCTTTACCTCCACACGCAGTGTGGGCTTTGGTCCAGATGTCTTGACTAGGGGTGGAGTCTGTCCTACTTTGCAGTTTCCAGTAGTGAAAGACCTCATGTGGGTGTGTGTTCAAGTCAAGTAGGTTTATTTGTCATTTCAGCCATATGCACAGCATATAGTGAAACGAAACGTTATTCCTCCAGGACCAAGCTACACAAAAAACAAAAGGAACGAAACAACACAGGACTACACAGTGCAATTACAGGACAAGACAATACAGTATATACAGTGTAGTCGGCAAAGTAGTAACCATGCTGGCTTGAATGGATATTTGAATAAATAGTATTATTACAGATACAGTATTATGACATATACTGTATTCTCGTAGCAAGACAGCAATAAATAGTAAAGGCAGGACAGAGTGTGTAGTATTTAATAAACGGTATATGAAATTCAGTTAGTGATTCAATTCTGGTTTAGAAGTCTGATGGCCTGAGGGAGTGAAGTGAAGGCCGGTACGCTATGGAAACTTTTGCCAGACGGACGGAGGGAGAGGAGGGTGTGGGATGGGTATGTGGGGTCATCAACAATGCTGGTGGCTTTGCGAATCCAGCATGACGTGTCTGCGCCAGAGGGGACAGAGACGTTGATGATGTTTTCTGCTGTCCTCACTATCCTCTGTAGGGTCGTGCGGTCCGAAGTGGAGTAATTCCCATACTAAGCTGTCATGCAGCTACACAGGATCCTCTCTATAGTCCCTCTGAGGAATGTAGTGAGGATTGGAGAGGGAGGTGCACTCTCCTCAGACTATGCAGGAAGTAGAGCCACTGCTGGAATTTCTTGGCGATGGAGCTGGTGTGAGGGTCCACGTGAGGTTCTCTGCAATGTGAACACCAAGGAACTTGGTGCTCTGGATGATCTCCACTGGGGATCCATTGATGTTTAGTGGAGAGCGGTCACAGCGTGTCCTCCTGAAGTCTTCAACCATCACCTTTGTCTTGTTGACATTCAGAGACAGGTTGTTGCTTACACATCAGTCCGTTAGTCGTTGCACCTCCTCTCTGTACACCACCTTGTCGTTCTCACAAATCAGACCCACCACTGTTGTATCATCAGTGAAGCTGGCAACACTTTTATTAGATTACTAATTGGAGGACTGATTGGCTGAAGAGTCCTCACACCTGGGTTTCAACAGCTGACCTAAAGGTTACCCCAAAATCTTGCATAGACACCGGCCCTTTGCGGATAAGATTGGCCATCCCTGCTATAAATAAAAGGTTGTGTCCTGTTTTGATTGCGATAGATCCTCACAATAACTAACAAATAACTAACAAAGTGTAGTTACATATGAAATTATGTGTGAAGTTTAACCTATTTGCATATCCCATGGTTATTTTGCTTAAAGCTCACGGTTCCTGGGAGAGTGACACACAAAAGTGGACAGGAGCTACAAAAGATCCCAGTCAAGATGGCCCAGGAACTAGGTTCCTGAACATCGGTGGTAAAGCTAATGTTAGCTAATATTATTTTCTAAATTATGGATTAACATGACCCCAGGAAGATATCAAACTTAGGCCTAAAATTGTGCTCGTGTTGGCAGTAAACTATTTGTCAGCTTTTTATGTAACCTTTTGAGTGTTTCTGCATCGTAATAATGACATGGTAGCAATGTTGGTTGTGAATATTTTGTATGCATGCGATTGTTCCCAGCTGTCTGGGTTAGAAGACATCGAGTGTTGGTTGGCTAAAAATGTCCTTATGCTAAATACAGAAAATACCCGAAGTGCTGCTAGTTGGTCTTAAGGCTGCTAGAAATAAGTTTGACAAGCTCAAGCTAACCGCTCGCTCCGAATTAGGGCTACAGTGGGAGGTGCAGAGCTGTTTGGGGGTCAGTGTCATTGTCTTTGGATGAACTGAACTGTCAGTGCTGTCACTCTAGCTTCATACCCCCTTGTGGAATTGGAGTGCTGACGTTTCAGGGACTCCCCATGCCTGCGTTCCCACCTGCCTCTCCCTCCTACTTATGCTGCCATAGCCATATCTGCTGGAGCTTCCATACTGCACTCACCTAACTGTTTGCACTGCCTCTAGTCTCCCCTACTTTGGCTAATGCACTTTTTATTTCCCCCACCCCTCCTAGGTTGTGCCCACCCTGCTGACTGCAGTGCCTCTACATGTGACGTCCTTCTGGCCAGCTCGCACTTCTGCCTGTGACGTCTCTCCTGTCTGCACTGCTGCTGCATCACTGTTCATCCTGCCATCAGAAGCAGCACCAGTATCTGTGTGCTGTCACCTTCCTCCTGCATCGAGACTCAAATCTTACATTTTGAACTGTGTAAATTACAATTTTGTTATCTTGTTCATTTGACTTCATCTGCTGGTCACTGGAAGATGATCTCCCTCTTTGAGTCTGGTTCCTCCCAAGGTTTCTTCCTACTAGGCAGTTTTTCCTTGCCACTGCCACCTCTGGCTTACTCACTGTTGTTGTTTAATAGTCTATGCAGTCACTGTGCGTGAAGCTGTTTTCATTGTCTCTACATCTGTTATGGGGTGTTTATTCAGATTCTGTAGTTACTGTAGTGTCTTGTTGTTGCAAATGAACAGATTGGTTTGATCTTTATGGCTTTTGAGGGATGCCAGAAACAGCAGGCCAATTCATCGCAGAACACTTCCGTGTTTGTAATGGACTATAAATGCTATTCAGGCATACTGGATTGTGTGGCCCACTGTCATGTAACGAGAGACAAAGAACTCGGGGGGTAGGCATTTTAGCAAAACAGAAGGGGGTTTATTGATAAAAGAACGGCGACTGGAAACAAACAAGATCATGAGAGATCAAAAGGAAGAGTGAGGCAAGGAAGGGTGCAGGCAACACAAGGGTTCAATTCCAAAGACTGGACTGGGGAACACAGGATTGGGAAGCATGTATATACGGAACAAACGAGGGAGGTAACAAGAGGCGGCCAGGAGTGATTAACTGAGGTAAGACAAACAAGTATCAGGCATGGCTTGTTAGGGTTGTGTGAGCGAGGAGTCTTGAAGGTCAGGTGGACATGACGGTCAGGATGTCACAAAACTTTCTGCAGCTGAACAAAGGAAAAGCAGAGAGTCAAGAGGACTACTTGTTATTGGGAATGAAATACAGAGGATGGAATATACTGGTGTAGTTGGAGTCTCTGAAATACTGGGAGTCTGTTTCAGTGGTGATCTTAGTGTAGTAGGAGGAGAAAACAACAAGGTGTGTGTTATTAAGTCCTGGGGGGTGAGTAGCCAATAGGAGAGGGCGCTCAGACTATAAGGGTTACCCCAGCACAGATGCTTTATGCTCCTTTTCGGCGGTCATTTTAATTGTTGGATTCCCGGTTCGTTCCGGGATTAGTGGTCGGGACATCTTGCACCGGTGTGTTCAGCCCCTGGGTGGTGTAAATGGTACAAGCTGCGACAGGACGCCTGACGCTGGGAATAATACGGCGGGGTTTCTCCTAAGGATCCCGTGTGCTGTGGTGCGGCGGTGACTGCTGCTCCATCTTACGTGGAACCACTGCTGCTCTGCCTACGGCGGCTCTGTGCTGCCTTACTGCTGCTGTTTAGTGACGTTTGCACCGTGTCGCGGTTTGGTTTGTTGTGTTCCGTCCAGCCTGTGGCCGGCCAATTCACCAGCGGGTGCTTAGCTGGGGAGCGGTTTGGCTGGGGGGGGGAGCCTGTTTACCTGCGTGCGATGGGGTGTTAGAGGGGCTGATTGGTCCCTCACTTTTCAAAGGTTTGTTTCTTTTTGTTTTAATTGTATTACGTTTATCTCTGTTTGATATATTGTGTGTCCTGTTTTGAATGGGTAAAAATATGTTTTTGTGTCATTAGTGTAAATCGTTTTGTTCGGTTATGTTGCTATGTATTTTATTTGTTTGGTTGATTTAGACTGCAGTGTTTTTTTCTTTGGGTGTTGTGTGATTATTGCTGTGGTTTGTAGTTTATATATATTTTTTTGCTCACTTGTATGATTGCATGCATCTTTCAGGTTCTCTTGTGCTCTCTTAGGTTTCAGCGCCCAGTCTTAGACCGGCAAGAAGTGGCTGCTGGTATCCAGGCTGTACTTTAGGCCTATGGTGTTGTGACTGATTAATTATCTTATGGTTTTAGTTTTAATAAAATTGAACAACGTCTCTCCGCTCTTACGGTAAACGGACCAGTGTGCCTTGGCCTGGGGGGTAGGGCGACCGAACTTTCTCCGGGGGTAGTACCTAAGGGCGTCTGCCAAATGCTGTAAATGTACCTGGGGTGGCGTAGTCGAGCTGACTTGTGGCTATACAGTAGGTACCATTGGTTGGTACCATTCGGCAGTATTCAATCTCCACTCGCTACATTGGCTATAACAGCTATGTCAGTAATGTCTGCACTACGACATGGGGAAAACCCAGGTCCCAGAGGTGTGAGGTGACAGTGCTAACCACTGCATGCCCACCCATTTAGACCTGAACCTTAAACAGATATGCTAAGCGAGGACATTACCTCCACTTCTCTGAAAATGGATCTACAGTGAAGGACCTCAAAAACAGTGGCAGGGTGCATGTTGTAACAGAAATTCTGAAGTGTATAGTGAGACAGCTGCGTCCACCTTTGATAACAATACAATAAAATAATTGATACTTTATTGATCCCAATGGGGAAGTTCTCTTATCACCTCCCCCTGCAGACACAGACGCTTAGCCCAGCGAGCCACACACTGCCCCACATAACCCAATAAGGTCCAGTAAAGTACAGTATCAGCACTTTGAATAATTAAACTCACTCGCAGGCGATCACTTTATTAAGCAACTCAGAAGATGAGAAGAAGAGGATCAGCTGGCAGGACGGCAACAGCTTGGCACAGGATGAGAAGCTTTGACTTTTTCTTACCCAGAGGCAAAGACGTAAGTCACACCAATACCTCCCACAACAAGAGCACACGCTGCTCTGCACCTCACCACACTGTAGATACAAATAAACCACCCTAAGAGGAAATAAAGAAAATGATTAGTGCAACAAACACAACCCATTTTCTGTCCTACTGTCTTCTGTCTCAGGGAAAACAAAGCGGGGAATCAAAATCTCTGTGTTCTGTCATTTATTAAGATGTAGCCTTTAGAAATAGCTAGCATGACACATTTATAATAAACTATAAAATGAATGAATTATTATAGAGTGACTCTCATGTGTTTATTTATAAACAGGTGTGGTGCTGTAGCTCCAGCCAGATGAAGTGCATGCAATCCCAAAGTGTCATAGTGTGACCCTCACTGATTGCAGTGAGTCCTGAGAGTGAAACTTTGACTTTTTTATTGTGTGTCTTCTTTGGGTTGCTATATTTAAGCACATTATTAATGCTAGTATACCAGTCTGAATAGTGTGTGTACAACTTTGCCCCATCTTCTTGTATTTTTGTACTTTGCTTAGGGTTGCTAGGCATGCCCTTGATTATACTGTATATAGTGGGTTCCGTCTGATGAGTATGAGGGGTAGTGATCCTACTACGTCAGTGGGTGGTGCTAGGCCCACCAGAGGAAATCTATATACATTACTACATAAGTCCAAAAAATCTGTGTAAATTCCTCTTCAAAAGGACACAGGGTGTGATATCTCCCTCTCTTGGACATGGCTAGTTTTCTTGGATTAGTAATTCTGTTGGCTTTTATCCTCTTGGGAAAATGTAAGTCATTTTAAGTATATTGTCAAGGTGTAATGTTGACCTGTAATGTAACATAGAATTGTGTGTGAAATTCAAGGAATCCTAGTAATTGTGGTTTTTGTTGTATCATTAATGTAACTGATATAAATATACAGTTAAATCCCATTATAGTGGACTCGCTTATAACGGAATATCATCTATAATGGATGAGGTCCGCTGGTCCCGGTCATGCGCCTTTAAGAACATGCAGAAAAAGCATTGAATATAGCGAACTGGCATATAACGGAATTTCGCTTATAACGGATAAAACAATTTGGTCCCCAAGGCCGCTTTAGCTGTAGTTCTGTTCGGCTTTAACGGACATGCAGTTCCGCCTACAAGGCGTGTGGCGTTCCGGTGATATCCAGTGCAGATATGTAGTCGGGATTATTAATAGTCACGCATCTGCTCAGGTAAAGTTGGATTACTACATGTACAATATAATAATCTATACCACAAGTGTGTCTGCTGGGGTGTGGCATGAGTAAATGGTGTCCTGTAGTTGTGTTCTGGGCATACAGCAACTCTGGATATAACGGACTGTTTTGCCAGGTCCCTTGAAGTCCGTTATATCTGGATTATACTATATATAAATATTTAAACAATATTTACATAATAAAATAAATAACATAATAAAACAGAATAATTATGACATTCTCAAATAACTAAAAATGATATAATACTTTTTAATTTAATCGGTAGTACCGGTTAAGCTTCACTGATGTCTTTTAGTAAAGTGTACAGTCTGAGTTTTCCTAGAAAGATATTTAGGTTTAGTGCATTTTAGGTTTAGGTTAAGGTCAATGTTTCCCAACCCGGTCCTGTGACTTCACAGACAGTCCGCGTTTCTGCTTCCTTTCAGCTCTCTGCCAGACAGTACACAGCTCCCTTCTCTATGTGGATTGTCTCTGGGTCCCTGAGGACTGGATTGGGAAACACTGACCTGAAACCAACTCAAATGCAGAAACAACTGATAAAGTCTAACTAGCAGCCCCCCAAAAATAGTATATGATATATGGCTAGAACCATAGCTTCTAAGATGCCCAAATATCAAACTGTATTTCATACGACCAGTGATTGGTATTGAACAAAAGCTTCCATGGATCAAATTGAATAACTAGCCTGTTATGTGTCATATCATCTGGATGAAGGATGCAGGGACAGGTGAGGTTGCAAAGCCAAAGGGGTTTCATTAAACTCAAAAGAACAACAACTAGAAACAAACTGGATCTCAGGGGATCAAAATGAGAGGGAGGCAACATGAGGCTACAACATCAATGACAGGACTGGGGAAGACAGGACTGGGAAGCACTTATACAGTATACAAGACTGATGAGAGAGCAAAGGAGAGGCAGCTGGAATAACACAAGGGTAGGAACGAGAGGATAAACAGGTGTTAGGGCCATGCTAGGGAGGAAATGGGAAAGTCAGATGAGCATGGTGTCACATTATACATTTTATAACCTGAGAACTACAATTTTGATTCACATGACAGATTCCAATGAACACTGAAATTTTACAGAAAACAAACCCATTTCAGACAGTCCATGTTTTAGGAAAGCATTTTTGCCGCTCAATGAGCTATATAATATTTATAAAGGATCATATCAAGTCATATCAAAAAAAATTGTGACTGCATATGTAAAAATGTTATTTAAAACAGCAACTTTTATGGAGACCACAAATTAAACAATACATCGATGATCTGTCACTTTTTTTTGTGTTATTCTCTTCTGGAAAATCAGTATAAAGAATGACTACTGCAGTTTGTCAAAATAATAACCTTTGATAGTTCATTATAATACTTCCTGCTGTCTGTTAGAAGGTACTATCATGTGCAAGTAGGAATTGTCAGGCTGCTCGTTATAATTTGGATTTGCATTGCCTCATATATAATAGGCAGGTATTATAATTAAAATAAATGAGCTGCTGACGTCTGGCTCCTAAGAACGTTGCTAAAGTACCAGGCCGTACTAAAATGAAAGTAAATATACTGCTAATACGTACATGTGCTTAAAGCGATAATTCAGCACTTGCAGCCATGCTGTGATAATGATTTTGAAATAATGAAATAATGGTTCCTTATTACAGAAGAACATTTAGTTATAGACTGTGACCTATAACTATTGCCTTATTAGGAAAGCTGATATCTGAGATATCTTGTTAGTATATTTGGTTACAGTTTATCTAGCCATATTCATGAGTAATTAATCACGATTAACTAACATAGGTTTCATGAAATAGCATGTAAACTTTATTTAAGATCATAAATTTACTAATGGATAATGACATTCAGTCAAATTTGCACACAGGCAATATTACATTCCATCCATCCATTTTCTGCACCTGCTTGTCCTCTGTAGGGTCACTGGGCTTCAGAGCCTATGAAGGAGGCTATAGTGCAGGGAATCACCCAGAATAGGGGGCCAACCCATCACAGGGCACATATCCCATTCAGATACATACAAGTTAGCAACTCCAGTTCACCTTTTTGAACTATGGGGGGAAACTGGGGTACCTGGCAGAAATCCCACAATGACACGGGGAGAACATCAGACCCACGGAGCAGAGACAGGGACTCAAACGCTGCTCTGGAGAGGTAGGAGGTGACTGTGCTGACCACTGTGCCCCCCCGATCATTCGTACTTCATTATACTTATATATTACAATATTTATATATTACATTAAAATTTATATATTACATTAAAAATCAAATCCAGGTATTTAATATCTAAACAATATGTCTTTTATTCTTTGTTCATTATTTTATTCTTTATTAACTGAATTATGTATGTGTAGTGATACTGTCTTTTCAGACTTTTAAACTCGAGTACTGATCTCAGTAGCTGCAACCCTGAAGTCGGCCCACTTCCTGATTCCATTTTAAGACAAACTTCTTCCTTTTCTCTCATCAGCAACAGCTTACTAAAATGGTAAACGAAGAAACAGGAAGCTTTACAGTTAAAAAAAAAAGGTGTCAAAGGCAGTTGAAAGTAAATGTGTAGAAAATGAAGCATGTGAACATCATTTGACTTCCTTATAATTGCTTATTCAACAAAATATTTAATTAGTTCATGATATTTAATTTAAAATAAAACACCTTAACACAAAAATGACAATATATTCCTTATAAAACATAAATAGGACTTTAGGTTATACAAATAACTAGTGAAAAAAAGAAAAGAGAGGGAGAAAAGTCTGTAAATAAGGAGCAGTATGTAGATATAACAAAACCATGAGTGAAGAAAGCAGATCATCTGACAGTAAAAGTCACAGAAGCAGATTGGTAATGGATGAGCTATTTTTTATCAGTTGATCCATTTTCCACGATTGCTTGACTTTTGGAGGAACGCAGGGGTCTGGAGCCTGTTACTGATGCCTGGCAGGGAATAACATAGGATGGGCCTCAACCCATAGGCTCCAGACCTTCCCAGCCCTGCATAGGACAATGACTATGGAAAATGGATGGATGGATTTTATTAGCTGTATGAATATCAGTGTGACAATCCCAGGACACCATGAGTTCTCTGTACTGTATAACTGCTTTGAAGCTGAAGTCCCAGGGACATCAAGGTGTGTGTTACAGGTAGCTAAAGCATGACTAGAGGATACTACAACTTGACTGAAATAGTTTGGTTGTGCTTCATTCATAGTATAGATGGTATTAGTTGTTACAACACAGATGGAAATGCTAATTTCTTTCACAACCCACTGGGATCCAAGCGATATTGAAGACCTATTTACTCCAATACATTTAACAAATCCATAAATATTAATTACCAAGCTAACTGGACTTTTGGCAATAGTTTGAATCATTCCTGTTGTTGTAGCTTGAGCTCTCACGACGTTAAATGACATCATGCATTTTTCACCACATATCACATTTTAGTTGTCAAGCTTTACACCTTTTCACTTTACGTATGAGGCAAAGGCTGGTGCTGATTCCTCGCAGAGGAAATTCCCTCTGATTGCTTTTCAAATGGCTGCATTATTAGCAGCTCATCTACATGTGGTCACTGAACTGATAAGGGTAGCGACCAAAGATATTCTTACCGTCTCCTTCTCACTAGCAATGACAGGCAAATTTTCAGTCTAACTTTTAGTTAATTAATGAGGTTTGATTGGGTTGTTACAAAAAACAGTTCAGATCAAGAAACTGCAGATCTTACAGCAATGTATTATATGCAGGATTGGATGAAAATGTATAAAATGCATTGTCTTGATTTATGCTTGTAAACTAACATTGTAAGTCATATCAGTAGATCAGTGAATGACAAATATTTGTGCAAGATGGTGATTAATGTTAGTTTGCTATTAAAGAAAACTCAAAAACGGTACATAGTAAATATACTAAATGACACATACTAAATCCTAAGGATATCACATGTCACCCATGTTAGTGGTAACGTCATTCTTTACAACCCCGAATACATTACCTCATTCCCTCCCCCATGCGGCTTTCCAATGCTGCTGAGCCTCGCCTTGCAGAAAGCGTGCAGCTCGCAGGCTTCCCCTTGAGAACAGACCAAAACCACATCCTGACACCATTTTTTTGTTCTTTAGAAAGACAGGACAGGCGTCCCATTTGCTAATTTGTTTAGCAATAGCAATACATATGCCTAGGGGGCGCTGTCTTCTTTTACACAAATCTTTCTTTTACAAAAAATCCACTAGTTTTCAATAATTATTTCCTGGGGACCTGCTGTCAAAACTCTAACTGAGAAGATTGATTACAGTACCTGATAATCGTTTTCATTTTGATATTTTGTTCAAATGTTTGAAATTATTATTATTCTTTTTTAAAGTAAAATAATACAGATCAAGTTGGAGCCTGTCCTGAGATATTCCCAGCCTTGCGCCCATACCTTCCGGGATGGGATCTGGATCCCCCACAACCCTCGATAGGACAAGCGGGTACAGAAAATGGCTGGATGAATGCATGGATTAATGACACTAATTACAACAATTAGACTGGAATTAAACTCGGTATAAATGTAACTTTGTAGGGATTATATATAGCAAACCTGCCTACTAGACTGAATAAACAGCAAAGTATGTGATTATATCATTTTAAAACACTTTGTGATAAATAAGCAATTAATTATTTTATATATGTATATACTTATCCTTCATAATTCAAGTTTATCATTATTATCTACAATTTTAGATAATTTACTTTTAAATTATAGTTTAAACACAAAAATTTGTATATGGAAGAGCATTAGGGCACCTGTTACATCTGAACACAGGGAAGGAGTGACAATCCATATGCAACCTTTAAGAACCTGAAGGGGGGACTTTATTACAGTACAAAACACACACTTAATCAGAAACAAAAGGGTCAAAACAAGAGGGAGGGAGGAACAACCAGGAGTGACAAAGACTTACCTAAACACAGGGAGAGGCTCAGGGAAAACAGTAACAAAGAAAATTATCACCAGAAAAGCACGAGTGGGAACGAACATGCAGCACTAACATTGACCGACGTTGTAACAGGGCACAGTATCCATCCATCCATCCATCCATCCATTATCTACCACTTGTCTGGGATTCAGGTCGCAGTGGTAGCAGCTTCAGGAGAGATACCCAGACCTCCCTCTCCCCAGCTACCTCTACGAGCTCCTCGGGGAGGACACCGAGGCGTTCCCAGGCTAGCCGAGAGATATAATCCCTCCAGCGAGTCCTGGGTCTGCCCCGGGGCCTCCCCCCTGTAGGACATGCACGGAAAACCTCTCTGGGTAGCCACCCAGGAGGTATCCGAACCAGTTGTTCAAACCACCTCAACTGGCTCCTTTCGACGTGGAGAAGCAGCGGTTCTACTCTGAGACCCCCCCGGATATCTGAACTTCTCACCCTATCCCTAAGGGAGAGCCCAGACACCCTGCGGAGAAATCTCATTTCGGCCGCCTGTATTCTCATTCTTTAGGTCATTACCCATAGCTCATGACCATAGGTGAGGGTAGGGACGAAGATGGACCAATAGATCGAGAGCTTTGCTTTTCGGCTCAGTTCTTTCTTAGCCACGACGAACCGTTTAGGCGCCTGCAAAACTGTAGACGTCGCTCCGATTCGTCTGTCCAGCTCCCGATCTCGCCTACCGTCACTTGTGAACAAGACCCCGAGATACTTGAACTCCTCCACTTGAGGCAGTACCTCTTCCCTGACCTGAAGAGGGCAATCCACCCATTTCCGGCTGAGAACCATGGTCTCAGACTTGAAGGTGCTAATCCTCATCCCCGATGCTTCGCACTCGGCTGCGAACCACCCCAGAGCACACTGGAGATCCCCAGCAGATAAAGCCAACAGGACGACATCATCCACAAAAAGCAGCGAGGCAATCCTGAGGCCACCAAACTTGACACCCTCAACACCCTGGCTGTGCTTAGAAATCCTGTCGATAAATATTATCAACAGAACCGATGACAAAGGGCAGCCCTGGCAGAGCCCAACCCGCACTGGGAACACGTCTGACTTATTACCAGCAATGCGGACCAAGCTTCTGCTCCATTCATACAGGGACCGAATCGCCCCCGGACCCCATACTCCCGAAGCAACCCTCACAGAGCACCTCGGGGAACCCGGTCGTAAGCCTTTTCCAAATCCACAAAACACATGTAGACTGGATAGGCAAACTCCCAGACCCCCTCCAGTACCCTTGAAGGGTATAAAGTTGGTCCAGTGTTCCACGGCCAGGACGAAAACCGCATTGTTCCTCCTGAATCCGAGATTCGACTATCGATCTCACCCTCCTCTCCAGTACCCTGGAATAGACTTTCCCAGGGAGGCTGAGAAGTGTGATCCCCCTGTAGTTGGGACACACCCTCCGGTCCCCATTCTTAAATAAGGGGACCACCACCCCGGTCTGCCAATCCAGTGGCACTGTCCCTGACCTCCACGCACTGTTGAGAAGGCGTGTCAGCCACGACAGCCCCACAACATCCAGAGCCTTTAGGTACTCCGGGTGGATCTCGCCTGGCCACCATGTAGCTCTTTAACCACCCTGACCACCTAAGCCCCAGTAAGGGGCAAGCCTCCCCCAGCACCCTCGGGCTCTGTGCCCTCAGATGTCTCAAAGGCAGTGTGCGTAGATGTATCTGAGGCAGGGTTGAGGAGGTCCTCAAAGTATTCCTTCCACCTCTGGGTGATGTCCCCAGGTGAGGTCAACAGCACCCTCTCCCCACTATAAATAGTAGGAACCAGGAGCTGTTCCCCCTCCTGATAATCCGGATGGTTTGCCAGAACCTTTCTGAGGCCGACCGAAAGTCACTTTCCATGGCCTCACCGAACTCCTCCCACGCCCGGGTTTTTGCTTCTGCGACCGCCCGAGCCGCATTCCGCCTGGCCTGCCGGTACCCGTCATCTGCCTCCAGAGACCCCAGGGGAAATAATTCCTGGTAAGCCTCCTTCTTCAGCTTGACAGCCCCCCTCACCTCTCATGTCCAGAGGGGGTTCGGTGCATTGTGGATCGGGTGGCGGCCAAGGGAGGCCCTGGCGGTCCGATCCCCGGCGGCTGCAGGGCACAATAATAAACCATAAATGGGAGAAAGTGTCAGTAACTGAAACACAAGGCTGAGAATGATTAAGAACAATGGGTTGGCCAGCGGCATCTGCTGGCCAAATGTAAACATTACAGGAGTGGCAGAAACAGATCCTGACACCAATTAAAAGGAAACAAAATTCAAAAAACAATTTGAGACTAAAGTCAAAGTCAAAAGTTTTGATATTAAAGTCAAAATAAACTTTCAAGAAAAAAAGTCAAAAACTTTGATATTAAAGTAGAACGTTTTGAACTTAAAGCTGAATTCTAGGAATAGCAGACATGAGCGAGCATTTCATTTCATGTTCATTCACCTCATATAGAAACTTCACAGTCACTTACAGGTTTCCACCATTTTACCCAGTACCTTTCTCACTACAGGTCAGTCATACCTGTTAAAGCAACATACTTGTTATGCTTTTGGACTTACTGTAAAGACCTTGCATCAGATATCATTTATCTCCTTAATTTCCAGGAGGGAAAACCTTTGTTAGACCTTCAAGCCCCTCAAGCACAGGAACCTCCACACCTGCAATCACTGCAGAAAGCAGCACCCTTGTGGTCACTTTTCAGACTATAGGTTGGGGTTCTCTCTGCAGAGGATGCCTCTCTCTCTAAGGGGGTCCTATAGGTTGGGGTTCTCTCTGCAGATGATGCCTCTCTCTCTAAGGGGGTCCTATAGGTTGGGGTTCTCTCTGCAGAGGATGCCTCTCTCTCTAAGGGGGTCCTATAGGTTGGGGTTCTCTCTGCAGAGGATGCCTCTCTCTCTAAGGGGGTCCTATAGGTTGGGGTTCTCTCCGCAGAGGATGCCTCTCTCTCTAAGGGGGTCCTATAGGTTGGGGTTCTCTCTGCAGAGGATGCCTCTCTCTCTAAGGGGGTCCTATAGGTTGGGGTTCTCTCTGCAGAGGATGCCTCTCTCTCTAAGGGGGTCCTATAGGTTGGGGTTCTCTCTGTAGAGGATGCCTCTTTCTCTAAGGGGGTCCTATAGGTTGGGGTTCTCTCTGTAGAGGATGCCTCTTTCTCTAAGGGGGTCCTATAGGTTGAGGTTATCTCTGCAGAGGATGCCTCTCTCTCTAAGGTGGTCCTATAGGTTGGGGTTCTCTCTGCAGAGGATGCCTCTCTCTCTAAGGGGGTCCTATGGGTTGGGGTTCACTCTGCAGAGGATGCCTCTCTCTCTAAGGGGGTCCTATAGGTTGGGGTTCTCTCCGCAGAGGATGCCTCTCTCTCTAAGGGGGTCCTATAGGTTGGGGTTCTCTCTGCAGAGGATGCCTCTCTCTCTAAGGGGGTTCTTGTGCATTTCTATGTAAATTATTATCCTTCATTCTTTTGTTCCCAAATGGCTTCTCATTGTGCTCTTTTCTCTAACAGGCTCTACACAGGAATCCTGTGGTGAGTTTCAGATGATATGTGACCAAAAATATGTTACTCATATTAAATTTCAAAAGAGCTTGTAAAATAAAAGGAGGAAAATGTCTTTCCAAAAAGATTCACATTTACTCCACCAACATACAGTAATTATTTTTCCATTTTCTACCAACTTTTCCTCATTTATTATACTTCACACGTTATACATCATTACTTGCTTTGATTTCTTCTTGACATTTACAGATCAGTCTCTCAAACTTCTGAATTTTATTTTTGTACTACAGGAAGCTACTCAATTAGTAAAACCCAATATGGCATTTTAGTTACGGTAGACAATGGTCAGTCAAGTACTGTAACATTTTATGATGATGATAATACAATATACAGTGTGGAATTCCCAAATGAAAGAGAAATTTCAGCAAAGCCCTGTACAACCTACAGAAACAGAAAAGCAACTCAAGGATCCTGTACTTTAAAACCACCAGAATCCATCAGAACCAATGATTTAGGTAAGCCTAAGATTAAAGATTTAATTAAAATGACCCCTTTTATGTTCCAGTATTCAGGTTACATTCATTTCTTATGGTTCTTTTGGGCCATCATGTGGCTCAGTCGGCTAAGCCTGTGTGCCTCTCATCAGAAGGTTGCCGGTTCAAACATCTGTGGCTCCTTGAGCAAGGCCCTTAACCCCCAGCTCCCTGGGCACTTTCACGGGTGGCTGCCCTTTGTGATAGCTTGCTTAGAAAGAGCAATTTGAGGGTGGCATAAAAACAATTTCCCCATGGGAATTAATTAAGTGATTATTATTATTTATTAATACTAATGTCACAATGTAATTTAGGTTACAGTATTTGTTCTGCTGTAAATGACATGGTGGCTTAGCAGTTAGCAGTTAGCACTATAGCAGCATTGTGCTTGAAGATTGCATGGGTCCTTTATGACTTTTCCAGTTTCAAATTTCAGGTGAATTTGTGTCTCTGTAAATTGCCCGTAGTGTGCAAGGTTCACTGTGACCTTAATGGGTGTGCAATATGGAAAATGAATTTATGACATTGTTTCGTGTTTTTTTGTCTCTCAGCTGAAAATGATATCAACTTAAGTTTCACAAAAGATTTGTTGTGTTACTCAATGAAATGGAGTATGAGAAATGTAATTCTTACCTATGAACTCAATAAACGAGGCACATTTAATGATACTTGTATTATAATGGAGGAGCAGGATTCTTGCCAAAACCATAAGTTCAGTGTCAAAGCAAAGCGGTGTAGCATCAGCAAAACATATGATGTTGGACCAGGTATGTTTATTTTAATTCTGCCTGTTTGTTATTTGAAATTCTTTCTTGTAATGCAAACAAATCTGAGAAGCCTATAATTTTGTAATGATAAATCATAATATAAGTAATTTTACCTGTTTACATTATAAGAATATTTCATCAATACATAATTGAAACTACAAGAATTTCACACAGTTTAAGTCAGTATTTCACAGAGAAACATCATCCTTCTCAGAAACATCACAAAATGTTTCTTTGATTTCATTCATGATGGACTAATGCTATAATTGCAATTTCTGAAACTTTTTAACGTGTTCAATAAACACAATTTACTTTTGCAGTTATAAAAACCAACTCACTAGAATATACTAGAACCTGGCCCCCAGAAATAAAATGGAAAAATCAACCAGCAACATGCACTGGCATTGAATTTAATTACAGCTGTAAAAATACAAACAAAGGTAACTAAACATAGCCTGTGGCTTTCAAGGTGTAAACATGCAATTATTTTCTGAAACAATACATTCACAAGTCATTCACTAACTTTGTGGAATAAGAATTTAAGATTAATTCTGATTATCAGACAAAAAAGATATTTTTCAGCCTAATCTGAGAGATAAAATCATTTATTTTGGTTGACAAGACACCATAAAGTTTACAGCAAAATTTATATATATATTTTAAATCAGAAGGGAGTTTCAGCCTTGACCAGCTGATACCACAGCATAAGTACACCTGCACTGCAAGAGTAACTTACAAGGAGTACATCATCACTGTTACAGATATAACAGTGGACACCTGGTGTGGTAAGTACTAGTTGCACTATTTGAACGGTAATTTTCTACGACCTGTTTCCAGTTACTTAAGTCGTATTTTAAGAGCAGAAGGAATGATCAGGGTTGGCTCAGTGGTTCACACTGCTGCCTCACTCCTCTGGGACTGTGGTCAAAGTCTCTGCTCAGGCTCCATGTGTGTAGAGTGTGCATGTTCTTCCCATGTTGTCATCAGGTTTTCTCTGCATACTCTGCTCTCCCGCTGCACACAGTCCAGAAACATACTGAGGTTAACTGGAGATACCAGTTTGCCCATAGGTGTGAATGTGTGTGTGAATGGTGTGTGTAAGTGTGCCCTGCAATGGGTTGGCACCCCATCCTGGGTTGTTCCCTGTCTTACGCCCATAGCTTCTGGGATAGGCTCTGGACCTCCACAACCCTCATTTGGACAAGTGGGTACAGAAAATGAATGGAATGATCAGAAACTGCATTAAATAGAAACAATGGAAATGTTTTATTTAAAGACTAAAATTTAAACTGAAATTGAAAAAAAATGCAGCACTTCAAAAAAGTTAAAAATAATAGTGATAAGTGTCTCAAATTTTCTTCCTAGATATAAACATAGACCTGGACAATAAGACAGGAAATACTTCTGTCCAGCTCATGTTGAACAGAACAAGCACACAGTGTCCTCTGCTCCTGGATAGTCTTACTTTTGAAAGTTGCATAAAAGAACAAGGTAACCAAACACAAGGTAAGTTTTAGTAATTCTGCTTACAAATTCTGCTTACTCAGTCATCACAGAAATAATACATAAGCTGCTTTAATGGGCTGCCCAGTGGGAACCACGGTGGCGACATTCCTCCGGGGTTTTGGGCTCTATCCCTCCCCTGCTGTCTGTGTGCAGGTAGTATGTCCCATGTTTGTGCTGATTTCTTTTTGAAATGCAATTTATTTAGGTATGTTTGTATCTATAAATTGCCCATAGATAGTGTGTGTGCCTCTGCCTCGTACCCTGGGCATCCTGGGATATGTTCAGGCTTACTGTGAGCCTGTACTAGATACTGTATAGAGAATAGATACTGAATAGAGAATAGATACTGTATAGAGAATAGATACTGAATAGAGAATAGATACTGCATGCGTAGACTCAGCTGGGCTTCTTCAAATATACAATCCAATCAGATTTTTTTTGCTGTTCACATTGATATTCAGTATTACTCTGCAGTTGTTATTAATTATAAAATTAATTATTTACTATGCAGGCTGTCATGACAAAAAATGAAATATACAAGGGCAGGCATCAGGACACCAAAATGGGACTTTACTGGACCAATACAGGAGCAGGGAAACAAACAGAACCACGAAGGGTTGTACTGGGAAGACTAGAACTTGGAAGGGCACAGGCAACAGAAGGACTGACGTTAATGACCAAACTGGGGAACACAGGACTGGGAAGCACTTATACACATGACTAACGAGGGGCTGACACAATGCAGATGGGGGCGGTTAGCACAATAGGACTGGGCATAACGAGCAAGACACACCTGGGGAGAATTAGAAGGGAGCCGGAGGGCCAGCAGCGACCCCTGCTGGTCATACCAGGAAATGGACTGGACAGGTCATGACCAAGCTTTTTAAATCTTTTTCTGTTATAAAATTAGTTAAAACACCAACTGCAACAAATTCTGTTACATGTAATTGTTACAATAATAACTCACATTGAGATATGATAAAAGAAAAAAAAAACAACCCGCTTTGCAGCTGAGGTATGAGGAATTATAAACCAAACTCAAAAACAGGACAGAAAACAAAAGGACCATCAGAGGACTAAAAAGGCAGGTGAAGAACATGGAGATTAACTAAGGTACAAATGGAAAGCAAAGGCACTCAACCAACCAACCAACCAACAAACACAAACAAACAAACAAACAAACAAACAAACAAACAAACAAACAAACAAACAAACAAAGTCAAGAACAAGGGACACAGCAAATACAAAAACCCCAAAGCAAACAAGGGAAGAGCAGGCACATACATACACTGGTGAATGAGAGCTAAATGAGGGACAGGTGTAGGCCATTACTAATTAATCAAACACTAAGGACTCAAACACTAGTAACGGACGTGGGAGGTGTGGTGGTGCAGTGGAGCACTAGGAGCGGGACGGCAGCGACACCTGGAAACAGGAGAACGGCAATCAGGACAGGACAGGGCAGGAACCGATCCTGAGAAATGACAATATGGAAAGAAGAATAAAATAGCAAAACTACTTTTACTTTGTTTATTTGTTTACTTGTTTTGTCACTCGTTGATTTTACAGAAAAGTGCCAGAAAAACCATGGAATACATCATTTCACAGGCCTAACTCCATACACATATTATACATTCTCTGTGACAGCCTTGTACTATGGAACACTTCTAAAACCAACTGCGGAAAAAACTATCCAGACCCTTCCTGGCAGTGAGTATTCTGCTTTCTGTGTTGTATTCTGTCTTTTATTTTTATTACAGATTACTCAGCTTAAGGGTTTGGTACAGTGACATCCCATCTTCAGGACTGGGAATGTGATTCTCATCCCAGCTCCTTTAAGTGGAGTTTGCATGCTCTCCTTGTGTTGCCTGGATTACCTCTGGCTAATCTGGTTTCCTACAACAGTCCGATAGTATGCAGTTAGGAAAACTGGTGCCTGTACATTTCCTATAGTGTGTGAGTGTGTGTGCAGTCTGATAGGCTGGTATCCTGTCCAGTCTGTATCCCTGCCTTGTGCTACTTGGGATAGGCTCAGGGCTCCTCAGCAACCCTGACATGGATGGATGGATGAGTCAGAATCTATAGCAATTGCATGTCAAAAGATGGAAAATGTGAATTGGACAATTTAATGCAGATTCCATAATTCTAAAATTTGCATCAAATATATTGAATAAAAATTAGTGGATGTTCCAGGAAATTCACCCCAAGGTCAGACTATGCAATGCTCAGAGAAACTTCAAAAAACCCAAGAGCTACATCTCAGGCTCTACAGGCCTCAGGTAGCATGTTACTTGTTATAGTTCATGACAGTACAATTACAACAATACTGACAAGTCTGTTGTTTAGAAGGGATTCCAGGTGAAAGCCTCTGCTCTCAAAATGGAACATAGCAACACAGCTTTAGGTTTGCATCTGAACCACCCTCAAGACTTCTGGAACAACGTCCTTTGGACAGATGAGACCAAAGTGGAAATGTTTGGCCATAATGCACATCATGTTTGGTGAAAACCAAGCATAGAATGTCAGCATAAACACCTCATACCAATTGTCAAGCACAGTGGTGGAGGGATGGGTTTGTTTTGCAGCCACAGGACCTGGGCACCTTGCAGTCATTGAGTCTGACCTTGAACCTAAGTACCGCTGAGTCAAATGTGAGGCCATCTGTCCAACAGCTAAAGCTTGACTGAAATTGAGTCATGCGACAGCACAGTGATCCCAAGCACACCCGCAAATCTATAACTGAATGGCTGAAAATGAAAAGAATCAAGGTGTTTCAATGGCTCAGTCAAAGTCCAGACCTCAGCCTGATTGAAATGCTGTGGCGGGACCTTCAGAGAGCTGTGCATAAAGAAGTGGCCACTCCGTGAATAACCCTGCTGAACTCTGGTTTTGATAAAAAATGAGAAACAGTGCTTCAGAACCTGGTGAAGATAGAATTCCTGCCCAGTACCTGTCATCACTAGGTTTAACCCCCTTCCCTTTGATTTGTTCATCATTGGGTTTCTCATTGGTTCTTGTTGAATTTTCCACACTTGGCTTCTCCATTTTGGTTTGGTTAAATAATGACATGGTGGAATCTACTGTGTGTTGTTTCACTGACATTAGATATAAATAATTTTAGGACCTGGTAAGGACCGGATGGTTTTTTTATTGTCCTGATATGTAAAACCATAGAACTGAACACACGACTAAATCCATCAATCTAAATCCACCACTAAATCCTAGTCAGTGTAGCCGAAGGACCTGGAGCTTATCCTATGCAGAATAGATAACAAGACAGGGGTACGTCCACGCTATTGCAGGAGATATACAGTATCAGTCAAAAATGTGGATGCACGTACCCATAGAAAGGTGCTCTATTCTCTACATCCTAAAATAATTATTAAAACATCAAAATTATCAAATAAAATATGGAAATATGGAATTTACTGACCAGAAAAGTATTAAACAAACAAAAAAATTTGTTGGGGGGCAGGGGACCAGATTTGTGGGTTGGACTCAGAAGGTTGCTGGTTCAAATCCCCAAGTCAACAGAGTGATACCACCATTGGGCCCTTGAGCAAGGCCCTTAACCTCAGTGTTCCATGGATGGGCTGGCCTTACTTTCCCCTCCACACCAGTTCCATGAGGTGGCCACCTGGGATGCTGTGTTTAGGTCAGGTGTGACACTATCACTGTCCTTTGTGGGCAACGTGGCATGTCCACATTTTTGACTGGTACTGTATTCGCATACATATTCATACTTTATAGGCAAATTAGCATTTAGCTGCAGGAGGAAACCTACGTAAACACAGAATCATTCAGTCGCCTGGGCTGGAGGTGTGAGGCGACAGTGATACTCAATGAGTCACTCTGCCACCCAAGTGTGTCAAAGGATAATTCAAAATAATTTTTTATGTGGTTGTTTTAATTTCGGCATTAAAAGTGTGTTTTCATTTTTTTACAGAACCGAAAGGGACCGTGGAAATTCACACTGTAGAAACAAGTCATAATTCCTTCAATGTTTCTTGTGAATTTAAAGGAAAAATGTATGGTCCT
Source organism: Paramormyrops kingsleyae (assembly GCF_048594095.1). Classification (NCBI taxonomy): domain Eukaryota; kingdom Metazoa; phylum Chordata; class Actinopteri; order Osteoglossiformes; family Mormyridae; genus Paramormyrops; species Paramormyrops kingsleyae. The sequence goes on along the minus strand of NC_132811.1, from coordinate 15,246,701 downwards.
CAAGAGGAGTTCAAAGCAACAATACGAAGGATAGGTTATGATACAGAATTTCCCAAAACATTTGAAAGATGCCAGTTTTCCTTTACAAATCTTTATTATTTATCATCATACAATGTGACGGTATTGTTTTCTATCATAGTTCTATTATATTTTATGATGTTTCACTTTAATTTCTGACCTGAATATGTTATGTAATTCAGAGTAGAGCAAAATATCTTAACAAAGACAAAATAATAATTGATTGTACTCAGGGTATGATGTACATACAGTAATTTAAATGTATATATTATTTCAGGTATTTTATTGACAATGTTGGTAACCTTTTTGGTGTCTGGTCTCACAGAATAATGTGAAATACTCTCAGTTACTAACCCATATGAAATACTTTCCTGATAAAGGATATCCAATGTGTCTTTGCTAAAAAAAAATCATTCTTTAGATTCCAATAGCTAAACATGTCAAAAGCCCAATTCTTAAAACTTTTTTCCTCAAGTCCAAATTTTTTGTACTCTTCATGTCCATGTGACCTGACCACTGGAAACACTAACAGCGGTACTCCTACAGATAAATCATGACCAACAGTAAAAGATAACTTGACACAACAGTGTAGCTCATTAAAACATTCTAAAAACACCTAGCCAGTCAATGGTAGTTCTATGCATAACCACAATCCTTAAACAGCAACTGCTAGCACTATAGACAGCAAGTGCAAGCGACATGTTACAGGATAAGAATTTTAGCTGGATGTTTTAATTACTCATTGAAACAGTTGCACAGTTTCAAACTTGAGTTAGCATTATGTCATATATTTCAGTGTAAATAATAACCAGTTTGTGCAATTAAGTACAATGCAAAACTTAACTAGAAGTCTCACTGGCAGACTTACATGCAATATAACACATACAATCCTTTCTAAACTAGCTGTCATTCTACTTAAACGATTCTCTTCCATTTTTAACATTTAAGAATGTTTGTAGGATGCAAAGTTTAAATTAAGTTGATGACTGAAAAGTTCTCTATTATTAGAAGAAAATCTTTTTTATAAGAAAATATCAACCTGGCTTACTGTATATTAAAGTGCATTTATTGTTTTAAAATAATCATCTTATTTTTAGGTTGAAGTGTTCAATGGCCATTTTTACAGTGATGCTGAAACAATTCCCAACAGTTCCAAAGAATTTCGTACTAAATGTAAGTATTATACAACTTACACCTCGAACAGCAAGCATGCCCTCCATTCATTAAATACTGCTGTCTGATTAATGCGCAGGTGGAATGGAATGGTGACATTGTGTTGATTTTGTTTTGTTTTCCAGATAACGATAAAGCTGTAGCTGGATTCCTGATATTCTTCCTCGTTCTTTTGCCTCTGGCCCTCCTGTTTGTTATGTATAAGATTTATGCTCTTCATAAGAAGAACTCATAGTAAGTTCTGACACACACACCATGCACTGTATTAACATGTTAAAAAAAATGTGTACCACAACATAAAAACAATTTTATTATTTTAGCAACATTTTACAGTTGCTTCTTTAATCTCTTTCAGTGAAACATGCAATGAGGAGCTCGATGTCCTGGCCAAGGGTAAGACATTTTTGGGATTATGTGATCAGGGGTGGACTTTATGGAAAGCAGCAGATTTTATAAACAGTTTCCTCCTAAACTCCGTAGATGAAGATAAGAGCCTGCTGAATGTGGAGCCCATTAGAGCAGAGCTCCTACTCGATACCTTCAAGAAAAAGATTGCTAACGAAGGCTGCCTTTTCCTGGCTGAATTTCAGGTGAATCGTTGGGCTTTCTCACTCACCCCTTTATCTAGGGATAAGGATAGCTTATTTTTCCCTAAATTTGTCTTCTACAGAAATTCACTGACACCATTTTCAGTAAATAGAATAAAAAGGACTTTGGGGGTGGGGAGGGGGCGCCAGCATACATCTATAGACTGCATTTAGCATTCTGCCAGAGAAGTCTAATATTTTCTTGCACATGTCATATTCATTAAATATATTTTTATTATATTTACAAAACGGCTTGCCTGATACATTTTAAATACATTAACATTTAAATCCACCAATATGCATTGAAGCATCTGAATAAAACAACCCAGAAAGCTCTTTCTCTCACACATATACATACACAGACACACATGTAGTCCCAATAAGCTGCTTTATACCACAGCTTTAGCAAATACAGTGGTACCTCAGAACTCGAACTTAATCCGTTCAGAACTCCGGATCGAATCCTAAAAAGTGATCGAATTTTCCCCATAAGAAATAATGGAAAACCAAAAATTACACCTAAATCATTTTTTTTTTTTTTTGGCATTTAAACACAAAATGAACCGGATAAAACAAGAAGAGCATATACTGTACCAAACACATCTAAGGACATTTATCAAAACAGTAATTTGTAAAGTAAGAAAATAAATGTATCCAAACAATGTGTAAAGTTAAAAAAAAAAAAACGTGTCCTGCCCTGATCGTCCGCTCCTTCCGTGTGCCACGCCCCCTCGTTAACCCAGTGTGGAATCCCCGTGTGATCAGCTGTTACTTTTTGTTGTCATTAGTCCTCTGTATTTAGTCCGCGTTTCAGTTTGTTTCCCCAGTCTGGTCATTGTATTGTCCGTCTGCGTTTTGCCTGCCTTACCTGTAATTAAACCCATATTCCCCGATACCCTGACGTCTGTGCCTTTGTCTCCGTTCCGTCCCCACTCGGCACGACAATATTATTGTCATTAAATGTATTAATGGTTTATTATTAATCTTAAAAGAATTAATAAGAAATCTTTGTTTTAAAATGTATTTTATTATATTATAATAATTATTGTCACTGTCTATCATTGTCTAAATATATTTTTACTGTCTAAATATATGTAGGCCTATTCAGTTAGTGTAAACATGCACGGTGCTGTCACAGCGAATGTGAGGCTGAGACTGAAACATTACCCTTTGTTTCCGCTGAGAGATGTGCTGCGTGTCCCGCACGTACAAGTTATCTTAGGTCGGCGTTCACGGTTTGACTTCTGAGATTCAGATCGAGTACTAGGTAATTTTTTTCCAAACTTTTAAGAAATTCGAGTTCTAATGAGTTCGAGAACTGAGCTACCACTGTACAGTTTGCACACTAATTTCATTAGTGGTACAAAAATTTTGCTTAATTAAATATATTATTATAAAAAGCTATGTGACTTTGTAAATAAGCAGTCATTCTCATCAGTAGCCTGACCAGATGATCTATCCTTATAGGGACTATATTTTTAGTGGAGACAATACTCTCCACCACCCTACAACTAACACTGCGATTTTCTCATTTTATCAGAGCATTCCTGTAGTATATAGAAAGTTCCCCATGAAAGAAGCCAGGAAGCACTGCAATCAGACCAAAAACTGCTACATTGATATCCTGCCATGTGAGTACATCAGTCGTATTTAACTTTCAACAGCCATAAAAGGGGCTAGAACTCTACACTGACTAAATGTGTCATTTGTTTACTGTCAGATGACAAGAATCGTGTCCAGCTGTCCTCAAGTGCTCATGGGTCGGATTACATCAATGCCAGCTTCATAGATGTGAGACAAGTTCAATATCTGTCTGTCTATCTATCTGTCTGTCTATCTATCTACAGTATCTATCTATCTATAGATGTTGTCACACATATAAGTATAAGAACTTATTTTTGTTTGTAGGGATACAAGGAACCAAAGAAGTACATTTCTGCGCAAGGTACAGATATTTGAAGAACTATTATGTATTTCTGAGATTAAGACCTCTGTGCATTCCAATAGCTAATAAATGTCATTCATGCATCCATTCTTTCAGTCCTCTTACAAACGCTTAAATCGGACAGGATCATAAGAAGGACCTGGAGACTATTCCAGGAAGTGTAGGTTACCAGCTAGGCAAGGGACCACCCCAGATGAGATGCCAGTCCATTGCAGGGCATATGCACTCACTTCCATATATTTTTAATGATCAAGTAACAAGCAAAAACACCAAAACTAATCTCCAGGGCCAATGTCAGAAGAAGCAGCTGGCTTCAATTAACTACTAAATAAACTGGTACAGTTTAATCCCCATGATTCTGTACAGGATAAATTGTGGTGAGATGGATGAATGGGTGATGTAGGCTTCATGCACTTCAATTACCCATAATACACATGCATTGTAACTTTCAAGGGCCTACGAATGAGACTGTGGCTGATTTCTGGAGAATGGTGTGGGAGCAGCAGTCATCTATAATCGTCATGGTGAACCGCTGTGAAGAAGGAAAGAGGGTAAGCGGAGTAGATACATAATGATCTAGTGTTCTAATGTACTGGTAAATGCAAAACCCATATATGTGTATATGCTACTCTACTGTTCCATGCTGTCTTTATCATATCCTCTGTTGTTGATGTGTGATAATGGTGTTTGTGCTATATTCTCTATTGTGTAATTACTGTGACAAGTGTAAAATGTGATGGTAATTCATCTGGAATGTACAGTGTTGTAAAAAAATAATTTTCTCCATGGAGACAAAGTCTAAAGTCAATTGTCGACCTCCCTGCCTGTGATGCTGCTGGTTATCACTGGCAGTGAGCTGTTACAGTTGTTTTCTATTGCTTTGGCACATTTCTCATATGACAGCTAACATCTGCAAAGTAACAAGTGTGATCCCCTCACCATAATGTCACTTCTAGACAGCAGAACATCATTTCTCATTGCTTCACACAAATTTCCAAATGATTTAGTACATGTACAGTATGCAAACTGTTATTTGCAATTGTCATTATTTGGCACAGTTTTCAGTTGCCTTAGTCATGTTAATGAAAATAGATTATGTAGTTTCCCACTGTGAAAACTGTAAAACTATGTAATAAGTATATATGTATGTGATCGTTGTGTTAGCAACCACATGCAGAACAGCTGACCAAGCATTCAAAATGATTAAAAATTATATCCCATCAGCTACAGGGATACAGCATTGTTGTGTTTTTGGTTCTCACAGTACACTGTTTTGTTGCTATTTTGTTGTTCTTCTATTGCCATTTTGCTGTTTTATGTAATACAGAGCTGTGTGACTTTTTCTTTGTCCTTAACATGAATAAGTATCAATTTGCTAATGAAGAATGATCAATCAGTGACAATGAGAAAATAGGAGCTACTTTGGACTATCATTCAGAAGGAGCTCAAGAGCATATATACTTACACTGGCATTTTGACAATATATCTAAGCATTTTGACTTTCATGGTTAAAATGTTGCTGATTGACTTTTCATTTTGGGGGCGCTGACTAATTCATTGGTGGAATTATTTGCTTTTGAGACCAGACTTATACTTGTTTTGGGTAAGTTACAGGCTTTTGCAGCTAAACCATAGTGTTGTCCTATATGCATGAACTCATCTGAAAAAAGCTCTTATAGTCTTGAGAATGTTCAATTCAGTTCAGTTCAATGATTTTTTATTGTCATGTGTACAAGTACGAGTACCGTGTACAATGAAATGCTTGCTTGCATGTGCTCCTGCAGACTGAACATAGACAACAAGACAGATAGACAACAGGATGACAAGTGAATGAATGATAAAGTGAATTATAAATAAGTAAATAAATAAGACCAAAATCACAGGAATAAACAGAGACAGAGACAGAAATATATGTGTGGGTAGCAGTGGAGGTGACACAAGGTCACTGATTGTTCATGACTCTGATTGCAGTTGGGTAGAAACTGTTCCTGAACCTGGAGGTGCACGTCTGAATGGACTTTAGCCGCTTCCCAGATGGGAGGAGGGTGGAAAGTGACAGTGCAGGGTGGCTGGGGTCCCGCCTGATACAGTTCACTTTCCTGAGACAGCGTGTGGTGTGGATGTCATGGATCGCAGGGAGCTGTGTGCCCGTGATCTTCTGTGCTGAGTTCACCACACGCTGCAGAGCTCTGTTGTCCTGAACAGAGCAGCTGCTGTCAGGATGGATTCCACAGTACACCTGTAGAATCTGCACAGGGTTCTGGGGGACATCCGGGCTTTCCTCAGTCTCCTGAGGAAGTAGAGGCACTGTTGTGCTCTCTTAACTATTGCCACAGTGTGACTTGACCATTTGAGGTCATCAGTGAGGGTGACTCTGAGGAACCTAAAGCTGCTGACCTGCTCCACAGCCTCCAATGTAGATGGGACTGTGCTCTGTTGCCTGTTTGCAGAAATCCACAATAATCTCCTTAGTATTGTTGACGTTGAGGGAGAGGTTGTTGTCCTGACAACATTCTGCCAGGAGTCTGACCTCCTCCCTGTAGGCCGTCTCATCGTCTTCGCTGATCAGACCTATTACGGTGGTATCGTCAGCAAACTTAAGGATGGTGTTGGAGCTGTACTTAGCTACACAGTCATGGGTGTAGAGAGAGTAAAGCAGGGGGCTCAGCACACTGCCCTGCGGGGTGCCAGTGCTCATGGTGATGATGGGGCAGGTTTTTCCACCAATACGCACTGGCTGAGGTCTGTCGGTGAGGGAATCCAGTACCCAGTTGCACAGTGAAGAGCTAAGCCCCAGATCCAAGAGTTTAGTGATGAGCTGGGATGGAATGACGGTGTTAAATGCAGAGCTGTAGTTAAGTATGTTTAAGTTTAAGTATGTTTAATTAAATGTGTTGCTAAGAAGCATCAGCTAGTACTGTAGGTACTTTTTGAAAACTATCCATGCAGTGTGTTGAAAAATTGGCACAACACTTTGCTATATTCTTCACTTTCTAGGTCCAGTGTGCTCAGTACTGGCCATCCCTGTATAGAGAGACAGAGATTTTTGAAGACTTCATCGTGAAAATCAACGGAGAAGACCACTTTCCAGAATACATAATTCGACGCCTGAGTTTTACCAATGTAATTGCTTACTAATTTGAACTATAATTAAAGTATAGAAGTTACACATTGTATAAAGGACAAAAGTGAAGTTTTTGATTTTTGACATATTTACAGAAGAGGGAAGAATTCTCAGAGAGGGACGTGACCCACATCCAGTTCACCAGCTGGCCTGATCATGGGGTTCCTGGGGAACCTCACCTTCTTCTCAAGCTGCGTCGACGTGTCAATTCTTTCCAAAATCTCTCCAGTGGACCCATCATTGTTCATTGCAGGTGAAAGGTTATAACTAAAACGTAACACCTGTGAAAATAAATCAATGAAGTAACAATTACAATGGCAAATGGGTCCGATTTTTCAACAGCTCTGTCATTCAATCCAATGCCCTTAACCCTTGCATTTCAATGATAGCATGGCTTGGAAGCTTGAGTGAGAATTTATGAACAAATTTTTTTGCTAGTAATCCAAATTATTGTGCTGCAGTGTACAATCTGTTTTGAGAAATGCACAAGCAGTTGAGAGAACCTCAAGACTGTTAAGAGAAATTGTTCAAAGCAACCAAGAAAAACTGCAAACACATTCCACCATGTTTAAAATAATTTAATAGAACTTTACGGAACTCTCCCTAAAACTTTGCACAATGCATTTTAGTTATGTTTGTTTTGGCTTCTGTTTAGTGCTGGAGTGGGACGCACAGGGACCTATATTTGCATTGACGCCATGATGGCGCAACTGGAAGCAGAAGGAGAGATGGATATTTATGGATCTGTGGTCCAGCTCCGACGTCAGCGGTGCTATATGGTGCAAGTGGAGGTAATGGCAGTACAAAATTCCCAGTTGATTTAGGAAATAATACGTTTGCCGTTTCTAATAGTAGGTGGACTTTCCTTGTATCCTTGTACAGGGTACTTCTATGTAGTTAATGAAATATCAGTGCAAATAAATAAAAATACTGAGAATGATATTATATCGCAATATTAAGGATATACAATAAGGATAATGGTACTCTGCACGTGGATTGGGAAGAACAGGGCCGCTCCATGGAGCCAGGCACAGGGGGTGGGGACTGGCGGGGAGTTTGTAGGCAAGTGGCTGATGGCCAAGCAGGGGGTGGATGCTGGGGGGGGAGTTTGTAGGTGAGTGCCTGATGGCCAAGTCTCTGTCCATGGGGTCCAGCTAGGCATCTAGGCATAGCTTGAACCAATTACATGGGCCCACCCTCCCGCTGGGGTGGGGGGAGGTATGGGGGTCAGTTCAATGTTGATTGGGTAGCAGTCAAAGGCAGGGGCCTTGGGGGGGGGGCGATTTTCGGCTACCAAATATGGCTCTAGTGTTGGAATGTAACCTCTTTAGTGGAACAGGAGCCTGAGCTGGTGTGGGAGGTAGAGAGATACTGACTAGATGTAGTTGGGCTCACCTCAGTGCACTGTTCCAGATTTGGAATCAGCTTCCTAGAGAGGGGCTGGACTGTTTTCCACTCTGGAGTTGCCCATGGTGAGAGGCACCGGGCAAGTGTGGGTCTACTTATAGCCCCATATTTTGGCGCCAGTACATTGGAGTTCTTCTTGGTGAACAAAAGGGTCACCTCCCTTCAACTTCGGGTCAGGGGATGGGCTCTGGCTGTTGTCTGTGCTTCTGCACCAAACACCACTTTGGAGGATCCAGCCTTCTTGGAGACCTTCAAAAGAAGTTTTTTAAATTGGACTGTTCTGCCAAATTTTTATTCTTTTTTATCAATGGACACTTATGCTAATTAGCCATGTGTAAACATACCCAAACATTTGTAAATTATGTATATTTTGATATGGTTTGCTATATAGTACGGCTATTGAAAACATCAATGCTGTAATTGAATGTTATGCATCAATTAGGGGCTGGAGTGTTGTAGCTATTTTTTCCTCACAGGAGCTATGTAAGAAAGTAACTATGTAACAAAGTAACTATGGAACAAAGTAAGCATGTGAGTGCATATAATAATATGGTTACTAAATAATGAAGTTGTTTATGGGAGAGCTTAGTTATGTGCAATTTTTTATTGACCACTTCAACTTCAAGTTATATTGTTTTGAAATAATTTTAGTTTCGTTGAAACATAATAATGATTAGTTTCATTAATATACTTTTGGACCAATAAAGAAGCTTACAGTATATAAGTATGGTCTGGTGAAGTGCGTACAAAAATGACCATGATCTCAAGCTTTCCAAGGCTTTTGTTTGGATTAAAAGGCCGATACACCTTGGATGGGGTGCTAGGTCACAGTTTGACAAAACTGGTCACCCAACTTTCACTTTCTTTTTGTTTCACAAATCAAATAGGTGAATCTTACAGTATTGTGTGTGCTAAATTCAAATATGTAATCAGAATTTACCCATCATGCAATGATTTTAAGTGACACACAATTAAACCTTATACTGCATGTATATTTACAGTATATGTGCATGGTGGAAGTGACTCATCTTAGAGGTAGAAGTGTTTGATTTCCTGCTGTACTTGGCCTTAGGAACATGCCTCTTAAAAGTCCAGCAGAGGTCAGCCAGAATACTGAAATTGCACTTGACATTGTTTTTATTTATCAGAGAAAGGGTGCAGGACCATCTCAACATATCCAAACATGTTACAGCCCGCAAACTCTGGCAAAACAGACTTACAGTACATTGTGATCTCCTGTAAAGTCCTACAAATCTTCAGAAATAGAAATACAATTATTTTTCTTAAACTACTCTTAAATCTACATTCTTAATAAGTAATTATATAGTATCTATAGCCTAAAAATGACAACACTGAAATTCTATTGGTGAGAGCAAAATTCTGAGTGCATTTTTTAAATCAGCATTAAAAAGTTCATAAAAGACACCCTGTAGTTGCTGATTTTACAATCATTGTAACAGAATTGGCCGTTTCTCAAAACCCTTATGCGACTTCTATGATCAGAATCTCAAAATCTATCTGGCAGAACAACAATTATACAGGTAACAAAAACCTTATATCAGAATCAGAATCACGTTTATTGGCCAAGTGTGTGTGTGGCACACACAAGGAATTTGTTTCCGGCAGTTTGTACACCAGTGTGATCGATTTTGTAATGGTATTGTCAGACCTGCAACCGCATGTTTTGGTCACTTGGGTGAAGAGAGAAGCTGAGCTGTCAACTGATCCCCTGGTGATGAGTTGCATCAGATGGCGGGGGAGATGCCAGACAGACCTGTTAGACCCAAATACATAGTGAGGGTGTGCTGGGAGGGTCTGGCAGAGGGCCATGTCCAGAAGATCTTCAATTCGCTCCTCTGGCAGAACTTCTCTTGCATCCCGAGGGAGCCTGGAAAGATTGAGTCCAAATGCTGTGGAGCTGTGGCTGTAAGGATGTTAGTACTGTACCTGCCGTGGTGACAATTCTCAGACTCGGTGGTTGACATCAGCAGTAAGGGGAGCTATCAGGCTGAAGACGGAGGCCTTCCGAACTTGTTTAGCTTGCAGGACTCTGGAACCAGCTCATCAGCTCCCTGTATAACTGGAGCGAGAGTTTTTCAGCAGTAAGTCAGACTGCCAGTGGGTTTTTTAACTCAGGGCTGTCCTTTGTCACTGATTCTGTTCATTACTTTTATGGACAGAATTTCTAGGTGTAGTCAAGGGACGAAGGGGTTTCAATTTGGTGGCCTCAGGATCGTGCCTTTGCTTTTTGCAGATGATGTGATCCTGGTGGCTTTGTTGAGCTGTGACCTGTGATATGCACTGGGACAGTTTGCAGCTGAGTATGAAGCAGCCTTGATGAGGATCAGTACCTCCACATCGGAGGTCATGGTTCTCAACTGGAAAATGGTGGACTGCCCTATCCTGCTGGGGGATCGGTTACTACCTCAGTGGAGGAGTTTAAGTATTTCAGGGTCTCATTCACGAGTAAGAGAAGAAAGGAGAGGGAGACTGACGGGCAGATATGTGGAAAGTCAGCAGTAATGCTGAGGTGTTATTGCTATGTACTATTCTGTTGTGGTAAAGAGAGAGCTGAGCCAGAAGGCAAAGCTATCGACATTCCTATCCTCATCTATGGTCACGACCTTTCGGTAGTGACCAAAAGAATGAGAGTGAGACACTAGTGGAGGAAATAAGGCTCAGCCTTAGAGAAGGGATAAGGAGCTCAGACATTTGGGCATTTGTCAGGGATACCTGCTGGACGGCTCCCTGGGGAGGTATTTCGGATATGTCCAACCGGAGGGAGGCCCTGGGGCAGACTCAGGACACACTGGAGAAATTATATCTCTTGGCTGACCTGGGAACAACTTGGTATCTCCTGGAGGAGCTGGAGGAGGTGGCTGGACAGAGGGAGGTCTGGGCATCCCTACTTAAACTGCTGCCCCCACAGCCTGGCCCTGGATAAATGGTAGAGAATGAATGAATATGAATGAATGAGAATGATATAGAATTCTGACACTGTTGGTGGATGTTTCCTGTGGCAGGCCCAGTATATCTTGATCCACCAGGCTCTCCTTGAACATACTCAGTTTGGTGACACTGAGATCCCTCTCTCTGAAATGCACTGTACACTGAAGACATTGAGGCAAAGGGATTCGGATTCTGAACCCACTCTTTTGGAAACTGAATTCCAGGTCAGTCAGCCACACAGCAGAAGACCAGTATTAATGACTACAGCTTCATTCTGAAGCTTGTGTTTGTATTATGGAGTGAAGCGAATGGCAAGAGGGAGATAAGCAGCCATTTTTATCCAACAATGATGTACAATTTTACCTTAAATAAGTTTATAAAAAATATACCACTGTAAAATACAGCCCTGGAAAAAATTAAGAGACCATTGTATATTTTAAAATAAATTCACATTCTTAAATCCCAGTTTAATTATGGTTCTGCTGGCTGAAGACTACGCTGAGCATCAGGATGCTTCAAGGTTCAAAATTTCTAAGACAGCAGTACACAAGAGTAAGGTGAAGCAGGAGACACTGGGAACAACCAGAAACCAGCCAGGTAGAGGGCAGAAGCAACTTTCTAACGCCAGAGATGACCGTTAGCTTATCCAACAGGTTCTCATGAATCACAGGATGACATCAAGTGACCTTCAAAAGGAATGGGGAACATTAAGTGCAGGTGTGAAGTGCACTGCTAGGACAGTGTGTATCAGGCTCCTAGAAGCAGGACTGAAGTCCCATAAAGCAAGGAAGAAGCTCTTTACTGATGAGAAGCAGGGAAGAACCAGGCTGCAGTTTGCAAAACAAAAAAAAATTTAAAAGAACATTATTCACAGACACACACCCATAAATTGAGAAATGAGAGATTGTGCTGTGGTCTCTATTTTTTTCTGTAGCTGTATGTTGTCAACTTTTTAAATAAATGAGAATACCTAAAAAATTCTGAGAATATCCTTTTGTTTATTATTCTTTGTAATCTTCTATGTTTATTTTTCCTGATATTTAGAGGCTGCCAAACTACACAAATTGGCGGACACAAAATACAGGAATAAACGAGGAGAACAAGAAGAATAATCGTTACTCTGCTGTTGTTCCATGTGAGAGTGACTGATAATTTGCTGAGACTAATGTGCATAGATGATTTAACACTGTGGATCTCGTTTTTGGTTTGTTGTGGTGCTGGTTCTGAAACAAATGTTCTGCATAATAATCTTCTGTAGATGATTACAACCGAGTGCTTATAAAATCCGAGGAAGAGAGCAACCATGAAAGTGAAGAAGATGAGGATGAGGATTATTTAACCGAAGAAGATGAAGAATCTGGCAGATACATCAATGCTTCCTATATAGATGTATGTTCATAACATTTAGCATTAAGAGGACAAAACAATTTGAAAGTAAAGCGAATGGCATTGTGCTATACTATAAAGAACTGTGTATACACTAACAAAAACAATGCTTTTTGTTGTTCTTTTTAGGGATACTGGGGCCCAAGGTGTATTATTGCTACTCAGGGTCCTCTTCCAGACACCATAGCAGACTTCTGGCTCATGATATTCCAACAGAAAGTCAAAACAATTTTCATGCTTACAGAGTGCATAGAGGGGGGCAAGGTATGTAAAAAGCAGAGCATTGGTAAAACAATGGGTGGTTGTATCATTCCTATTTTATTAGTTAAAATATTGAAACTATTATTTCTCATGACTTTTTAGGAGTTCTGTTCACCATATTGGAATGATGAGAAGAAGGTCTTTGGAGAGATTGAGGTAGAAATAAAAGACTGTAACACCTGCCCAGCCTACAAAATACAGTGTATTGAATTACGTCACACAAAGGTATCTGTCGGTTTTGCCCCCTCTGTGTGACACTTGGCTGATCTTTGGCTCAACATCTCCTTGCTTAAAAAGAGGATGTGCTTAACTGACAATTGTGTATTTGCAGATGATGGAGACTCGCAAGGTATATCAGCACCAATTCCAGCAGTGGACAGAAAAAAACATTCCGGAAAATCCACAGGACTTGTTGGAAATGATGCAAAGTGTCAAGCTTAAGACTGAGTATGACAAAGTCAGACCAGATAGGAATGTGCCCATTGTGGTCCACTGCAAGTGAGCGATTTTCTCATTATCTTCAAAAAGCTCTGTAACTCTACCTGGGTCAAGCATCACTAGTAAATACATTAGACCTGAATAATTTTACGGAATTTCATGCAGAAATTGCTGATTAATCAATATTAGTCTTTCCTGTCATTATTATTGTGCTGTCAGTTACCATGCCTCTGATGTAATGACCACAATCGGCTGTATAGTTACATGATACGATGTTAAATCCTACAATTTCTTTCTGCCATGTTAGTGATGGATCAACTCGGACGGGGCTTTTCTGCGCACTCTGGAACATCCTAGACAGCGCTGAAACAGAGAAGGTGGTTGACATATTCCAGGTGGTGAAAACGCTGCGGAAGGAGAGGCAGGGAGTGATACTGAGCTTGGTGAGTCAGTGATTTCAAAAGAAAGACTATCATCTGGTATCTCATCACAAGAAGCTAAATTATTTCATTTTTGCTGGGAAGTAGAACAAATCAAAAGTGTGTTTAATGCCAAAAATGTATACTACCATTATAACATTTTACGGAATTAGAGAATTAGCATGCCTTGAAAGAAAGGTAGGCTATAAAATTATATAGCGTTTTTTTTTTATAGCAAGGTTTCACTGTAGCATAATGTACATGGAATTCCAAGTTGTGTGCTTCCTGCAGCCAGCAGTGTCAAACAAACACAACACAATAGGAACAACAGCCACCAATACAAAACAACGACAGCAGATGCACAGTACAGTGTGTTACCATGATGCGTAACTAAATATATGGTGTAACAGGTAGAGGCTCAGGAGACAATGGTGCAGGAATGGTGACCCTTGGAGGGCCAGTTTATTCAGAGAACACTGGGGAGAAAATACCAAACAAGGAGGGGGTCAGTCTGGGGACAGCAGACCCTTCAAAGCAGTAGCGCTTAAGTAATCACTAACTGAGAAAGCAAGTTTGCGTAGTTTCCCTTTCGTTTTTTGAAATGATTTCTTGCTGCTTTAAATACTCTTGTAAATATTCCTCCTATCAGGACCAGTACCAGTTCCTCTATGACACAATAGAGAGCACCTTCCCTGCCCAGAACAATGAAGTACAGCCAAGCCAAGGGAGCGGACTCTGTGGACATGGTGACACCTTGGGGGAAGGCAACAGCAGTGTTATCAAAGGTGGCCAGCAGGCGGACACATAACAGCATTTGATATAACCATTAAGGATGCTTGGTACTGCATTGTAATGGTATCTATAGTGCATTATAGATCTATGAAAGCTTCACAAGTCATAATACATAATAAACATATCTATATGTGTTGTGCCATGTTTGTAATGCTTTATGGATGCATTATAGTGCATTATGAATGTGTTTATAAATTACTAAAAACATGGCCTTAAGTAAAGTGTTTCCAACCTATTTTCTATATAATCTTACTTTTGTTTTAGTTTGTGGTACATTATACACATATGCTTCAGTAGTAATTCCCTCTTTTATTGTGAATGTTTTTGTCCTGCATATGTTTCTTACCTCATTTAAAAACATGAATGAAATCTAATTTATGCCTAAGGTCAAATTTCTTACTTATTCATGATAAATGATAAATAATTACAATTACAATATACAACAACAAAATCAAACACATGCTAAACATTGTACTAATTAACTATTTATGTTTAATTTCAGTTTAAGTGAATAACTTGATCAACATTGTTCATGAACTGGAATTGGAAATGTGGATTTTCTGCATGAATAAATATGCCACTGTTTCCCATAGATGTATATGGATGTTTGCTTTTGTATAATTTGTACCAAATATATTTAACATACCAGTCCACTTGCCAAGAACCACTTCTTCATTTTTGTAGGGGTTTACATGACTAGCGTGCTTCCATTCAGTCACTACATCTTATCAGTTTTATGGGTCCAAGCATCATAAATGAAACACCAGATAATGAAATTTTAAATATATATTGTTTATGAATGTGAATGTGTAAGACGTCTCCAACGCACAATTAACCACCTACCCACAAGTACCAGTCCTAACCAATGCTGCGCCCTACGTGAAGATCACTGCTGGCGCCCCCTGTCTGAGGCAAAGTGAATTTAGCTGGAAGTTGGTGCCCCCTCAGAAACTGTCACCCACTGTCACCCGTGGCTCACCAATGCCGCTGTTTTGTATAAATTTTTTGGAAGTACGGGCTTATCATTGATGTGGTAGATATCATTAATCTGAATTGCTCCCCTATTGATCCAGGCTTTTACTTCTGAGAGCGGCGCATGTTTTTGAGAATCACTTAATATATCTGTGTCAATCAGTAGGAGATCTGACATTTTCAATGTAGGTTGTTTCTGAGCTGCTACCTTTGCTGTTGCATCTGCGAAACTATTCCCTACTGTAGCTAAGGTGGTGTCAGTTTGGTGGGCTTTACATTTACATATTGCAATAGCAGATGGTAGCTGTACAGCGTCTAATAATCGTAATAACAGGTCTGTGTGTGTTAGAGAGGTGCCCTGCGATGTTTTAAATCCCCTGTTCTTCCATACTTTGGAGTGATGGTGAACCGCTCCGAACACATATTGACTGTCAGTGTATATTGTCAATGATCTGTCTTTGTGCAATTCACATGCTCTGATGACAGCATACAATTCTGCTGCTTGGGCTGAACATGTCGGGGGAAGTGCATTAGCTTCAAGTACTTTATCAGTTAAAACTACAGCATAGCCAACCTTATTTCTCCCTGTACTGTCTTTAGACGCCGAACCATCAACAAACACAGTTACTGAGTTGAATAGTGGCGTTTGAGAAATATCATGTCTTGGTTTTGTTTGTTCCTCTACTGTGGCTTTGCATGAGTGTGGTTCACCATCCATAGCTGATGGAAGAAGAGTACTTGGATTTAAAGGGCCGCATCTCTGCAATGTGATATTTGGTTGTGAAAGTAAAAGTGAAACTAGAGTGAGGTGTCTAGCATGTGTCAGGAAGGGGAGTGGTGTCTGTAACAGTATCAATGAAACTGAGTGTGGAACTTTCAAAGTGATTGGGTGGCATAACACTGATTCTGCTGACATTGTTACAGCTTCCGCTGCTGCTGCACAGGCCTGTAGGCATCGGGGGAAACCTGCTGCAACTGCATCTAAGCGTTTGGAGTAAAATGCCAGTGGTCTGTCTTTAGACCCGAAAGGCTGTGTCAATACGGCTTTCATGTAGCCTTGACTCGCGTCAACACACAGGGTGAAGGGCTGTTTGTAGTCTGGCAGAGCCAATGTGGTGTTAGTTTGCAGCATTAGTTTAAGGTTTGTGAATGCTGCTTCCCCTTCTCTGGTCCACTCAATTTTGTCCCTTAGGGCCATGTCTTTCCCGTATATTAGGGATTGTAAAGGTTGGACCAAGGCTGCATAATCTGGAAGCCATTCCCTGCAGTAGTTGCAGAGTCCTAAAAAGGACATCATTTGTTGCTTCGTGTATGGTTTGGGTGCTTCCTGGATTGCCTTTTTTCTGGATTCTAGCAGTGAACGACCATACTGGGAAAGTCTATGTCCTAGATACACTACTTCAGTCCGGCAGTATTGTAATTTCTGTTTTGATGCCTTATGTCCGGTTTCGTACAGATGCCTTAATACTGTTAGTGTAGCTTCTTTACAGTGTTGTTCTGTGTCTGAGGCTATCAGTATGTCGTCCACGTATAGTAACACTTGACTATGGGCTGGCGTGGGACATGTGCGAGTTTGAGTACCTGAGGGCCATGGTGTACACATGTGGACTTTCTGAGAACCCTTGTGGGAGTCTGGTATATGTATATTTTTGTCCTCTATAGGTAAAACCAAACAAATGTTGTGGATGTAGGGGTACTGAGAAGAACGCATTGCTCAGATCCACTACCGAAAAATATTTTTTGTCTGGTGTCAATGAAATGAGTAGGAGATGGGGGTTTGGGACATCTGGTGCTGCATGTTGCACGATGTCATTGATTGGTCTCAGATCCTGTACCATTCTCCATTTACCCGTATTCGCTTTTTGCACTGGGAAAATAGGGGTATTACACGTGGACTCTAGCGCCCCCCTCAGTATCCCCGATGCCAGCATATCTTGCACTACTGGGGCTATGCCTTGTTCAGCCTCAGGCTTTAATGGGTACTGACGTACCACTGGGCGGTGATCTGACCTCAGGGTCACTTTGTAAGGAGGGAACCCTTTAATCAATCCTACATCCGTAGGGGAGTTGGACCACAATCCCTCAGGGATGTGGCTCAGTTCTGGGTCCTCCGTTGCCTCAGCTGATAATAGATCTTGTCATTCAGGTTCGTCTAAATGTGTTACAGATGTGACTTTAATTCTCCATCCGAGGGGGAACCTCCAAACCCCTGTGCTTTTATCATGTTTCCAATCTGAATTTGGGTCTGGCTGATAAGATGCAGATCTGTGAGAGGCATCTTCCACAAAATACCTGAGATCTTGCCATCTACCCTGGAGTGGCTTTGATAGTGACACATGAGGCACCTTTTCCCTAAATAAATTTTGTTGTTTAGGATCCAATAACACTGAGGCTGCAGCGTAGCCAGTCGTGGGATTAACATACAGATACTGCAATGTGACCTGGGGTGGTCCCATAGCTTGAAACTGCCGATCATATCGGTAGTCGGGGCCAGGTGTGGGTTTGTACCACATGGTCACATGAAGGCCATCGTCGGGCATAAATTGGACCTTATCTACTCCCTGCTTTACTCTAGTTTTCCTTAGCAACTCCCGAGCTTGTGGTGTTTGGCCTAGGTCCAGAGACCAGTAATACTGCGGAACTGACGATCCATGGACCACTAGAGCTTGCCTGTCTATTATTGCTTTCATGCCTGTGGTCGTGGCAACAATGCTTATGCCCATCCGGACCATAAGGTCTCTTCCTAGTAAGTTTACTGGGCATGACGGGCTCACCAGAACTTGGACCTCACACTCTGTCCCTGTCTCTTCATCTTTTACCGTTATGGGATTAGTTAATTGATGGGTCTCAGATTGCCCTCCGGCCGTTCTCACATATACTGTTGAAGTAGAGAACGTTGCTTTTGGCGGAGTTGTAGTTAATACTGTTCTACAGGCTCCCGTGTCACATAAACAATCATATGTCTGTCCATTTACAGTATAATAAACCTCGACCTCAGAATACATAATAGACCTCGACCTCTACCTCCTCGGCCTCTGTAACTTCCCCTGCTCTGGGGGCCTGAATAGACTACTGCGATTGTATCGCCAGAGGCCGCGAAGGTCGCTTCTCCCTTTTGTTTTTGTGCTTTTTGTGCGTGCTGGGCGTACTCTATAGCTTGCTGCACTGAGCCTGTATTCTGATGGACCCAATGTTTATCTATATACCGTTTAAGTTCAGGGTTTAGGCCGGCAAGGAATGCCCTTTTTAATTGTTGTTGGTATACTCCGGCCTCATCACTATCTGGGGGAATGCCTGAATTACTTCTGAAAACTGGTCTCAATCTGTCTAGGAAGTCTTCTGGCTCTTCCCCTTCTTTCTGTCTGCATAGTGAGATTTTACCGTAATCTGCTCTCCTTGAAAATCTTTCTCTGACTCTTTCTTCTAGCTGCCTTAGGCTGTGTCTCAGGGCGGATGAATCATGCGGGAGGGGTGTTCCGTCGTACGCATGCCCTGTGAAATCTCCTGCAACTCTGACTCTTTCTTCCGTCTGTCCAACTTTCCGCTATTTTTAGTGCGCAACATTTCTAGTTTTACAGTTTTTCTCCATTGGTTTGGCTCATTTCTTGAAACCGAGAAGACATTCTCAAAACCATAAGGTCATTTGGCCAAACAGTCTTACAGTTCTGCTCAACATTATAGCTCACTAGCAAAATCAAATATCTTTCCCCAAACTCTTCATCCATGCTTCAAAAGCAGATTCCTTTCCCATATAAAAGGTCAGTACAGTCAAAATAGCACAGATCCTTCTCAATTGCCTTGGCACATGTGCATTCATTTAGTGCTTTTGTCAAAATAACCTGGATGGTTTAGCACAACACCATGGATCCCCTGCAAAAGCTCATATCTCTCCCAAAACAGTTTATCCATGTGTCAAAACTAAATATCCTTCTCATATAAATAGTCAATGCCCCCAAAATGCATTATACCTTTGGCATTGTTTAAGCACTGCAAGTCAAAATGCTTAGACGTTTTGTCACTGAGGCACAGGTCTAGCAACAGAATACAACTATGAATAAAACTAAAAGATTTTACAGTAAAAGCAGCCTCCAATAAACCACTCATACTCAAGGAAACTGTAAACATTTTTATTCGTACAAAGAAATGTTAACATTAGAGAACATACTGTGAAAAGAAAACGTATACAGGATTCTGTAAATGTGAACAGTTATAAACACAAACAAAAAACAAAAAAAACAAAAAAAACTCTAGCCTACCATACTGTAAATAAAGTTTCAGAACTATAGTACAGTAATATTTTCAGTGGTCGCCATTGTCACCCTCTCTTTCCTGGCCACCATCCTCATCCTCCTGGCCATCGACGCGCTGCTCTCTGTTAGGCCATAAATTCTCATTCACATCGCAACGGATATTTTCTCTTGCGATGCAGCGAGGGAAGAAACGGCGTGAATGTCTCAGCTATCCCCTACATTGATCCCCTGTGATGTCCTCACATGCAGCATCCATTGCATGCAGCAGGGCCCTCTGGTCTTGAGCCTGATGCTCAATTACAGTTTTTCTCCATTGGTTTGGCTCATTTCTTGAAACAGAAATTACATTCTCAAAACTCTAAGATCATTTGGCAAAACACTCTTACAGTTTAGCACAACACTATAGCTCACCTGCAAAAGCTCATATCTCTTCCAAAACTGTTCACTCAGGCTTCAATCTAAATCCCTTTCTCATTTAAACAGTCAGTGTCTCCAAAATGGCAAAGATCCTTCTCAATAGCTTTGGCTCATTTCTCGACACAGATCGGACATTCTCATCATTCTTGGTGCTTTTGTCAAAATAAACCTGGATGGTTGATCACAACAACATGGTTCACCTGCAAAAGCTCATAGCTCTCCTAAAACAGTTCACTCATGTGTCAAAACTACATTTCTTTCTAATCTGCTTAGTCAGTGCCCCCAAAATGCATCGTCCCTTTGGCATTGTGTGAGTACTGCCATACAAAATGTTTAGATGTTTTGTCACTATGGCAGAGGACCAACAATATACAACAGAAAAGAGTAGCCTCCAAGGTTTGACATCACAGATTGCACTCACACTACCAAGGAAATTATAACCATTTTTTATTCACATGCAAAGAAAGTTTCATACATATGTAAAAAGAAAATGTACATTACAGTAATAAATTGTATAAACACAAAATCAAAAAACAAGGACTTATTCAGTGGTCGCTGTACTCATTCTCCCGCTCTTGTCCACTGTCTTCACCCTCCTGATTATTTACACGCTGTTGTCCGTCTGGCCACAGATTCTCGTCCACATCACAGCGGATACTTTCTCTTGCAATGCAACGAGGGAAGAAACGGTGTGCATGCCGCAACCATCCCCTGCATTGATCTCCTGTAATGTCGTCACATGCTGCGTCCATAGCATGGAGCAGGGACGGCTGATCCTGAGCATGATGCTCATACACTCTCCACCTCCAAGCAGAGAAAAACTGTCTATCGGATTGAGGAAAGGAGAGTAAGGTGGTAGGAACTCCATGACCATCCTTGGATGCGTTGCAAACCAGCCCCTAATAAGTGGGCTATGGTGGAAATTGACATTGTCCCACACAATTACATAAATGGGTAGGTGAGGCCCTATGAGACCTCTCTCATTTTCTGGGATAACATCGGTATAAAGGCGATCCAAGAAGATGAGGAGCTTGTGTGTGTTGTATGGGCCAAGACTGGGGATGTGAGTGGCCACACCATTCTCAGATATGGCAGCACACATTGTTAAATTGCCCCCTCGCTGGCCTGGGACATCCACCGTGGCCCGCTGACCAATGATGTTACGGCCACGTCTGCGGCCCTTGGCCAGGTTGAAATCAAATTTTCCAAGAAATTCATATATGATGTTCATGGTATTATGTTCTTGACTAATTTTGACATTTGAACAGACTATTGTGCATGTGATGACTTACACGATGAAATCATGCTGACATGTTTTGGAGAGAACAACCATTAGACTGAAAATCAGCTAATCAGTTTAGATCAGCAAGATCTATTTATTTGGAAAATGTGCTAAATGTGGGCTCATTGTGCTAACTGTAGCTACTTGTACATAATCATTTGAAAAAAAGCACAGAGTCACTTGAGACATGTACTAAAGCATTTGCAATTTGATGAAACCAATGAGAAATGACATTCTGTTGTGAACAATTGCAAGGTGGTTTGGAGATTTGTCCATGTTATTTTGAGAATGTCATCTCGGTTTCAAGAAATGAGCCAAACCAATGGAGAAAAACTGTATTTCATGGTATTATATCCTTGACTAATTTTGACAGTTGAACAGACAATTGTGCATATGATGACTTACACAATGAAACCATGCTGATATGTTTTGGAGAGAGTAACCATTTCACTGAAAAATCAACTAATCAGTTTAGATCAGCAAGATCTATTTATTTGGAAAATGTGCTAAATGTGGGCTCATTGTGCTAACTGCAGCTACTTGTACATAATCATTTGAAAAAAAGCACAGAGTCACTTGAGACATGTACTAAAGCATTTGCAATTTGATAAAACCAATGAAAAATGACATTCTCTTGTGAACAATTGCAAGGTGGTTTGGAGATTTGTCCATGTTATTTTGAGAATGTCATCTCGGTTTCAAGAAATGAGCCAAACCAATGGAGAAAAACTGTAAATCGCTCTGTAACTTGAGAAGGTCTGTCGTATGGAGGCTTCCTCCAAACCCATGCTTTCTTCTCCACCTTTGATTACTTATAGTCCCTGCTCCTTCTACATATCCTTCCATAAACTTTTCATCTCCCTCTAAGGATGGCTGTTTACTTTGCCCCTTTCCCATCCTTTTACTTGTCTATTGTTATTACTACAAGGGTCCTGAGCAGAAATTCTCTGGCACGAGATTAGGGAGAGGACACTAACACGGCCTTCTACTGCACACTATCTGTGCAGCGGTGTCAGTTTTCAGGGATGGAACCCGTCCTTGATCTCCCAATCACCAGTACGTCTTTCTTCTCAGGCAAAGAAACAACAGGACTGGTAGAATCAGCCTAGGATTCTATAAATCACTTAGTCCTCCACATTCACACAAACATTCATACCCGGTTGATTACGGCCAACTCTAGCCTTTGTCAATTAACAGGTCAATTAAATTCTAATTCAACTATTTCCTTTCGGCGAAATATAACCAATTTAGATTATTTCCTTTCGGCGAAATATAACCAAATTTAGATTATTTCCTTTCGGCGAAATATAACCAAATTTAGACTATTTCCTTTCGGCGAAATATAACCAAATGTCTCACCTCTGGGGTCAGTCACGACGGTCGGGGTCCGTCAGGCATCACCAGGCGTCGAGCGCAGTCCTAACCACCGGCCTGGTCACGAATTCTCACGTTCCAGGACTTTCTCGACCCGTCTTAGACGAGCGGCTGTCGACAGACTTCGGTGTCGCTCCTCTCGGCGCCCCGGTGATGTCCTCAGGATTCCCCGATCCCCACGGATCACTGGTTTGTGATCCGGCTCGAAGGACCAAGTTTTTATGTCAGAGAGAGTGATCAGCCCCCCCCGGCTGCTGGCCCACAGTGTATGAGACACGCGCTGTTTTACTTGTACAAGGGGAGCCACACCTTCTACAGTGAGTTACAGTGATGGCTTCCAAGGTGTGGCCCCTGACAGAGTTTATTTATACTATAAGGTAAACATACTGATCAGGTTACATTGTGGGTGTGAACAACATTTGGAATGGGATAGGATGCAATGGGAAAGTGGGAGTGGGAACAGGAACAACAGAACGTACAGCAGAGGTGGGCTCATCTGCTGCACGTGATGGAAAATTACTGGTAAACACTTACACAGTGGTTTCATGAAACAAGTTATGCATTCTTCAGAATACACGTGAGTGATAATATATATACAATTTCAACCCAACACCACCTATTATTATTATTATTATTATTATTATTATTATTATTATTATTATTATTATTCCCCATTCAGTATTATATCATAGCTTACCAGTATACTACAGTGGTACCTCAGAACTCGAACTTAATCCGTTCAGAACTCCGGATCGAATCCTAAAAAGTTCGAGTTATGATCGAATTTTCCCCATAAAAAAAATGGAAAACCAATTAATTGGTTCCCGGCCCACAAAAATTACACCTAAATATGTTTTTTTAGAATTTAAACACTAAATGAATCGGATAAAACAAGAAGAGCATATACTGTACTAAACACATCTAAGCACATTTATCAAAACAGTAATTTGTAAAGTAAGAAAATAAATGTGTCCAAACAATGTGTAAAGTTAAAAAAAACACGGTTTGACTTCTGAGATTCAGATCGAGTTCTAGGTAGTTCTGGCTGGTTCGACTTTTAAGAAATTTGAGTTCTAATGAGTTCGAGAACTGAGGTACCACTGTATATCGAACTCCATAGTAGGCTAACAGCAAAGCTTAGTTTAGCCTTATAACAGAGAAGTTCCACCTGGCCAGAAACAAAATCCCGCAGAACAGTTTTGTAAATTCATTTTCCTGTTTTGACTCATTGACGTCACATCACAATCTACACAAAAATGGCGTTAGTTTACTGACATATGCCAGTTGCTCTCACAACACACACACACACATAATGTTGCTCCAACTACTCACATGACACACGGTGACCTACAGTGCAGCAGAGCAAATGCTCTTCTGGGTAGTGTTGTGGGCGCGATGCACTAGGGCTGTGTCCAAATTCAGGCTGCATTTGAAGAACAAATGTCTTAAAGCGGCATGATAAGGCCGTCCTATTTCGAAGGCCCCTTCAAATCATGCCTAGAAATGCATTATTCTTTTGCCTAGTTCCCAAGATTCAATGTACGAACTTTCAAAGGAAGCAGCCTACAAAAGCTACAGAGGCGGTGTCCTTTGAAGGATGAAGCCCCTGAATTCAGACACAGTCTCTCTTTCTACATGGCTCTATTACAGGCATGATCACGCAAACATGGTAGAACCAAAATAGTCATGTGACTTCCACTGTTGGAAGACAATGAAACAGATGTAATCTGTAATATTTACAAAATATACAGATTGCCTTTACTTTAAATAGGTTAATAATTTTGTGATTTACATGTGCTGTTTTGTAAGATTATGAAATGAAATATGAGTTTTGTGACATTTGTAACATAATGAGAGGATGCATCTGCAGAGATGGCAGCTGTTTGGGGATGGGGGGGGTTATTTGATGGCTCTGTGTAATGGAACCGTGACACAAGATCATGAATGATTGTAATGGTCTCGGTTTCAGAACCATTACACAATTACTATTTTTGCATCTGTAGTGCATCAGGCAGATCAAAATTTTCTCACTTTCAGAAAAGAGCACTTTTCCTTGTGAATACTTGTCTCTCTGTCTGTCTGGTTGCCTGATCTTGTCTGTCTTTCGACCCTGCGTTTTTCTTGCCATTCTGATTGCTGACGTACATTGTCTGATCTTCACACGTCCCCAGCTTCTACTTCTGCCTGCCCGTTTGGATCCTGTCTGTGCTCTGTCTGGTTTTTGACTTGGACTGTCAACACTGATTCTGTCTGCCATATTAAACTATTTTTTTTTGCTGGAGACCCATCCGCACTCCCATCTTCTGCTGCTGACCCCTGATATCTGATCCTTAAGTCATTAACACATGAGTTTTACCTGTTATGGTGACTTATCTGCAAAGAAATTATTCTGCATCTGTGGTAAAGATAATTACTTGTGTAATTGCTTTTTATTTTCTGATTGTTCAGTTCCCTTCTCATGGGGTAGTTCCTTTTGTTAATTGCTATCTTTATGTACATTCTTGGAGCATTATTAATACTAGTGATCCAGAGTGAATAGTGTGAGTTTTAGTGAATAGCAGAGTTTCAGTTTGTGTACAATCTAGCCCAGTCCCTCCATCATCTTGAACTTAGCACTTTGCATAAAGTTGCAAGGCATGCCTTGTATATATTATAAAATGGGTTGCTTCTTGTGGGTACGAGGAGTGGTCTCCTTATTAGGTTAGTGGGCGGAGTGAGGGGCCACCAAAGGCTATATACAGTATATATATACATATATACTGTATGCGTAACTATATATTACAAGTCAGAAAAATGTGTGTCATTCCCTAATTTTGTCATCATCGATACACAGGGTGTGAAATCTTCGTGTTGTAATCTCTTGGACATGGATAGTCCTCTTGGATTAGTAATCCTGCTGGCTTTTGTCGTCTTGGGAAAATGTAAGTTTTAAGCATATTTCCAAGTATAATATTGATCACTCATGTAACAGAATTTGTTTAAAGTTCTTGGAATGCTAATAATTGTTGTTATTAGTTTAATGAAATTGATTGAAATATTGATATATAAATTTGACTGGGGAAGATATATGCATAATAAATGTAACTGAAATGGGTAATTACTGCATTAATTTATTGTTTTAACTTTAATAACTAAGGGTTATGATTTTATGACAGTGATAAACTAATACATGATTATGTATTAGGTACATTGCGTACTTTTATTATTGATCCTGGATGTAATCAGCTGTAAATGCTATGTCTTGTGCTCTCATTGACTATAGCCCATTGCTGCACTCATTGCCAGTTGCAACAAAAGTCACACAAATATACAGGGATTGCTATGTATTTATTAATAATTATTAATAATAACAATCACAACAATAAAAATAATAATAATAATATCATTACAACTACTACAACAACAACAACAACAACAACAACAATTGACAGGGTTCATACACTTTTCAATGAACAAATTTCCATGACTTTTTCATGACTTCTCCATTACAAACACGTACTTTGTGTAAAGGAACCAGCTGTTACGATCTTGCATTCATACTTTCGATATGGATTTGCCTTCCATTGCATATAGTTTTAGACATGTTGCTTTTCTCTCTAGTTCAGACACACACTATTTAAAAAGTTGCATAGTTAATTTTCTTAATCTGGTCTAAAAATTGTGTGAGCTGAACGATTATTATGCACACCGGATTATCAGTTCTAGCTATCACCAGATAATCATTAATTCAGTCATTAATTTCTTAATTACATTTGCAATAACAAGAAACAATAATTAGCGAGTTGTAAAAGTTAGTGCTAAACAACAAATTAGTTATATGTGGCATAATAATTACCCTAACGTAACATAAGCACGATATATGCGTCACAAAAATAAGCATAAAATAGTTAACTTGAAGTGTACCCAACATGTTATAGAATGTGTAAAGTTGATATATGACACATTATAGAAAAAATTATAAAAGATACCACCATAAACAAAAAATGCCATGGT
This sequence comes from Paramormyrops kingsleyae, assembly GCF_048594095.1. Taxonomy (NCBI): domain Eukaryota; kingdom Metazoa; phylum Chordata; class Actinopteri; order Osteoglossiformes; family Mormyridae; genus Paramormyrops; species Paramormyrops kingsleyae. The sequence goes on along the minus strand of NC_132811.1, from coordinate 15,219,914 downwards.
GCACTTTATATGTAAAAATGCAGGAAGGCCCTTGGGCGTGTGGCAACTGTTAGCATCTGTGTGGAACTATAAGCTACATATTACTTTATACCTTTTGTGAAAGTGTTTATTTTATATATTAAACATGTTCCTTCCAGTAACCATTTAAATGACACACTCTCTTCTCTTGCTGTCAGACACACGTCTATCTGTACACAATCTGATACTTGAAGTTGAACTTAACACATTCTGTATCTAAATTTCTCTGCTAGCAGAGCAATCTTTTTCACAAGGTAGCACATCATGTGTCTATATGTGAAATGTACAGTGGTGTCTCAAAACATCACAGACAATTGCACACACATCCATGCTCATGTCTTTTTGATCTGATATTTGGACTTCATATGGTCTTTATACATTCTACTCTTCAAATTAACAATATTTATTACATAAAAAATATTTTCTTGCTCACAAGATCACACAAAATGCATGACGTTGACAACATACGTGCACATCGTTATATATTTTTTTTAATAGCATCTAATATTTCAACTTTACCCCAGATAGCAGCGGACTGCGGGGCGGATCCGCCCTCAAGTCGGCAGATCCGCCTGACAGTCGCATTCAATTTTATTAACCTGCCAGAGTGAGGCCCCGCCCACAGAAAACACCCAGTCCAAATACGGACTCGTTACAGAGGCTGGGCGGATCAACACACCTAACGCGCGTTTTTCATTTTGAAGCTTCGCTGAAGATTCATCTGCAGGCACAAACGCAGTGAAGTAAATGCCGTTAAATATGCTTAAAGTTACTTAATTATTACTTAAATAACTTAACTAAACGTAACATCAACTTCATTAAAATACATTTTTAAAGCTCAAATTGGTAAACGGGCCGCTTCATTATCAGACAGGTACGTAAACGCTAACATAATTGGCTAAGGGGGGGTAGCTGAATCTCTGTGAGGAGGAATTGGGTATCGTGACCGCTCCGAAACTGCATGGGATCAGCCACAGATTGTGGCGGTAATAATTAAACAACTGAACGCGACTTTTTGCTTTAAAATTTGTTTAAAATGTAAGTTAATTTACGTACAGTGTGGTAAACTGGTCGTGATTTAGCACATTAGCCTGAAATATATCAAACGGTGCTGCCAGCATTCCTTGACGTACAACATGAACATGTCTTTTGTGTTGTATATTTCTTTTAGATAAAATGAATAGGAAGACTGTGCCTGTGCCTCAAAATGTCTGAGTGCCCAGTGATTGTTTTTGTTGTTAAAATAAAGCTATGTTATATAAGTTTAAATATGAAGTTCTGATTCTTAAATAAATTATGTTTGTACAATTTGAAGTCTCATTTTTTAAATGAATCAATATATTGCTATAATTTGCATTGCTATAATAGAATAATGTTCTATGAATGCATTATGAAGGTGCACTGAGTGTTCTATAAATGCATAATGAATGCATTAATATAAAACATTACCACATAAACTAAGGCTTGCATGTGCAGCTTTTTAGCGTTGTTTGCCCTTTTAATAATCTTCGCTCTGGCGGTTGTGAATTGAGCTCACTGTGGTGTCCGGTGTACATACTGGAGCATGTTCCTTGTGCTATTTGTGTATGTTATCAGTGTTTTACAAAGTTTGCACGCAGTTTTTGTCTTGTCTGTGCTTTTCTTGCCGTTTTCGTTTGTGATACCGGAAAGATATAATGCACAGCCGATTGAAGATGGGAGGGTGTGTCAATTTCAAATTCTATCGCCATCTTGCGGTCGGTCAAAACCAAAAACTCACGTACGACGTCGGCGTGAATACGCAGTGACATCTGACGTCGAACTGACGTCCTGAAATCTAATGTAATATTACACCAGTCTTTCTATTAAGTAAAGTACCATGAAGTACTCCTAAAGTAGCGATTCATTTTCCACATCAGCCGGTTTAAATCATCATACATTTACATCGATTTTTAACCGATTCGCAATTCATCGTTACATGCCTATTAAGAATACAACACGAGACATGATACAGCAACCAATAATACTGCATTACAGACTGAACTTTTTACCCTTGAATGAAAAAGTTTTAGTAGGCTACTTAGGGCTGAAAGACCTTTTACTAACACGTAAACGTATAATTGTACTGTGCTTAAATGTGTACACTACCAATCAAAAGTTTTTGCCCACACTGAGATATTCTACATTTGCATGTTACTCACTTAAAATTTACTAAAAGTACACTCAACATTGTTTGCTAACAAATAAATTTACAGCTCGTTCACCATCTGAGTACCCTTATTAGCAAGAAAATGCCATGTCTTTGATCCATCAAAGTAACCTCCTCTAGCAGTTACAGTATAACAGCAGAGAAAATTTGAGGCATTCTTTCTACAAGGGACATTAAATACTGCTCCGTTTCATGGGATGGAAGAATTAACTAGTGTATTTAAAGTTAAAAGGACAACCTAAAATATATGCAATCACCACATAACCATGCAGTTAATAGGTTGTCAGACATGCAGTTACATAGCCTACTCTTTCCATGTTATAAAGGAAACTTGTTTTATTTAACTTACACTTTTATTTATAGTTGTTCACTTACCTTTCTATTGCTCAAAAAGAATAAAAAATCTGCAATTTATGAAATTGCAGTGTTAAGTATAATCGAGATACTGCTTGAGACTGGATAATACTGCGAATGTTGATTTAAAATAAACGTAGTTCTCAAAAATCCCATGACTTTTCCAAAACATTCGATTTTTATTTTCCAGAACTTATGCTGGTCTGGAAAACATTTATTAATTCCATGATTTTTCTAGGATATACATGACCGTACGAACCCTGAATTAAGCACACGTTTCTTTTCCTTTGTCTGTCTAAACCAGAGCATGTGAGTGGAGCGGAGCGTGAGCGCGGAGCGGTTTTTTAATTAAGGCTGGAGTGGTCGCTCTGTCTCGCTCCAGCTTCGCTCCGACACCGCTCACACTAAGACTCTGAGGCGTGGCCAGATCTACCCAGAATTCATCTGTACAATTATCAAGACTGTTACACAAATTGGGCGAGATGGAATTCGCAAAGTATTTCACAAAGGAAACTGATAAATCATACAAGTGTACTATTCTTATCAAACGTATAGATAACAATAATGTACAGCAAGAACAACAATGTCTTGAAACTGTTTCAGTGAATAAAGATTCACTTTGGAATCACTTTTCTCAGAAACTTGAGTGTGCTACGCGAACAGGCGGAAGCCAGAGCAAAACGCGAGCAAGTTTTATATGGTTGTAGCATATCAAGTCTATAAAGTAAATTAAAGTATAAAAGCCTATAAAGTAAATATTGGTAATCAAATTCGTTTTGTCATTCAAAATAGGTCTAATAGGATTTTTCTTAATTTCACGTGACGCTGTCAGTGAAATTTTATTTTATAGAGACGCAGCAGCAGCAACAGAAATAAATTGAGGAATTTAAAATGTGCCTGTATATTCTTTAGGCTATTAAGCCCACTGATTCCTTTATTTTTAACCCTATTTTTGTGTGGAATGCCATTGCCAAACCCGTCCGTTGTTGCCTATAAGTTGCTTAAAAATAAATATTTTCTGTTCTGACTGGCAATGTTGCCGTTGCTCATATTTCTTTATGATATAAGGCTTCGGTTTAAGGTGACGTTTGTTAGGCATGCAGATTATTTGTCCCTCTTTTAAACTGGAGCGTGCGTGGAGCGATTTGACTGGAGCGGGAGGAAATTTTAGAGGAGCGAGGAGCGGTGTTTAGCGGAGCGGCTTAGTGCGAATAAGAGCGTAGGAGCGGGCGGAGTCAACAGCCTCGTGAACGAGGAGTGGAAATTCTCACCGCTCCACTCCGCTCAGATGCTCTGGTCTAATCTGAATATAAATGACATATATAAAGATATAAAATCAAACATTCTACTATTGATGGCCATTATCAGTGGTGCTGGATGGAGTTTGACATTTAGAGTAGATTAACTTGCCCTGGCAGGATGGACATAAGTGCAATAGATACGTTGTGAAAGGTGCAGATGCAGAAAGTATTGACTTTCCCGTGTTAACACATTAGAGAAGCCACACTGCCTGTTTGAGATGTGCATCTCAGGCACAGTACACTCCAGTGAGTCTGAGTGGTGCCTATTTTTCATGCATGCAGTAAGCGGTTCTTAGCAAAGATAGACAGCTAAAAGACCTGTTGATAGTCATACTGATATCACACCAGACACATTACATAACTTACACCTTTCCTATAATTTCAATGTCTAGGCTACATGTCATAGACATGAAAAAATACAAATATTAATTATTTGAACCATTTTCCCAATTGCCTGTTATTAAAAGAGAGAATGGAGGCTACATATGTACTATATAATCAGAGCAGAAAACTCAAAGTATAGGCTATAATTATATATATCGATAAGTTAACAGATCATCAGGTGACGCGCAGTAGTTTTCAGCAGTGGATAGCACCAGCTAAAGTGTAAGTTAGATCGTAAGGTTAGTTGCAAAGCCTACCTTAAATCATACATTGAAACTAGCTAGTTTTAAACTAGCATCACATTCTTTGTCAGTTGCACCACTGCTACTTAAGTTCCATCTTAGTTAGTATTTACTAAATAAAGATATTATGGCACAGAATGACATTTAACCATGGAGAACCAATCAGTAACACTGTCTGATATTACTGGAATCAACTCACTCTTCCACGTTTGTCAAATTTGGGTTATGTATAGCTGCTGATTTGTTTTCTCTGTACTTGTGAGAAGTATTTCAGCCACACCCGTAATGTGCCACAATCAGTGGTGTGATATGAGATGTGTGTTCGATAGGTAGCTTGTTGGGTTAGGTTTAGGGGCGCAAGGGATCGCAAATCTCACGGTTCAGCTCATATCACGGTACAGTATGTGATCGAGTAATCAGATTGGATAATTTTTCGGATCGCAAAGAAGATAAGAGAGACAAATATAACTTTTCGTTCCATTTATTACTTAAATACCTGAAAGAAAGCTCAAAGCAAGGAACTTTTAACATGCCCGTGTATGTGAACACACAGACTGTTTTGTCTGTATCTATTCACTGCAACTCTGCATTATATGGAGGTATGACCTCCACCTCTTTAAGGGGGTCCAGGGGGTTGTATTGGTTGGTTTTTATTATTGGAGGGGTTACAACCCCCCCATAATTTACACCCATGGAATAACTTATGATAAATATAAATATAGCCTGTGCAGGTGAAAACAACTTAAATATAAATTAAACATGGCAATTTAAAATAACTGTAAAGTCTCCCAATACAATCGTCAAGGCCCTTGACTATCGAGGTGAATACTCATTAATTATCTCTTTTTATCAAGCCAAATACGGTTATAATCATTATAACATATCCCCATCGAGCTAAATATACATTCATAATAAAACATGTCGGTTATAGGCTACTGTTAAAATAAATGTAAACGATTTTTAACAATAGTTAAGTTAAACAACCCTTTTAAAAGCATTCCAAACATAATTTATTGATGTAAACACATGCTGCAGTCGGGATTGCACCATCACGAGCCAAAAGGAAAGGCTGAAGTCACATCTACTTGGGCGGAGCAGGTAGCGCACACGCTGAAATGTGAACATAACCTTTTTACATTGTTTTCAAATTATAACAAACTACAAAGCTCTATATCCATTAAATATTTTAGAATTTTAAATAATTTTCCTTATCTAAATACCGTACAAGTAATTATGTTGTATGTTTCATAATGCTCCCTGGTGAAATGCGCCTTCCTGTTTATTTACATGTGTAGCAAAACACCCACCTCTCAAAACATGATGGCATCGGCGTTTGTACCTCCCTAAGGGTCCAGTGATCAAGATCCATTACCGTTCTTTATTCACAAAAGAGGCTAAATTGGCAAAATGTTGCAAAATCTACCACTAGATAACCTAATGCCCCATTCACATCTTGCAGCTTAGGGACACTGAGAGGTAGTCAGTATGAGCAAACTTCTAATGATTTTACTTTGTTAACTTTGACCTACTGCACTAGAAGCTCGTGGACGCCGGGGAGTCGGGGACGCTCTCTGACGTAGATGGAGCAGGCGGGGACAAGGTCATTCAGAATAGTTCCTGCGAAGTTATTAAAGGGGTGGCAAGGCAAACAGACGTGTAGCTTATCTTTGTGCCGACTGCCGTTAGGGTATAATTTGTCAAAGCACATGTAATTGTGCTGAACATGTAAAACGTGTTCAGCTCAATAGCAAACCTTTACTTTTTCGCAAATAAATTACCATAAAACATTCATTTAAAAGTATCTTTTTTAAAGCAGTACTATATACAAACATTTTACAAGCACATCTTAGGATATAGTTCACTGTGGCAATACAAGTACAACAGAAAAGGACCGTTAAAATGACGTACAATTGGAAGTTAACCTTCCTTTTAAGTGATAAATGTGAAATGGTTAAATCATGTATGTGGTAGTACAGCAATGGGTAACCAATGAATAATGCTATTATTTGTATAAAATACATTCTAAATTTGTGAAGCCCTAGCAATAACATGTAGGTTTTTATAGGGAGGGTCGACAGGCTATTTTTTATATATTATTTTAGAGAGTATATATTTGCTGTCAGTATTTGCTCACATGAAAAACACCACACAGATGTTATAAACAGATTCACACTAAGTTCTAAGCATGTTTTAGGAAAACATTTAGATAAAAAATATCTAAAGTGTAAACCATCTTAGCGGTAAACCCAAAATGCACTTCCTCATTTCTTCCAGAGTATACCTTTCCACTACTGCCATCTTCAGCTAGGCAGCTGAGCCTCACCTTGCAGAAAGCGTGCAGCTAGCAGGCTTCCCATTGAGAACAGAGCAAAACCACATCCTGGCACCAGTTACTGTTCCTTCAGAAACACACTTTCACAGACTATTGTCCATTTGCGAACTTATGCAGCACTGGCAGTATGTATATATGGGAGGTGGTTGTTTTCGAAACTTATAAAAATTATGATCAAAAATGTTAGTTGACTAGGATCCTTTCTGTGCTTTATAAGCATCGTCATTTAGTTTTTTTCTGAATAATGAATTTGAAAAATTACTATTTTGGTGCTTTTTAAAAAAATAAAAAATAAAAGAATAGAAGATGCCCATGACATCACAGTAGGCAGAAGTGTCTGTGGTTACACCCCCTAAGTGGCAAAAAGACTGAGTGGCAGGGTTCGCGTTCAGCTTGGGTGTTGCAAAAATATATCGAAAATAGGAAAAAGCTGTTGTGCGATTGGCTGTTGTGTCCTCATCACTATTCTCCAACAAATCCCGCCTTGAAGAATGACCAAGCATCAAGGCTTTTCAATGCCTTTGGACTTTGTGTATTTCCCATGCAGCAAAATCAGGTACATATAATTCAATTCAGTTTCAGTTTCAAATGATTTATTGTTATTCCTCTACAAGTCTACATCAACTGTGCAATGTAAAGGAACAAAATGTTTCCTCAGGTTCCAGTGCACAGTAGCCTATAAATAAATTAAGGGAGATATGGCAAGTAAGTAAAAGGAATGGAATTAAAAGTACTATAATAATAAAAATCAAAATAATCGAAAAATAAATAATAATAAACCTGATTAAAAATACAGTAAATGTAAAATATTAATAGAAAGTGGCAGGATAGTCAGTGTGCAATGGCATGCTAAATGAGGAGGCTGTACACAATGCCTGATAATTGGCCCAGGCCAGTGGGGCCAGTGCCCTGGCGCCTCAGACTGGAGGGGGCCACGGAGCATCAGAGGCCACAACATTTACAGTGCAATCTGAGTACAACGGCGTGCTAAATGAGGAGGCTGTACACAGCCTGAGAGGAATCAGGGATGTACGTGCAACATTCTCTCCCCACTATAGCACAAACACCATCTTTCTCAGCTAATAGGAGATCTAACGCCATACAGTTTTGCAGAGCTACCTGCTTAACTGCGGATAATTCACCCTTAACGGCCTTCACAGTATATCAAGTGTCTGATTAGCCACTTTCTGTACTGCAGTCTGTAGGGCAGCCACCTCTGTCTGAAGGTCTGCCACTCCAAGGGATGGAATAAACACTCCAAACCATTGCTCAGTTCGACCGTCTGCTGCGTGAATATACATGCACAGCCAAAGACATCTGCGCCTTGGGCACCACGCGTATAGGAGGGACAACGTAAAAAAAACTAGCTAGCAAATAATAAGCCCTATTATTTGAATTTTAGTGGTATTGATTCTGCATTCCACAATTTCATATTTATAGGCATTTTTAGAAGCTTCATCTGATAGCCCAGATACTGTTTTGTTAAATATGTTTAGATTTTATTCACAGACAGACTAGGAAAAGGAAAGATGGAGACATCAGACACTTTTTTGGTGGTAAAAGAAGAGTAAATAGGAAATATTAGTGTGAAGAGCTACAGAACATTACACTAAAAGTATACAGTAGGTGCAGTTTTGAAAACGTAATGTGTATGAAGGAAAGTGGTGATCAGCAGAAGGCAGGAGAGGCACAGGAGCAGGCAGCAGGAAGATGGCAGGATCAGGACAGTGTGCAGGCAGCAGGGAGATGGCAGGATCAGGACTGTGCAGGCAACAGGGAGATGGCAGGATCAGGACGGTGCAGGCAGCAGGAAGATGGCAGGATCAGGACTGTGCAGGCAACAGGGAGATGGCAGGATCAGGACGGTGCAGGCAGCAGGAAGATGGCAGGATCAGGACTGTGCAGGCAGCAGGAAGATGGCAGGATCAGGACAGTGTGCAGGCAGCAGGAAGATGGCAGGATCAGGACTGTGCAGGCAACAGGGAGATGGCAGGATCAGGACGGTGCAGGCAGCAGGAAGATGGCAGGATCAGGACTGTGCAGGCAACAGGGAGATGGCAGGATCAGGACGGTGCAGGCAGCAGGAAGATGGCAGGATCAGGACTGTGCAGGCAGCAGGAAGATGGCAGGATCAGGACTGTGCAGGCAGCAGGAAGATGGCAGGATCAGAAAAGTGTGCAGGCAGCAGGGAGATGGCAGGATGAGGACAGTGTGCAGGATAGTGAGCAGGCAGCAGGAAGATGGCAGGATGAGGACAGTGTGCAGGATAGTGAGCAGGCAGCAGGAAGATGGCAGGATGAGGACAGTGTGCAGGACAGTGAGCAGGCAACAGGGAGATGGCAGGATGAGGACAGTGTGCAGGATAGTGAGCAGGCAGCAGGAAGATGGCAGGATGAGGACAGTGTGCAGGACAGTGAGCAGGCAGCAGGAAGATGGCAGGATGAGGACAGTGTGCAGGATAGTGAGCAGGCAGCAGGAAGATGGCAGGATGAGGACAGTGTGCAGGACAGTGAGCAGGCAACAGGGAGATGGCAGGATCAGGACTGTGCAGGCAACAGGGAGATGGCAGGATCAGGACGGTGCAGGCAGCAGGAAGATGGCAGGATCAGGACTGTGCAGGCAACAGGGAGATGGCAGGATCAGGACTGTGCAGGCAGCAGGAAGATGGCAGGATCAGGAAAGTGTGCAGGCAGCAGGGAGATGGCAGGATGAGGACAGTGTGCAGGCAGCAGGAAGATGGCAGGATGAGGACAGTGAGCAGGCAGCAGGGAGATGGCAGGATGAGGACAGTGTGCAGGCAGCAGGGAGATGGCAGGATGAGGACAGTGTGCAGGCAGCAGGGAGATGGCAGGATGAGGACAGTGTGCAGGCAGCAGGGAGATGGCAGGATGAGGACAGTGAGCAGGCAGCAGGGAGATGGCAGGATGAGGACAGTGTGCAGGCAGCAGGGAGATGGCAGGATGAGGACAGTGAGCAGGCAGCAGGAAGATGGCAGGATGAGGACAGTGTGCAGGCAGCAGGGAGATGGCAGGATGAGCACAGTCAGCAGGCAGCAGGGAGATGGCAGGATGAGGACAGTGTGCAGGCAGCAGGGAGATGGCAGGATGAGGACAGTGAGCAGGCAGCAGGAAGATGGCAGGATGAGGACAGTGTGCAGGCAGCAGGAAGATGGCAGGATGAGGACAGTGTGCAGGCAGCAGGGAGATGGCAGGATGAGGACAGTGAGCAGGCAGCAGGAAGATGGCAGGATGAGGACAGTGTGCAGGCAGCAGGAAGATGGCAGGATGAGGACAGTGTGCAGGCAGCAGGGAGATGGCAGGATGAGGACAGTGTGCAGGCAGCAGGAAGATGGCAGGATGAGGACAGTGTGCAGGCAGCAGGGAGATGGCAGGATGAGGACAGTGTGCAGGCAGCAGGGAGATGGCAGGATGAGGACAGTGAGCAGGCAGCAGGAAGATGGCAGGATGAGGACAGTGTGCAGGCAGCAGGAAGATGGCAGGATGAGGACAGTGAGCAGGCAGCAGGGAGATGGCAGGATGAGGACAGTGAGCAGGGAGCAGGGAGATGGCAGGATGAGGACAGTGTGCAGGAAGATGGCAGGATGAGGACAGTGAGCAGGCAGCAGGGAGATGGCAGGATGAGGACAGTGTGCAGGCAGCAGGGAGATGGCAGGATGAGGACAGTGAGCAGGCAGCAGGGAGATGGCAGGATGAGGACAGTGTGCAGGAAGATGGCAGGATGAGGACAGTGAGCAGGCAGCAGGGAGATGGCAGGATGAGGACAGTGTGCAGGCAGCAGGGAGATGGCAGGATCAGGACTGTGCAGGCAGCAGGAAGATGGCAGGATCAGGAAAGTGTGCAGGCAGCAGGGAGATGGCAGGATGAGGACAGTGTGCAGGCAGCAGGCAGATGGCAGGATGAGGACAGTGTGCAGGCAGCAGGCAGATGGCAGGATGAGGACAGTGAGCAGGGAGATGGCAGGATGAGGACAATGAGCAGACAGCAGGGAGATGGCAGGATGAGGATAGTGAGCAGGCAGCAGGGAGATGGCAGGATCAGGACGGTGCAGGCAGCAGGAAGATGGCAGGATCAGGACTGTGCAGGCAGCAGGAAGATGGCAGGATCAGGAAAGTGTGCAGGCAGCAGGGAGATGGCAGGATGAGGACAGTGTGCAGGCAGCAGGAAGATGGCAGGATGAGGACAGTGAGCAGGCAGCAGGAAGATGGCAGGATGAGGACAGTGTGCAGGCAGCAGGAAGATGGCAGGATCAGGAAAGTGTGCAGGCAGCAGGGAGATGGCAGGATGAGGACAGTGAGCAGGCAGCAGGAAGATGGCAGGATGAGGACAGTGAGCAGGCAGCAGGGAGATGGCAGGATGAGGACAGTGTGCAGGCAGCAGGAAGATGGCAGGATGAGGACAGTGAGCAGGCAGCAGGGAGATGGCAGGATGAGGACAGTGTGCAGGCAGCAGGGAGATGGCAGGATCAGGACAGTGAGCAGGCAGCAGGGAGATGGCAGGATGAGGACAGTGTGCAGGCAGCAGGGAGATGGCAGGATGAGGACAGTGAGCAGGCAGCAGGGAGATGGCAGGATGAGGACAGTGTGCAGGCAGCAGGGAGATGGCAGGATGAGGACAGTGTGCAGGCAGCAGGGAGATGGCAGGATGAGGACAGTGTGCAGGCAGCAGGGAGATGGCAGGATCAGGACAGTGAGCAGGCAGCAGGGAGATGGCAGGATGAGGACAGTGAGCAGGCAGCAGGGAGATGGCAGGATGAGGACAGTGTGCAGGCAGCAGGGAGATGGCAGGATGAGGACAGTGTGCAAGATAGTGAGCAGGAAGCAGGAAGATGGCAGGATGAGGACAGTGTGCAAGATAGTGAGCAGGAAGCAGGAAGATGGCAGGATGAGGACAGTGTGCAGGCAGCAGGAAGATGGCAGGATGAGGACAGTGAGCAGGACCAAGAGGTGAGTTAGAAATTAGGCTGTACTTTAAGATCTACTGTATCATCAAGACAGATATTAGCCTGATAGGCAAATATTTATTTCTGATGGCTGTTGGAGCTGGGGGACTGAGAGGGCAGGAATAACACCAGGCTGCTGGACCAGACCAGGCTGTTTGTAACTGTATAGGCTTATTACTTTTACTAGTTCTTCTAGGATAATTCCTGGGAGTTATCAAAACCAAGTTCTTTTGTATAGGGATAAGGATAATGAGATCTTCTGTATTGATTCTCATTGTGTCGCATGTCCAGACCATGACCGTGTGTTGCATACATGTACATGTTAGAAAACACCCCTAGCGCATCTTGCACTCTTAACATTGATCCTGGTGGCGACTATTCGTATTGACGCGCTAGCGGACCATAATGGTCATAGAAGTGTAATGAAGGCAGTACCCCACAATTATGGAGGGGTAATTCGCACTCTGGTTTTCGCCACTTTTAGCTTTAGATCAATTACCACTCAGCTATCACCATACAGTCCTATGCAGGGTCACAGGTGTCTGTAGCCTATCCCAGAAACTACAGACACAAGGCAGGGAATAACCCAGGATGGGGCGTCAATCCATCACAGGGCTCACACACACACCATTCACACACACATTCACACTTACTATTTAGTACCTCCAATTCCTAATAATACTTAATTGAAATACTTTTTTATGTTTATAAAAAAATGAAAATTTAAACTTTTTTGCCTTTATGTCTTATTGTAAATAAAGTATGTGTTGAACATCTGAAATGATGTCATCATGTAGTATGATAGAATTATAATGTAACTAATAGGAAACTTACCAGAAAGGGGGGCAGGGAGAACAAATAATGACACTTATAGACAGTATGAATGGATGGACATTCTGCTGATACAGGTTCTGTCTGTGTGTCTCTCACTCTGACTTGTAAGACAGTATGAATGGATGGACATTCTGCTGTTACAGGTTCTTCTGTCTGTGTGTCTCTCACTCTGATTTGTAAGACAGTCAGTTTATTTTCCAGTTTCTGCATTTTACAATGATGATTTTGGGTACGTGGCAGATTTTGGCAGCCTGTATTCTGGGCAGATTAAAGAGGAAAACCCAAAGTGAAAAATAGACAGATGTTGCCAAAAGGTAATCATATTTTTCTATGCTGCCCCACTCTATCAGATCTACTCCATCTCATAATGTAGCTAAGTGTCTGTATAGTTTTATGTAGTGTTGATATTGTATAATATAATAAATACAAATTTATTTTAGAAATTACTTATTTGCAACCACCATTATAAAGATGCTGAATCTGTGGTAGATGGCTCTCTTTTACTACATTCATCTGCAATCATAAAGAGCTAAAATAACACATTGAGATTTGTTCTATTGGTTACTAGAATTTAACCAGTCTGAACTAGACAGAAAAATAAATGTTTTGGTTCCTACACACCACTGTTTGTCAGCTGACAAGACATCAGAACTATAAAATACACACATCAGGTAAAATAATTTCAAAAATAGAAACATATATAAGCAGGTAATTCCATTCCTTTCAAATTTTCTGTAGAAATTTTAAAATCACCTTTCTAAAAAAGAATATATTCATGAACAAGGCTGTTTTTATAACATCCAGTAAGACAGAGTGATGGTGAAATTAAGTGCCTGGGATCGGGGCCAGATTATTAAATGTGAATTTACATGCATTGTCTTACCATGCTTCCACAGCATCTCACTGCATTCATTGGTCTGTTTATCCACAGCCAACACAGAAGTAAAACCCACATCCGCCCCCAACGACCCAACCCAAAAACCATCTGATGATGCTCCCGGTAATGTATCACTGTGTTATTGAACAATATTGCTTAGGAGAAAAATACATACTATGATATTCAATTGTTTATTGTGTCTTCAGTTAAAGAATCTGAAACGTCAGCTCCATAGTACCTGCTTTTTAGCACTATCAACCATTACATGGAGATTGTGCCATAATTGATTATAATGTGATCATTCTTACACACCACCTGCTCGGTCTCAAACTGCACGCACTGGATTTGTCAGTAAGTGTCAGTAGTGTCCTTTCTCAAGGTAAATTTTCACTGTGTAATTGAATTAATTTTTTTTGTCAGTATTCAGTCCACAGGATCATATTATGGTGTGTTATCTCCCGCCCAAAATCTCAGCTCTATAACATTTGTTGTTTTACACTGTCAACCATAACTTTCAGCCTGTAACGAGTGAAAGATGCTCTGTCCTCCATGCTCCACTGCTCTTACTCACACTGCATTTATTGGTTTTGTTTTCTTAGCAGCCAAAGCCACAGCATCAACCTCACCTGCACTCATTGCATCCTCATCTGGGAAAGATAGTGCTGCTGGAGGTAATATTTCATGGCATTGCATGGAATTACTTTTTTAGTGAATATCTGCATAACTCCATCCTCACCCGCATGCAGTCTCTCATCCCCACCTGTCACTAATGTGGCTTTACAAGGTAAACTCTCATTGCAGTGTTGAACAACATTTTTATCCAAATGTGAGGTAGTTTTGGATATATATTTGGAGTTTGCAGTATGTAGGATCATCGTATCCTCTGCCCGAAATCTCAGCCCTACAGCAGATCCATAATTGAAATCTGCTCACCTAAAAAAGATCAAATCTTCTATATCATACTAATGTCAACAGTAACACTGAAATTGTGCCATAAGTGATAATAATGTGATCATTCTTCCATCCCTCCAGCTCTGTCTCACACTGTACACATTGGATATGGTTTTTTGGTGATAACCATCTCCACGACAGAATTCTTACCCGCACACACCTTTGCATTCTTAAATGACAATGTGACTAAAGTCAGTTTGTGTCATTGAACAATATTTTATCTTAGATGCCTAGAATTTTATTTTATTCAGGTGTTGAGAGAATTCATTATGATGAAATATTCTAGCATCTTTAGTCCAAAATCGCAGCTGCATAACAGCCATGCCACAGCATCGTCAATTATAACTCTCTGGCTATACTAAGACAATCAAAAAATCCCCTTTCTTCCATGCTCCTCTGCACTGTCTCACACTGCATTCACTGGATTTGGTTGCTCAGCCATCTCCATAACTCCATCCTCACCTGCATCCATTCTCCCATCCTCATCTGTGACTAATATGGCTTCTAAAGGTAAACTCTCGTTGTTTTAATGAACAACATTTTACTTTAAATGTGCTGATATATTGTTTTTATACTTTGGCATTGAGGGCATTAAGTATGTGTAAATATTATAGTATCTTCAGTCCACAATCTCAGCTACATAACAGCCGTTTCATAGCACTGTCATCCATAACTCTCAGATGACGCTTAGACAAGGACAACATGCTCTGTCCTCCATATTCTGTTAACAGTCAGTTTGACAAAAGCATTCTTACCTGCAAACACCTCTGCATCCACACTTAAAAAGGTCACTAATGACATTCTGCAAAGGAATATTTCAGGCTTTTGGTGAACTGTATTTATTGCAGGCTATGCTGGGTTTGATTTTGAATATTGAGAATTTTAAGCATGTAGCATTATATTTTACAAAGCCATGCTCACTCTGAAACAATCAGCTTCCTCACACCTGTTTTGTTGTGTAATCAGTGATACAGTCAGACTATTCAAAGGAATCACAATATGCTCTTTCTTGCACGCTCCCCGGCACTGTCTTACACTGCACGCACTGGATTTGGTTGCTCAGCCATCTCCATTACTCCAAACTCACCTGCATCCACTCCTGCATCCTCTCCTGGCAGTGTCAGTACTGTCCTTTCTCACGGTAAATTTTCACTGTGTAATTGAATTAATTTTTTTGTCAGTATTCAGTCCACAGGATCATATTATGATGTATCTCCCGCCCAAAATCTCAGCTCTATAACATTTGTTGTTTTACACTGTCAACCATAACTTTCAGCCTGTGAAAAGTGAAAGATACTCTGTCCTCCATGCTCCACTGCTCTTACTCACACTGCATTCATTGGTTTCGTTTTCTTAGCAGACAAAGCGGCAGCATCATCCTCACCTGCACTCATTACATCCTCATCTGGCAAAGATACCACTGCTGGAGGTAATATTTCATGGCACTGAATGGAATTACTTTTTTAGTGAATATCTGCATAACTCCATCCTCACCCGCATGCAGTCTCTCATCCCCACCTGTCACTAATGTGGCTTCACAAGGTAAACTCTCATTGCAGTGTTGAACAACATTTTTATCCAAATGTGAGGTAGTTTTGGATATATATTTGGAGTTTGCAGTGTGTAGGATCATCGTATCCTCTGCCCCAAATCTCAGCCCTACAGCAGATCCATAATTGAAATCTGCTCACCTAAAAAAGATCAAATCTTCTATATCATACTAATGTCAACAGTAACACTGAAATTGTGCCATAAGTGATGATAATGTGATCATTCTTCCATGCCTCCGGCTCTGTCTCACACTGCACACATTGGATATGGTTTTTTGGTGAAAACCATCTCCACGACAGAATTCTTACCCGCACACACCTTTGCATTCTTAAATGACAATGTGACTAAAGTCAGTTTGTGTCATTGAACAATATTTTATCTTAGATGCCTAGAATTTTATTTTATTTAGGCGTTGAGAGTATTCATTATGATGAAATATTCTAGCATCTTTAGTCCAAAATCGCAGCCGCATAACAGCCATACCACAGCATCGTCAACCATAACTCTCTGGCTATACTAAGTCAATCACAACATCCCCTTTCTTCCACGCTCCCCTGCTCGGTCTCACACTGCACGCACTGGATTTGGTTGCTCAGCCATCTCCACAACTTCATCCTCATCTGTATCCATTCTCCCATCCTCATCTGTCACTAATATGGCTTCTAAAGGTAAACTCTCGTTGTTTTATTGAACAACATTTTACTTTAAATGTCCTGATATATTGTTTTTATACTTTGGCATTGAGGGCATTAAGTATGTGTAAATATTATAGTATCTTCAGTCCACAATCTCAGCTACATAACAGCCGTTTCATAGCACTGTCATCCATAACTCTCAGACGAAGCTTAGACAAGGACAACATGCTCTGTCCTCCATATTCTGTTACAGTCAGTTTGACAAAAGCACTCTTACCGGCAAACAGCTCTGCATCCACACTTAAAAAGGTCACTAATGACATTCTGCAAAGGAATATTTCAGGCTTTTGGTGAACTGTATTTATTGCAGGCTATGCTGGGTTTGATTTTGAATATTGAGAATTTTAAGCATGTAGCATTATATTTTACAAAGCCATGTTCACTCTGAAACAATCAGCTTCCTCACACCTGTTTTGTTGTGTAATCAGTGATACAGTCAGACCATTCAAAGGAATCACAATATGCTCTTTCTTGCACGCTCCCCGGCACTGTCTTACACTGCACGCTCTGGATTTGGTTGCTCAGCCATCTCCATTACTCCAAACTCACCTGCATCCACTCCTGCATCCTCTCCTGGCAGTGTCAGTACTGTCCTTTCTGACGGTAAATTTTCACTGTGTAATTGAATTCATTTTTTTGTCAGTATTCAGTCCACAGGATCATATTATGGTGTGTTATCTCCCGCCCAAAATCTCAGCTCTATAACATTTGTTGTTTTACACTGTCAACCATAACTTTCAGCATGTAACAAGTGAAAGATGCTCTGTCCTCCATGCTCCACTGCTCTTACTGACACTGCATTTATTGGTTTCGGTTTCTTAGCAGCCAAAGCCACAGCATCAACCTCACCTGCACTCACTGCATCCTCATCTGGGAAAGATACCGTTGCTGGAGGTAATATTTCATGGCATTGCATGGAATTACTTTTTTAGTGAATATTTGCATAACTCCATCCTCACCCGCATGCCCTCTCATCTCCACCTGTCACTAATGTGGCTTCACAATGTAAACTCTCATTGCAGTGTTGAACAACATTTTTATCCAAATGTGAGGTAGTTTTGGATATATATTTGGAGTTTGCAGTGTGTAGGATCATCGTATCCTCTACCCGAAATCTCAGCCCTACAGCAGATCCATATTTGAAATTTGCTCACCTAAAAAGATAAAATCTTCTACATCATACTAATGTCAACAGTAACACTGAAATTGTGCCATAAGTGATAATAATGTGATCATTCTTCCATGCCCCCGGCTCTGTCTCACACTGCACACATTGGATATGGTTTTTTGGTGATAACCATCTCCACGACAGAATTCTTACCCGCACACACCTTTGCATTCTTAAATGACAATGTGACTAAAGTCAGTTTGTGTCATTGAACAATATTTTATCTTAGATGCCTTGAATTTTATTTTATTCAGGTGTTGAGAGAATTCATTATGATGAAATATTCTAGCATCTTTAGTCCAAAATCGCAGCTGCATAACAGCCATGCCACAGCATCATCAATTATAACTCTCTGGCTATACTAAGACAATCAAAAAATCCCCTTTCTTCCACGCTCCTCTGCACTGTCTCACACTGCATGCACTGGATTTGGTTGCTCAGCCATCTCCATAACTCCATCCTCACCTGCATCCATTCTCCCATCCTCATCTGTGACTAATATGGCTTCTAAAGGTAAACTCTCGTTGTTTTAATGAACAACATTTTACTTTAAATGTCCTGATACTGTATATTGTTTTTATACTTTGGCATTTAGGGCATTAAGTATGTGTAAATATTATAGTATCTTCAGTCCACAATCTCAGCTACATAACAGCCGTTTCATAGCACTGTCATCCATAACTCTCAGACGACGCTTAGACAAGGACAACATGCTCCGTCCTCCATATTCTGTTAACAGTCAGTTTGACAAAAGCATTCTTACCTGCAAACAGCTCTGCATCCACACTTAAAAAGGTCACTAATGACATTCTGCAAAGGAATATTTCAGGCTTTTGGTGAACTGTATTTATTGTAGGCTACGCTGGGTTTGATTTTGAATATTGAGAATTTTAAGCATGTAGCATTATATTTTA
The DNA here is from genome assembly GCF_048594095.1 of Paramormyrops kingsleyae. Classification (NCBI taxonomy): domain Eukaryota; kingdom Metazoa; phylum Chordata; class Actinopteri; order Osteoglossiformes; family Mormyridae; genus Paramormyrops; species Paramormyrops kingsleyae. The sequence goes on along the minus strand of NC_132811.1, from coordinate 15,201,146 downwards.
CAAAGCCATGCTCACTCTGAAACAATCAGCTTCCTCACACCTGTTTTGTTGTGTAATCAGTGATACAGTCAGACCATTCAAAGGAATCACAATATGCTCTTTCTTGCACGCTCCCCGGCACTGTCTTTCACTGCACGCTCTGGATTTGGTTGCTCAGCCATCTCCATTACTCCAAACTCACCTGCATCCACTCCTGCATCCTCTCCTGGCAGTGTCAGTACTGTCCTTTCTCACGGTAAATTTTCACTGTGTAATTGAATTATTTTTTTTTGTCAGTATTCAGTGCACAGGATCATATTATGGTGTGTTATCTCCCGCCCAAAATCTCAGCTCTATAACATTTGTTGTTTTACACTGTCAACCATAACTTTCAGCCTGTAACAAGTGAAAGATGCTCTGTCCTCCATGCTCCACTGCTCTTACTGACACTGCATTCATTGGTTTTGGTTTCTTAGCAGCCAAAGCCACAGCATCAACCTCACCTGCACTCACTGCATCCTCATCTGGGAAAGATATCGCTGCTGGAGGTAATATTTCATGGCATTGCATGGAATTACTTTTTTAGTGAATATTTGCATAACTCCATCCTCACCCGCATGCCCTCTCATCTCCACCTGTCACTAATGTGGCTTCACAAGGTAAACTCTCATTGCAGTGTTGAACAACATTTTTATCCAAATGTGAGGTAGTTTTGGATATATATTTGGAGTTTGCAGTTTGTAGGATCATGGTATCCTCTGCCCGAAATCTCAGCCCTACAGCAGATCCATAATTGAAATCTGCTCACCTAAAAAAGATCAAATCTTCTACATCATACTAATGTCAACAGTAACACTGAAATTGTGCCATAAGTGATAATAATGTGATCATTCTTCTTCTTTACACTGTCAACCATAACTTTCACCTGTAACAAGTGAAAGATGCTCTGTCCTCCATGCGCCACTGCTCTTACTCACACTGCATTCATTGGTTTCGTTTTCTTAGCAGACAAAGCCGCAGCATCAACCTCACCTGCACTCACTGCATCCTTATCTGGCAAAGATACCGCTGCTGGAGGTAATATTTCATGGCACTGCATGGAATTACTTTTTTAGTAAATATCTGCATAACTCCATCCTCACCCGCATGCAGTCTCTCATCCCCACCTGTCACTAATGTGGTTTCACAAGGTAAACTCACATTGCAGTGTTGAACAACATTTTTATCCAAATGTGAGGTAGTTTTGGATATATATTTGGAGTTTGCAGTTTGTAGGATCATGGTATCCTCATTTTTATCCAAATGTCAATTCTTAAAGTAAACTATCATTGTTTTACTGGTCAATATTAAATGTCTAGATTGTTGTTAGTCAGGTATTGAGAGCATTCAGTATGAGGAAACATTCTAGCATCTTCAGTCCAAAATCTCAGCCACATAACAGCCAATTTATAGCACTGTCATGCATAATTCTCTGGCTATACTAAGGCAATCACAACATGCTCTTTCTTCCACACTCCCCTGCTGTCTCACACGGCACGCACTGGATTTGGATGCTGAGCCACCTCCATAACTCCATCCTCACCTGCATCCACTTTTCCATCCTCACCTATCACTAATGTGATTTCTAAACGTAAACTGTCATTGTAATATTGGGCAATATTTTTAACCAAATGTGAGGCAGTTTTGGATACATTTTTGGAGTTTGCAGTATACAGGATCATCTTATACTCTGGTATCTTCAGTCCCAAATCTCAGCCCTACAGCAGCTCCATAACCAAAACCTGCTCACTTAAAAAATCAAAAATCAAATCTATAGCATACCATCATCAACCATAATGCTGAGATTGTGCCATTAGTGATAACAATATGCTCTCTCTTCCACGCTCCCCTACTCACTCTCACACTGCACGCATTGGATTTGGTTGCTCAGCCATCTCCACAACTCCATGCACTTACTGTACATGCATCCACTCTCCAATCCTCACTTGGCAATGTCAGTAGTTTCCCTTCTCAACGTAAAATTTCTTTATATAATTGAATGACATTCTTTTGCCAGCATAAGATAGTCTGGACAGTTAGAGATTCAGTCATATTTGGTATGTTATCTTCACTCCAAAATCTCAGCTCGTAACACTGTCAAGTGTCAACCATCACGCTTTGACTGTACTAGAACAATCACAACATCCTCTGTCTTCCACACTTTAGTCTGTAACAAGTGAAAGATGCTCTGTCCTCCATGCTCCACTGCTCTTACTCACACTGCATTCGTTGGGTTGGGTTTCTTGGCAGCCAGCTCCACAGCATCACCTGCACTCACTCTCTCATCTTCATCTGACGGTAGTACTGCTACTGAAGGTAATATTTCACTGCATTATTGAATGTTACTTCTTACCATATGTTTTGTGTTCTGTGATATTTACATATCTGATACTTGAATTTTTTTCCAATATGCCAAATTGTAATACAATTGCACAAAATCTCAGAACCATAATGGCTCTTTTATAGCACTTTGACCAAATTGTCTAGACTGCACTATAAGCAATAATAAGAGGCTCCTTCTTCAATGCTCCGTTGCTCTTTCTCAAAAGCATTGAATTGCGTATTGGTGAATAATTGTACAACAGCATTCTCACCTGCACCCACCTGCACAAATTTACCTAAACATATTACTGGACTCTATGGAGAGGATGCCTCTCTCTAAGGGGGTCCTATAGGTTGGGGTTCTCTCTGCAGAGGATGCCTCTCTCTCTAAGGCGGTCCTATGGGTTGGGGTTCTCTCTGCAGAGGATGCCTCTCTCTCTAAGGGGGTCCTATAGGTTGGGGTTCTCTCTGCAGAGGATGCCTCTCTCTCTAAGGGGGTCCTATAGGGTGGGGTTCTCTCTGCAGAGGATGCCTCTCTCTCTAAGGGGGTCCTATAGGTTGGGGTTCTCTCTGCAGAGGATGCCTCTCTCTCTAAGGGGGTCCTATAGGGTGGGGTTCTCTCTGCAGAGGATGCCTCTCTCTCTAAGGGGCTCCTATAGGTTGGGGTTCTCTCTGCAGAGGATGCCTCTCTCTCTAAGGGGGTCCTATAGGTTGGGGTTCTCTCTGCAGAGGATGCCTCTCTCTCTAAGGGGGTCTTATAGGGTGGGGTTCTCTCTGCAGAGGATGCCTCTCTCTCTAAGGGGGTCCTATAGGGTGGGGTTCTCTCTGC